>NW_020173710.1:1888856-1898432 GCF_003031525.2 Neophocaena asiaeorientalis asiaeorientalis | reverse complement strand
AAGTCTTCCTTTGCGTCCTGTAGCATGCCTCGACTTCTAAGAAATTTCTGACCACAAAGATGGTTCTTACGTTACTTCTCCTTCTTTCGCTGAATCTACGCATTCATTGAACAAACATTTAGCAAGTGCCTGACAGATGTACCAGGTACCATTCCAGGTGCTGGGGCATCCAGTGATGAACAAAATGGACAAGGCCCCTGCCCTAATGGAATTTACATTCTAGTAGAGGAGACAGGTAAGAGACTAACTAAATTAACATAGAATATAATTTCAGACATCGATGAGTGCTACGAAGATGTTAGTAAAGGATAATGTGATGGAGAGAGACTAGACGCTTTACTAGGATGATCATGGAGGTCCTCTCTGGGAGGGACCCTTTGAGCTGACTTGAATGCTATAAAAGAGGCAGCCATGCAGCTAGCTGGGGAAAGAGCCCTCTGGGCAGGGGGAGCAGCAAATGCAAAGACCCTGAGATTGAAAGGGGCTGGCTGTGTTGGGGATTAGCAAGAAGGCCAGTGAGGCTGGAGCACAGGGAGAAAGTGGGAGGGTAGCAGGATGGGTGGTCAGTCGGGGGGGACGCGGGCATGGGGCCAGAGCACATAAAACCCAGGAGGAGTGAGTGTGAGGGGACCCAGTCGGCCGATATGCACTGTTAGGTGGAGATGTTGGATAGACAGTTGGCTATAGGAATATGGAGTTCAGGGATGAGATCCAGTCTAGACATAGAAATTTTGGAGTTCAGTGTCTAGATAGTATTCATAAGGTGTGAATGAGACCATCTAGAATATGGTAGTCCCTAGCCCCATGTGACTACCGAGCAGTTGAAACGTGGCTAAGTCCGAATAGAAATGTGCTATACGTGAAAAATACAGACCAGATTTCAAAGACTTAGTATGATAAAAAGAACATAGAATATATCATTGATATTATTTTTATAATGATTACATGTTGAAATGATAATATTTTGGTTCTACTGACCTAAGTAAAATATATTATTAAAAGTAACTTCACCTGTTTCTTTTTGCTCTTTTGAACGTGACTACTAGAAAATTTAAAATTACCTATGTGGCTTGCAATTGTGGTTCACGTTAACATTTCTATTTAATGGCGCTGGTCTAGGAAATGACTGTAGATAAAGAAGAGGGCCAAGGGTAGAGCCCTCGGGTGCTACAACATTTCAGAAACAGGGAAAGGAGAAAGATACAGCAAGGGAGGTTGAGAAGAAACAGCCAGTGAGGTAGGAGGAAAATGAAGGGAGTGTGATGTTCAGAAAGGCAAGTGATAACATTATTCAAAAAAGAGGGAGTGTCACATGCTGCTGGGAGGTCAAGTAACAGATGGGTGGATTGAACGAGAGCAGTTTTAGTGGAGCGGTTTGGAAGCAGTTGGATTTGGAAGGCCTGTTGGAGAGAGTGCAAAAGAATAAGAAGTGAAGACATAAAGGTAGTAAGTATAGATAACCTTTCAGAGTTTGGCTTTAAAGAGAGGCAGAGAAATGGGTGGTAACAGGAAGAGGATTTCGAATCAAGGGGAGGTTTATATGTTTTGTTGTGGTTGTTGGTTTGTTTGGAAGAGGAGCTAGCTCAGCTGAGGGTTCTACTGTCCTCAGGACCTGCAGTCGGGGATACAAGGTAAGTATGCCAGAAAGAATTTGAGACAGTTTAAACTCAAAAGTTAGTTAGATCCAATGATTCTATTAGCGCTCCAGGGATGCAGCTGCCGCCGTGATGCCCTCTTTCTTTGTTCTCCCTTTGTCTTTCATATTTTTCTCTTTGGTTATCATTCCCCTTTCTTCTTCTGCCCCTGACAGTGGTGGGTCAGGGGCAACGTTAGCCTGCTGTGGCCTGGCATTTTGGAAAATGGGCTTCTTTTCCATGGGCTTCTCTAAAGCTCAGAGGTAGTTTATTTCCCCAGTGTCTAAGAAGCGTTTCTTAGTGGCAGGGGCTGGGGTGCTGCCATGTTTATTAAGATGGCCCAGGGACTCGCCAGTGATGTGAGTTGTTCCTGGCTCAAGGAATTCTCCTGTTCTCCCGCTGAATTTCTGAGGGCCTTCTGAATTTCCCTACCCCTTTGCTCTGTCCAGATCTCCAGATGGAACTTGTGTATGTGTGTGTATATGTGTGTGTGGTAATTAGTAAGCACTGTGTGGGCCTGGGGTTGTCATCTTCAGGTAGAATTATGATATTGGCTCATAGAGTTTGAGTGACTTGAATAAAGTGTCGATACCTTTCAGCCAAAGCCCACCTGCAACACACCTGCTGTTGAACAAGCTAGGTTTATGCCTCATTGCGGCGAGAATGAACGTACACTGTGGGGAACCATAGGACTTCTCAGTGAGAGGGTCTCAAGCCATCTTGACACCAGGACCCTGTCAGCTCTCCCTGTGGTTTGGAAGCTTTTGCTTTCCAAAGGCCTCAGTCATTCTCAGTGGGTGACGTCTCAAATTCACCTTAACCTCAGAGCCTGTGGTCACCCCTCTCTAGCTCCAGAGAAGTATCAGGGGCTTAACGGCTAGAGCGCAGCACACAATGGGCCTGGAGCCCATCCATGATACAGCAATGGCAGCTTGACTGTTTCTGGGAGCAGGACAGATCTAGTGTAGGGAGGGGGGCTCCAGAATCTACTTAATCCAACTTGATGGTACTTGAGTCAGACACATCAAGACCCCAAGGCGAGCTATGATGAGGGCAGTCTCTGCTTGCCTCTCCGCAGCATTCTTGTTCTTTTCTCTGGGTCTGCTGATCAGATCCCCCCTCCCCTCCACCCACAAACTCCCATCAAAAATGTCAGCATTGATTTATAAAGGTTTGATTATCAACTGACATGCTTCCCTGGCTAGAAGGCTAGACTGAAAATGTACAGTAGGCTCTCAATTGATTATCTACACTAATGGAAAGGAGCCCAGGGACAGATAATTCTCCCATGGTATAGAATCAGAGTCATGGGAGGATTACCCTTTTGGTCACTTTGGTTGTTTCCCACTTTGGACTGCTTAAAACAATGCTGTGATAAACATTCTTGCGTATATATTTTTGTGTACAAGTGTGAGTATAGCTACAGGGTGAAGTTCTAGTGGTGATGCTACCGGATCAAAAGGTATGTGTATTTTTAACTTTTGGTACTGTGAAATTGTTCTTCAGAGAGCAATTTACACTTCATAATGTATGAGCGTGTCCTCTTTTCTCATCCTTGTCAGCATGGAATATCATCAAAATTAAAACTTTTGGACAATCTGATAGGTAAAAATGTTAACTTGATACTTTGATTTACATTTCTTTAATTATGAGTAGGACTGAGCTTTTCTTTACGTACTTCTTTTTCTATAAACTTCCTGTTGTATCCTTTGCCCCATTTTATATCCAGTTGTTTGTCATTTATTGGTTTATATGCACTCTTGACAAATTAAGAAAATTGGCACCTTTATCTATATTTGTTGTAAGTATTGCTTCCTAGTTTGTTATTCTTTTGTAAACTCTTTACTCTTTTTGGCCAAAAGTTAAAATTTTTTATGTAGTCAACTATCTCAGTTTTTTTCTTTATGGCTTATCTATACAATTTTGTCTGCCTGGGCACACCCATGAATAGTAACAGACCTCCAAATGTAATGGGCCCCAACACAAAGCAATAGATCAGGTTT
The DNA here is from genome assembly GCF_003031525.2 of Neophocaena asiaeorientalis asiaeorientalis. Taxonomy (NCBI): domain Eukaryota; kingdom Metazoa; phylum Chordata; class Mammalia; order Artiodactyla; family Phocoenidae; genus Neophocaena; species Neophocaena asiaeorientalis. Next base: position 1,894,795 of record NW_020173710.1, on the reverse strand, counting down.
TGTACATTTGCCTTTCATATTTTGGTAACAGCTTTATTGAGCTATAATTCACATATTATACAATTCACCGATTTAAAGTGTACAAGTCAATGCTTTTTAATATATTCAAAGATTTGTGCAACCATCACCACAATTAATTTTAGAACATTGTCATCACCTCAAAAAGAAACCCTGTACTCTATCATTCAAAAAAAACACCCTCGTCCCTCTAGCCCTAAGCAAGACACTTTCTGTGTCTATGTGTCTGCCTATCCTGGACATTTCATATATGTGGAATCATTGTCTTTTTTTTTTTTTTGCGGTACGTGGGCCTCTCACTGTTGTGGCCTCTCCCGTTGCGGAGCACAGGCTCCGGACGCGCAGGCTCAGCGGCAATGGCTCACAGGCCCAGCCGCTCTGCGGCGTGTGGGATCTTCCCGGACCGGGGCACGAACCTGCGTCCCCTGCATCGGCAGGCGGACTCCCAACCACTGCGCCACCAGGGAAGCCCCATTATCTTTTTTAAGGAAGAATAATTCTCTCTAATGGCAATTCCCTTTGTATACCTTTTCTTGCATGGTTTAAGAATCTAACTGGAGGATAAGGAGTAGGGTAAAATGATTGTATTATATCCTAGATAGTAAATGATTTTTTGTTTTTTCCTCTATATTTTATTTTAGTGATTGAACTATAGCTGAATCACTAAGTGAAATTTCTGGCAGTATGGAAGTTCTGGAGGCCAGTGATGAGGGTAAGTAACCCAATAAAATCTTGGTAACTAGAACTAGATTTGTTTAATGTGTTTAACCCCTAGAAAAAGAATCAAGTCACAGAAAACAAGTTCATATCAAATTTCTAATGACACTAGACTCAGTCCATATTTAGTTTTCCATCTTCTAATCTCTTCTCTTTCATCTCAAACTCTGATAGTCAAAAGAGTTTTGTCTAGGCCCTGCAATCTTCTCTGGGGATGGTTAGCAGGTTCCATTTACTAAGACATGAGAAGAATTTCTGCTTAATCAGAAAAAAAAAAATCAGAGCAGGCCAGGATCTGAGAGATTCAACTGAGGTTTTGCTGTAGATAGGAATCCAGACTTAACCAACAGATAAATTTGTGATTTGAGGAGTCAAGGGGGGATGGTAACAAAGAAGCCACCATAGGCTTCTGTTAAATGGGAATCAATTTACAAAAATTTCTTTTGCAAAACCTATCCATTGCATAAATTATGGTGCCACCTGTGAATGATAGGAGACCATGAGTGGGGTAATAGAGAGGCAAAGGTCACTAAACAATGATACGCTTTATTGACACTGGAAAAAGGTGGGGGGAAGGGGAGGAACCATAAGACATAAGATGAGCCGTTGCATTTAAAGGCAGAACTGAATTTAACAGTTCACTGGGTTGTTCTTCAATGTTTGCTGAGTTTTCTTAGTGTGGTGCAGAAGACTTGGTCTGGAAGGACAGAGAGAGGGGAACCTTCTTGTGGCTTCCTGGAGGCTCTTCATCTCTGTGTCACCATTGTTCAGTATTGGGTCTCAGAGAGAGTGATTAGACACTCAAAAGTTTGTAGTGAATGAATGAATAAATAAATGAATGATAGGCCTCCTCACCAAGGCAACCTCAACTGCCAAATGAACTGATCTATCTTTCTGGATATGAGCTAGACAGGTGCCTAGAGAAAAAGGTGTCAATGCGCTGCATCTTGATAAAGGGTGGAGGTAAGGAAATGCCCTTTCTCTGTTCCCAAGATGTTTTTCTTACAGAGACCAAGCATTTGGGTACATGTTTAGTATTAGTCATTGCCAGCCAGAGAATAAGGTGCTGTTGGGAGGTTGAAGGGAAGAAAGGCTGCTTAGAAGAGTCTTCTTTCCAAGCAGCAACACAAGAGAACAAGGTCACCATTATGCGCGATGCATTTTGAAAGCTCAAGTGCAACCCAGAAGGGCTGCCTGTGTGTGTGGTAAATAAGCAAATATACAACCCAAAGCAATGATCTCTTCATTGGATTTAAGTGTGTTCTTGTCTGGGGGAACGGGAGAGGACTGCTTCCATGGGCTGTTTTCTGGTATGTGATGCACTGCAGGCCCTCGGTGGATGAGGATGTTGAAAGCTACTGCCTGTTTGGGGATATGTAGTCCTTGGGCTTGGACAGGGAAGTCAATGGCTTTGTTACAGAAGTCCAAACAGCTGTCAGCTCACTGACCACCACTGCTGTGCCTTGTGGTGGCATAAGATACCCAGTGTATAGGTGACCTCCATAGACATTGCTGGATACAAATGTGGATTTTGACCCAAACCTGCTGTCTAGGTCTATCTACCCTTTACACTTTCAGCAACTTTGGAAACCAGCCCACACAGGGCTCAGCTGCTGGCAATATATTTTAAAAAATAAATTTATTTATTTATCTATCTATCTATTTATTTTTGGCTGTGTTGGGTCTTCGTTGCTGCACGCGGTCTTTCTCTAGTTGTCGCGAGCGGGGGCTACTCTTCGTTGTGGTGCGCAGGCTTCTCATGGCGGTGGCTTCTCTTGTTGCGGAGCACGGGCTCTAGGCACGCGGGCTTCAGTAGTTGTGGCTCGCAGGCTCTAGAGCGCAGGCTCAGTAGTTGTGGCACACGGGCTTAGTTGCACGTGGGATCTTCCCGGACCAGGGATCGAACCCGTGTCCCCTGCATTGGCAGGCGGACTCTCAACCACTGCACCACCAGGGAAGCCCCAGCTGCTGGCAATTTAAAGGCACCCCTTTGCAAAAGAAAGTATGAAAGGCCAATTTACACCAGTGAATATATGGCAAGTGTCTCGGATTCCATTAGGGTTTCGAAAGTAACACAGCACGTGGACGGTTCCCAGATTTGTATCTCACTCCCAGGGTCTCCATACACGGGGTCTGATGCTGTCGGGGATGGAGCGCTCTCCTAAGCCAGAGCAGGCTGAAGACTTGGACTCTTGCAGCTGAGCTGGATGTCTGGCAATGGGTTGCTTAGTAAGGCTATGTCCAATTTTCAAGTCACGGCCCCAGATCAATGGGCAGCCCACCCCACCTCTTGGTGTCTCCCCAACTCCCTACCATCGAAGCTATACCACCACTATACCCAGAGCTACCCCCGAGGGAGGAAAGGAAACATTCTTTGCCTCCTAGTGGCCAAGGCTGAAAGAAACATGCATTGCTTAAGGTATTTTAAATCCTCGTGGGAAAATAAGTTGTTTCTGCCGAGCAAAAAACGGAAGACTGGGGAAACATTGGAATATACGCATACTTAATTTTTAACACCTTTTACAGTTCTATAGTCACTAGTCATTTGGTTAATTTAGGAACATAAAAATGTGTTAATGCATAATTTGGTTTGCTCATACAATGACTATGTTTGGTACATTCAGTTTTACAACCTGAAAAGTTTATTAGAAGTGTTTTTATTCAGTTCTTGAGTGTTTGTAGATTGTGTCACCTACTGATTCTGTCCCCTCTGTCTTTGCTGGTTTGTGAGAAGCAGGTTTGCAACTCCAAATCGTCTAGCTTTGCCCTCCTCCCTTCCATTCTGGGATGTTCTCGTTTCAGAAGGCCAGAAGGAGATCCATCTGTCAAGAATCAATAAACGTCATTCCTTCTGTTTGAAAAATGGCAGTGCCTGCAAAGGCTCCTTCCCGTTTGTGAGGGGCCACTGCCCAGTTCATCCTCACTGGGCAGGAGTTATTTAGTGGTGTGTTGGAGCTACCTTACACTGGCTTGGGAGACTGTGCACATCTCTCCCTAAATGTCATGTTAGTAGCTTGAAATTGACCGTGATGGGAGGATTTACACCACAGAGGTAGGCAGATACTACAAATAAGGGCATTTTCCCCCAGAGATCCAGTTGGTAAATACATCTCAGCAAAAAAACTGATTATAGTAATTAGCATAGTATAGTAATCAGGACTTTACATAAAAATCTCACTATTTCATGGATTTTAGAAACCCTTTGGGGGTGGGAAGATTAAGAAGGAAGGCTGGAGAGCAAAATATAGATTACTTTAGAGCCAGCCTACTCCATCCTGTACACTTTTCAGCACTTTCACGTTGAATCCTCACAGTGGTTCTATGAGGTCAAATATCATTTTAAATAATTTATTATCATAGAAATTAGTTTAATTTTGTCCTTAAAAAATTGAAGAAGGAAGCTTGGGAAAACATGTTTCCTATTGTACCTTTGGTCTTTATTCTGTCTATCTCAAGGTAGAATTGCCAAGTTTATCCTAACCATGACCCTATCTATATAGGTACATCCTAGTAGATGAGAAATTCCTCAAATCATTCAAAACTGAAGTTACTTAAGCAACGATTACCAAGCACACAGGCCTACCATCTTCTTGTATTGCCCCAAGCCGTGCTGGCTTCTGCTTCTAATCATGTATATTTTAGAGTTCACTATTGAATTATAGATATGGGGTTCTTCCCCTTATCGCTAGATAGATAGAGTAGATGGATAGAATTGATAGATCAATTCTACAGATAGAATTGAATCTGGTCTTAATAGACAATTATTGATTCCCTAATTTTATCTCACATTTATTAGCATTTACTACATGCCAGATCTTATGCCAAGCTCTTTACCACATTATTTATCATTTATATCAACCCCAATAAGGGCCAGTGTATAAATTATGGGATGCTTAAGGATGGCTCTGCTCAGTGTTTTCAGTTTAAGGGAAGTGACAAGCTGTGCTGGTACTCTGCACCCCTCAATGGACTCAGTTGTCTCTCGAGTGTCACAGCGTGCTTTGCACTGTGCTAGTCGCTAAAGAGGATGCTAAAGAGGCCCCGCCTACAGCCTAGATGTGGGGGACAGTAGCTAAGACGTAGAACCGTATCTTATTCCTTTCTCACTGATACCCAAAACATAGTAAGTGCTTGACCTTAATAAACGTTCATTGAATAGATGAATGAATGAATGAATGCTCAGACTAGAGAACATTCAGATGCAAAACTTGTGGTGCCGACAGTCAAGTTTTAGGTGTACAGAGAGGAGCATGAATTGTAGTGATGGTGGGAAACTGGACTTAAGGCAGGCCTTGAAGTTTAGAAACCTTTCGAATAGGCAGGCCTAGGATTAATCAGTACACAAACTGGCCATGGCATTCAGCGCTAGGAGGAGCGCTACTTCAGCATTTCCCAAAGTGTGTTTTGCCAGACATTCTGCATACATGCGTTGGAGAGACAACACCGTTACCCCGTTTCTTGGCGCTTTACCATACACATAGGCATGCTGAAGTTTCAGAAGAGTCTTGTTGCAAAGCACACCCTTAAGCTCTGTTTAATCAGCATTTCCCAGATTGACGAGACTGCAGACCCCCTTTTCGTGCAACAGACCTATGAGTATCCCTCTGAACGTACTCTGGGAGATGCTGATCAGCGCGATCCCCTCATTTTCCAGCTGAGCCCCAGAGAGGTTGAGTGACTTACCCGAGGTCACAGAGCTAATCGATAGCAGAGCCAAGCCCGGGATTCCAGAGTTTTCTGACTCTTCGGTGGTGCATTCCGTCACACCACTAAGTCTTTCTAATGGCAGCCTTGTCGGCAATTCCCTTGGCTAGGCCCTTCACTGCCGCTGCAGCATTGCTGTGCTGACAAGAGCCCTTCCAGAGACCAGGCTGTTGGAAATTGGAATGAGACACCTGAGGTGGTAAATTATTGCATGCGAAGCGGTAAGAGTTGGTTCCTTGCCTCTGAAGAATGCAGTGCAAACTCCCCTGCCTTTTCCCCTCTTCTACTGAGCCCTGATAAAGATATATGTGTTTACTAGGAAGCTCAAGAAAGCCCAAACAAAGCCTGAGGAGCATTTAAAGCTCACATTCCTCACTGCTGCAGAGGGCGACAGCACTGTAGATAATCTGAACCAATCAGTAATAATCGAAGAACATACACAATGCACATAATACACACACACACACACACACACACACACACACACACACACACACACA
>NW_020173710.1:1882123-1888841 GCF_003031525.2 Neophocaena asiaeorientalis asiaeorientalis | reverse complement strand
ACTCACATACATCCTCCCTCGCAAAACTCTTTGGTAGGTGATTTTGTCATGTCCTTTGCACAGGGAGCTTCTTTGCCCAGCAGCCCTTTCTTCCCCATTCCCAGCCCTCTCCCTTGCTCATAAATCCCTTCCTTGAGGACGTCTTCCCTGACTGCACCAACCCCACTGCACTCACTCCTTGGGTCTGCATCCTTTCAGCGCACAGGTTGGGCAGTACCAACTCCCACAGGGATTTCCAAGGGTCCTGAAGAGTTTGTCACATGTGGAAGCTTCGCTCCCCAACTGGATCACCATGACTCCAGCGACCGGGGTACCAAGTGCTTATGTTGGCTCAAGAATTGCTGCATATGAATGAACTTCTTAGGGCCAGGAAAGAGGTGTGTGTTAATAGTTGAAATTGAGTGGCAAGTGAACGCATGGTGAGTTGAGCCAGAATAGAGGCTGCCCAGAAGCCACAAGCTGGGATCTGAGCTTCTGCTTTCACCAGAAACTCAGCTACTTTGTTAGTGAGTTACTAAGAAGAGAACAAACCGGATGAATGGTGCTGTGGGCACTGGGGATGCGGGCTGAGACCTGGAGGGCCTCTGGGATCATACTCCTCATTCCTGCAACGAAGGCCGTTTCCTCTCCTGTCTTCCCTTCCACCATCAAACTCTGCCTCACTTTCAATTCTAACTTCCAGGAAAGGAGAAATCCAAATTTAAAGGCTTCAAGAGACTTTTTGGGAAGAAGAAGAAAAAAGAGCCTGAAGATGTCCAGGGAAAGAGGAGGCTCAAACCAAACTTGTCCAGTGATAGTACTAACATCTCTTCTGTGAAGCCAGTTTGGGAAGGTCGACAAACCAAGCCTAGGTAAGCTCAGGTGGGGCGGGGGGTGGGGGCGGGGCAAGGGGCAGGTAGCTAGATCCAGGTCCCCCTTTGGCAGCCAAGTCTCCAATGGGCCTTTGGTCCCAGGGACTCTTGGCCTCCCTGCCTGTGGGAGCTGGGCCTGGAGGCCTTTCCCTGTACGCGTGTGTGTGTATATATATATGTATATATATACATGTTTGCCGTCTGGGCCGCACAGCTCAGTGGGTTGCATGGAGTATGACAAATGCGTACCCCCTCCCCCAAGAGTGCTGCGTGAGAGGGTGCGGGTAGATCAGGGCAACCTGCGCAGTCACAGCTACAATGAGATGTAGCGGCCTACCATTAGTTAGGAGCCAGAGGACTCTGTTTCATAAGGTAAGGATGGCCTCCGTCGTTTAGGAAGCTTGAGCTGGTTTGCTTGCCCAGCCCTCAGACTCCAGATCTCCTAATGTGTGATTAAAGTCTTAGATAGTGAAGCCATCTAGCTGGGTTGGGGCATAAGGATGAAATCACTGTGTTAATGTAAAAACAAAAAGCAAGTAAGCAAAGAACCCAAATTCATTTCTCCCTCCATCCCAGGAGACTGGGGTAAATGCTGTAACTGGTCACAGAAGGTATGGGGAAGACTGTTTCTCAGCCAACATTGCCACTCCTATTCAAATTTTCATCTTTGAAGCCTCAACTTCCACATCTTATTGTGGAAAATCTGGACACCCAGTACCTGCAGCTGTTCCTGGGTCAATTGGATTCCTGTCTATGGAGTTCCACTTGGGTCTGTTCCCCTGGCCTTAAATTCCAGACTTATCTGGACTCCCTACAGAGCTCACGTGTACTGCTACCCATTCCCTCAAGACTTTACTTGGAGGTAATGGGATAGTTAGCGAACATGTTATACTGCCCACTCACAGCACGTAGGTCTCCTTAAAAAGGACCTTAATGAGTGCATTGAATGTGAGGTATTTCAGATAGCTTTACTAGCAAGGGAGATGGTTTTGCAAAGGGGCTTGCCTCATACCTCACAAATCATACCATTATAGACCATTGCATTAGAGGTCTAAGGAAAACTGAGACTAGCCCTAAAAAAAACCCAGAGGGTGAGGTGGGAGAGGGAAGTTTGGGTTTATTCTGATTTGTCTCTACAAATTGGCAAGGGCTGTCTCTACTGAAGTTCTACCTTGCCCCTTTTTACTTGTGCCTCTCCCTCCAAAATGGTCCACTTAGTCTGATGTATTCTCCAGACTAAGAAGGTGTGTGCATGTGTGCCTCTGGGGCGGGGAAGGGAGGAAGGGAGAGTGAGAGGGAGTGGGTATAAGTGCATGAACTAGCTCATACGTGAGGAACGGTGTTTTTCTAAGGACCTGAGATTGGTCTTTTTTTTTTTTTTTTGCAACGAGCGTAAATTAATTAAGAATATACCTTAGGAGGCCTGAAGTTCACCCCTGACCCGAACCTCTTGCTTAATTGCTAGGGGAGAAACCCTGGAGAATATCACTCGGGAGTTAGGGAGATCAGCTTGAAGCGATCCATTGAAGCGATCAATCATAACAAAACTTATGGCCAGCCCTCTCCTGTGCTGTACAATAGGTCCAGTATCTATTTCCAAGAGTGTTTTAAGCTGTATCTGATAGAACGGACAAATCCCATTCCTCTATTTGATTCTTTCGTGGGTGCTTGTGTACTACACTTTATTGCCTTTAATTAAGGCCAAGATTTTATTTAGATTTGGGATGTGTTTTCTTTGCCTCCAGGGAGTGGACAGGAGGTTTGGTTTCCGACAGACCTGACCACAGCTGGTGCTAATGTAATCCTTTGATCAGGGAGGGCTTGACACTAGAGAGCCAGTGCAATGGTTATACTCTGGCTGACGCACGGCATGGAAATGACAGAGTTTCTAAGCCCACTTATGGCCTAAGATTTCCTTGCAGTTTTTCTGCACAAAGCAGGGGAGGTGGAGTAGTCACAGATCCTACACTGGTCTCAAGCCTGATTTGAGCCAGCAGGTCATAGAGAAGCAGTGAACGGAAGTGTGTATGTGTGCATAATGAGCGAACGTGTAGAGATGCTCTCCCAGTGCTGCATCAGAAACAACTCCATTGTGTTCCTCTAGAGTCACGTTAATTTTCTGCTATTTTCATAAAGCAGAGAACCTTGCCTTCACTACCAGGGCCGCCTGGGTAGGAGAGTTTTAGGGAAAATGTGGGTAGGACTTTACTACAAAGTGGCAGACATCTGCCTCCTCTCCTCCCTGCTGGCCCACAAGCCACCTTAGCGTGGGTGCCATTTTAATCCCTAGAACACCGCATTGTCCTCAGAGTGTGTCACAATCAAATATCCCATGTGCTCATCCCTCAGCCAGGCAGGCTAACAATGACAAGGTGGGTGCTAGCCCTACACTGCCTGAGCTGCTACTCTAGTTACCATTTACAGATTCTTTTTAAAAATGCCAACCTACATGTATAATTTGGTAAGAAAGGTAATAAATGGAAAAAAAGTATTTGAAGTATTAAAAATTACTTTAACAACATTTTCATCCCTCCCTAAAAGAACCCCTGTACCCATTAGCAGTCAATCTCCATTCCTGCCTAACCCCAGTCCAATCATAGGTGGCCACTTATCTACTTTCTGCCTCTGTAAATTTGCTTATTCTGGATATTTCATATATATGGAATCATACAATATATGGTCTTTTGTGACTGGCTTGATTCCCTTAGCGTGTCTTCAAGAGTCATCCATGTTGTAACATGTATCAGTACTTTATTCCTTTAAAAATTGAATTGTATTCCACTGCCTGGATATATTACACTTTATGCACTCATCAATTGACATATATTGGGTTATTTCCACCTTTTGGCTATTATGAAGCATGTTGCTGTGGAGATTTGTGTCTAAGTTTTTGGATAGATATATTGTTATTTCTCTTGGGTCTATACCTAGGAGTGAGGTTGCTGGGTCATATGGTAAGTTAATGTTTAATTTTTCAAGGAACCACCAGACTGTTTTCCAAAGTGCCTGAATTCTTTTACATTCCCACCAGCAGTGTATGGGGTTTCCAATTTCTCTACAACCTTGCCAATACTTGTTATCTCAGTTTTGTTTCTAGCCATTCTAGTGGGTATGACGTGGCATTTCATTATAGTTGGAATTTGTATTTCCCTGCTGACTAATGATGTTGAGCATCTTTTCATGGGTTTGTTAGCTATTTGTATGCCTTCTTTGGAAGAATGTTTATTGAGATCCTTTGTCCATTTTTAATTAGGTTATCTGTATTTTTATTTTTTGAATGAAAGATTCTTTAAGTTCTATTGTGCTTTACAATTTTCAAAAGTTTCACACACATGATTTCATATAATCCCATAGTAATCCTTTTCCCCCCTTACCCCTATATTGCCCTTCCACCTTCCCTCTTCCCACTGGTAACCACTAGCTTGTTCTCTATATCTGTGAGTCTCCTTCTTTTTTGTTTTATTCACTAGTTTGTTGTAGTTTCTAGATTCCACATATAAGTGCTATCATATAGTACTTGTCTTTTTCTGTCTGACTTATTTCACTTAGCATAATGTCCTCCAAGTCCATTCATGTTGCTGCAAATGGCAAAATTTCATTCTTTTTTATTTTTATTATTGAATTGTAAGAGTTTCTTGTATATTCTAGATACAAGTCCCTTATCAGGTATACAGTTTTTCTCCCATTATGTGGGTTGTCTTTTGAAGTACAAAAGGTTGTAATTTTGATGAAATCTATTTATCTGTTTTTTTTCCTTTTGTTGCTTAAGTTTTTGGTGTCATGTCTAAGAATCCATTGCCAAATCCAGGTTATGAAGATCTACCCCTATGATTTCTTCTAAGAGTTCTGGCTTTTATATTTCAGTCTTTGACCCATTTGGAGTTAATTTTTATATATGGTATGAAATAAGGGTCTAACTTCATTCTCTTGCATGCGGCTATCCAGTTGTCCCAGCACCATTTATTAAAAAAACTATTCTTTCCCAATTGAATGGTCTTGGCAGCCTTCTTGCAAATCAGTTAACCATAGATTAATGGGTTCATTTCTGGAATCTCCCTTCTATTTCATTGATCTGTATGTCTATCATGCCAGTACTACACTGTGTTGATTACTGTTGCTTTGTAGTAAGTTTAGAATTGGCAAGTGTGAGTCCTCCAACTTTATGCACCGTTTTCAAGATTGTTTTGGCTATTTGTGGTCCCTAGCACTTCGCTTTGAATTTTAAGATCAGCTTGTCCATTACTGCAAAAAAAAATTTAAGGCAGCTGAAATTTCTAAAGAAATTGCGTTAAATCTGTAGATCAATTTGTGGAGTATTGCCCTCTTGACAAGATTGTCTTCCAATTTGTGAACATAGGTTGTCTTTCCATTTATTTAGGTCTTCTTTAATTTCTTTCATCAGTGTTTTATAGTTTTCAGAGTATAAGTTTTACACAGCTTTTGTTAAATTTATTCCCATTTTATTCTTTTTTATAAAAAATTTTAAATTGAAGTAGAGTTGACACACAATATTATGTTAGTTTCAGCTGTGCAACATACTGAGTCGATCAAATACATTATGAAAGGATCACCATGAGAAGTTTAGTAGCCATCTGTCACCACACAAAATTATTACAGTATTATTGACTATATTCCTTATGTTGCATAGTACATCCCCGTGACATTTATTTTATACCTGGGAGTTTGTATCTCTTAATCCCCTTCACCTATTTAGCCCAGCCCCCCACCTCCCTTCCTCTCTGGCAACCACTAGTTTGCTCTCTGTTTCTATAAGTCTGTTTCTGTTTTGTCTTGTTTTGTTTTATAGATTCCACGTATAAGTGAGATCATACGGTATTTGTCTTTCTCTGTCTGATTTATTTCACTTAGCATAATAATCTCTAGGTCCACCCATATTTTATTCTTTTTGGTGGTATTGTAAGTGGAAGTGTTTTCTAAATTTCACTTTTGGATTGTTCATTGCAAGTATATAATCAATTTTTGTATATTGGTCTTGTATTCTGCAACCTTGCTGAACTCATTGATTAGTTCTAGTAGTTTTTAATGGGTTCCTTAGGAGTTTTATACACAAGATTATGTCATCCGTGATTAGAGATAATTTCACTTCTCCCTGTCCAGTACGGATGCCTTTTATTTCATTTTCTTACCTAATTTCCCTGGCTAGAACCCAGTACAATGCAGACTAGAAGTGGTGAGAGCAGACATCCTTGTCTTGTTCTTGATCTGAGGGAGAAAGCATCCAGTCTTTCATCATTATGATATTAGCTGTGTGTTTCTCACGGATGTTCTCTGTCAAGGTTGAGTGTATTGTTCATGAAAAAATGTTGGATTCTAGAGATGCTTTTTCTGCATCTATTGAAGTGAACATGTACGTGGTTTCTTCTTTTTATTCTATTGATATTGTATATTACATTAATTGGTTTTCATATATTAAAGTAACCTTGCATTCCTTGCAAGTCCTACTTGGTCATAGTGTATAATTCTTTTTATATGTTGCTGGATTCAGATGGCTAGTATTTTATTGACGAATTTTGCATCTATATTCATAAGATATATTGGTTTGTAGTTTTCTTTTCTTGTGATGTCTTTGGTTGAAAAATTTAAAAGGTGAAATATATTCCCACATCCCCAAAGGAGTGTCTTGTGCCTTTAGCCTTTCATTTGCTTCTAACTTTCCCCTGATTTGTCCTAACGTAATTCTTATCAACCTGGTTCCATTCCCAATCAGAAGGTGTTTCCATCTGGGTTTAGCAAGCTGGAGGTGGGTAGGGTGGGTGCATAAGATGACTTTGAAAATAGGACAAATATATTGCAGAACGCTTGTGTGAAAGAGGAAAAGACCTGGTGAATGAAAGTATCCAGCACAT
>NW_020173710.1:1842516-1882052 GCF_003031525.2 Neophocaena asiaeorientalis asiaeorientalis | reverse complement strand
GCTCCACCAGGGAAGCCCAAATATGTGATATTTTTCATCAAAACAAAAACACTAGAGACAAATTGGGTGTGAAAGATCTTTTATAACTCTCATCTTAATAATAGCAAGATTCAGGGTCTTCCCTCCCCTTCCTCAATGTTGCCACTACTGAACTGTATACTTTCAATGGTGAATTGTATGGTAGGTAAACTATATCTCAGTAAAAGTAAAGCTATTATATAAAAAAGATACATGTTGATCATTTAAAAAAATCAAAATTATGCAGAAGTACATAGAGTATAAAATGAAAATACCCCTCCTGTTCCTAGTGCCATTCCTCAGAGGGAACCACCACTAACAATATGGTGGATATCCTTCCAGACTTTTCTCTATGAACACAAACTACATATGTATGTAATATATGTATATGTATTAAATAGGACCCTACTATTCTTTATTTTGTTCACTCTATATCTCACGGACAACTTTCTGTGTCAGCACATATGCTTCTGAGGTGTCTATGGTAGGCCATATTATAGACATATCGATACATGTGTCTTTGGTTCCTTTGGTTCCCTTGGCTGCTTTCATAAGACTTTTTCCTTCCTGTCCAGGGCCAAGAGCAGCATGGGGAACAAAGCCCTGTCCCACGACAGCATCTTCATGTTGAAGTCTGAGTCTGAAAGATCAGGAAGCAGAATATGCCCCTCTCCAGAGATCCAGAGAGGCAGACTGCTTCAGGTAACAGTGAACTCGAGCATCAGTGCCTAATTGGACTTCTCATCTTCCATTCCCGACTCCCCTCCTGTCAAAAAACAAGGAGGGAGGAATTTGGACCTGCTTCTCAGCTGATTCTACCCCACTGTTGTAAACATTGATGAGAGAACAAATAAATACATGATGTGCTTACCTAGTGCCCGACACACAGTGTTGGCTGGTATCACCAGTATTATGACAGTGACATTCCACTGTCAATGTGCAGACATCCCAACCCCCATGTTTTTTCTTTCTTCCACAGAGATCTCATATTTTTAGAACTCTGCCTAGAGCTTCGACTGGTAGTGTGCATGGAGCTGTGTTTGGAGCTATGCCGCAATCTGTGCCCAGAAGTGGAGTCGGGGTTGCAGGCACCAAGATCACTGAGGTAATAGAAGAGAATTGTTCAAAGTCGGACAGATAGACCTACACTTGAATCCTTGCTCTGCTACTTATTGGCTCTGAGACTTTGGGCTGATTGCTTAACCTCTCTAAGCCTTCCTTTCCTCATCTACATTGGGTATAATATTAATATCTACCTCAAAGGGTTGCTCGTGAGGATTGAATAAAGATTCAGAGAGATTAAGGGAATTGCTCAAGCTGACCCATATAGTTAGTGGTAGACCTGGAACTCTGACCCAGATGTGTTGACCTCCAAACCCATAGTCTTTCCCTTACACCAGTCTCTAAGATGTTGAGCTTCTCTGGCCCTGCCTCCACAGGAAGGAGGGTACATCTTTCGTCTCTGTAAAATGCAACACAAACGTAGAACAGTCTCTTACCTTCAGTTACCCCTACCCATTGCTCAGTCAGACTCTTCTCCACTAGAGAGCTGATTATTTTGCATTTGGCAAGAGGTAACTGGGGCTTATTTCTGACATGTCTGCTTAAGACCCCTTATCTCTCGCTCTGGTTTTCATACTGTGTGTGGAAGTTCTGCTGGGTACATTAGCCATGAAGGGTGGAGAAGCAAACACTGAGATGGTCACCAGTAGCGCTGATCTTATGGTTGTAAAGCAGCCCCTAGGTCAGCAGACTGTTGGCCTCTCGCACTACAGCAGGAAAAGTCACTTCCATGAACTTTCCAGTCTTCAGTTTTAAACATCAACACCAGCTTTCACTTGTCTCCACAGCTATACTCCCTTGGCATCCAGTGGCAAAAATCGGCAAAAATCCAGGTACACACGAGCAAATGCCACGGGGTTATTTCTTACATTCAGAAAGGGGAACATTGTTTCCTGGACTCCTCCCTCTCTCCCTCCTCTCAGTCCCAGAAACAAAGAGACTCTTATAGAAGAGATAGTCCATTAAAATAAAAAAAGATAAGAAAAAGATTCTAGGGACATTTCTTCCCACAATGAAGGGGGCAGGGAAAACCACAGTAGGCCAAAAACAAGTTTTCTTAAATGTCTGGTTTGGGCCCACACCTCATTCTTTTGGTTTGCTCCCTTAGTCCCTCCCCTGGGAAACAGAGCTGAAGGTGGAGTAGGGTGTTAACAGAAGCTGAGTCATCAACAACCAGATTGATGCTTGCGTGGGAAACTTCCCTTAAGTGCCAAGGTGACATTCCTAAATGACGGGGTGGTTGATAGCATTAAGTCAAGGGTCCTGACATGCAGTGTTGCATAGAAGCTGGGGTAAATACGGACTTGGCCAACGGTTGGGTCCCTTGAAGGAGCAGGATTCTTAATGGATTAAGTGACATTCAGAGCAAGTGGGAGATTGCGGGAGAGGAAATCCAGGCATACGGTTTTGTTAGAAATACCAAGACCGAGCCAATTTTTTGTTTTGATCTGATAAATGCATGCATCCCCCACCCCCCGAGAGGGGGTGTCAGCGCCCATCGACATGTATTAGCTCTAGAATTACCACAGTTATCTAAGTAGGAGGGGAGTGAACGGCCAAAGGAACCATAAGTGATTTCGTGAGCCATTCAGAGTTTCACCGCCCCAGCTGTGCGTACTTAGACATACATGGGTTCATCTCTGACGAGCATATGCTACTGGCAGATTTTCACCTGATGTCCTATCTGAAGTGTTAGGAATGTGGGTGCCTAGATTACTCTTCAAGATGTTTCATGTTCTTTTTATTTGAGGACAAATTGACAAGAAGAGGTAATAGCAGATTATTAGCATCTTCTTATTGTTGAATCAAACTGAATTCAGTCATTTAAGAAACTGAGAGCACAAAGCAGCTTTTCTTATTGCTCGCAGACCCGACTCTCCCTCTGCAGCCCTTCTTAAGGAAGCAGGCACACCGCCTCTTCTGGCTGTTGCCTTTAAACTTCCTGAACTTGAGTATGGGACATCCCCTTCCTGGCCCTCGTAGTTAGGAGACAGGAGTGCGGATTGGTTAAGAACGTAGGCTTAAAGACAAGCAGACCTTTTCAGACGCTTGCTCTGCCACTGTGAGAGTTAGGGGCGGTCATGTAATTTCTCAGACCTGGTTTCCCCCATCGGTAATATGGAGACCACAAGAGCAAACGCTTTCAAAGAACCGTAAGGTTTGAATGAAATACATCTATGGAGAGCACTCCCTGCCTAGCAGGGAGAAAAATCTCAAATCAATAACCTAACTCTCCAGATTAAGGAACTAGAAAGAGTAAAGCAAGCTAAACCCAAATCTAGCAAGGGGAAGGAAATAATAAAGATTAAAGCAGAGTAAAGCCTTCAGTAAAAGTTAGCTGCCATTAGTATAGTGATCATTATCGCAGTTGGGCTTGGGGATGGTTAATCCCCAAGGTCTCTCCTCAAGAGCCCCCAGTGGGACCTGGTAGTAATAAGAGGGCACCTTAGACATTGGCTGGGAGTACCCCACAGGCAGAAACTCATTGTGGCCCCTTTTCTTTGGCTTTGAGGGTTTGACTGCCGTCTGTCCTGAGCAGGAGCAGAGCCCATGTTCAAGCACGTCAGCTCCATGACAACAAGGGTTTGGTTTTGCCTAGAATGGGTACGGTACACTGCACATGCTTAGCCAGTACTTGTTTTTTTTTTTTGCGGTACGCGGGCCTCTCACTGTTGTGGCCTCTCCCGTTGCGGAGCACAGGCTCAGCGGCCATGGCTCACAGGCCCAGCCGCTCCGCGGCATGTGGGATCTTCCCGGACCGGGGCATGAACCCGTGTCCCCTGCATCGGCAGGTGGACTCTCAACCACTGCGCCACCAGGGAAGCCCCCCAGTACTTGTTAAAGATAAAATCAGGTGTTCTGATCCACATCAAGAGGACCGTGGCAGGGACCGGTGCCTCAAATTCAAGTGTACCATGAACTTCAAGCTGGAATCAACTAAATCAGTCTGCTGAAGCTCAAGGTAAACCCAAACGATCAACTTTATCCACTTCAGAAAAGTAGTAAAAACCAGTTCTAACCAGGACTCGTTCTGTAGCTTTTCTAAAAATCCCAGAAAATCAATCTTGACAGGCTTAAGACAAGCAACCAACACGGTCAAGATTTGATCCAGACAATTCCTGGACTGATAGAATGATAGAAAGCCCAGATCATAACTCAAAGACTCACCTTCACAAGATCTGGACTTCCAAAGACAGGGCCAAGGTCAAAACAAAGATCAGACTCAAACAAGATTTATAGTTGGCATCAATAGGAGGTAACACCAGGATTCTGGTTTGGATCAAACAAGCAATTTGAAGTTTCTGTCTTTGGGGATCGGCAAAAGGGTGCAGCAACCCAGAGAGTGAACCAAGGCTATTCGTCTTTGGTTTGAGTACGTACTGGAAGGGAAGACAAGGAGGTAGGAGATTCTTTCCTTTGCTTGTTTTCACTTTGGGTTCTTAGCCCTTCAATCATTAAGCAACAAGTAATTTGGAGGAAGGCACACAAGTTTTAACTTCTTCCTTCTATCCTCCTCCTTGACAGATCCCACCATGGCGCCCACACCAACCCAGCATCAGCTCACCTCTTATTCAATCTGACACAGTCTCTAAGGATTTTGAAGAAATCTCTGTTGATGATGAGTCACTGAAGAGCCCACGGAAGAAGGGTTCATCACACACGATCTTGACATTGAAGAAGGCAAGTGTTAGCTCCATCCTAAGTCGCATGTTGTGGGGGACGCTTTTATTCCTGCTGTAGCTCAATACTAGGGGGATGTCTGGGGAAGGAGCTGCCATTCTTGCTTTCGGTTTGCCTGGTGGTTTACATTTTCCGTCCAATTCTACAAACCAAATAATCAGCACTGTAACTTATAAGCAATGGAAGACAGTATTTCTGAAAAAAAAGTTTGTGGATGTTTTCAGTTATTTCACGAAGAAGACAATAGAGATTTTTATGGAAGTAAAGCCTCTACAGATTCCAATGCCCAAATCTCAAAGGTTAGGGCGTGTAGTATTGTTTGACAGACACATATTCGTATGAAAAGCCATTTGACACGAGAGGGCAGGTATGTGTATTTCGTATGTCTAGCTTTGCCAACCAAAAAATACCCATCAACAATTGGAAAATCAGCAGATTTTGCTCATATCAACACTTCCTTTCTCATACTACTGTGTGGTTAATTTGATTCGTTGTTTTTGAGCTTGAGAGGGCTTTTAGAGTGAAGTAGAGTTTAGAACAATTAACCTTGGGGACTAAAAAGTATACAGAAAGGTAATTTATGATGCAGATAATTGTCCAGTCAGCGCAAAACTCCTCTGTTTTGATGTTAAAAGATTCTATGGAGAGAAGCAGCCTTCAGTTAGACGTGGCAACAAAAAAACAATTTGGTTAGGACCAAAGTTAAAGCACAGGCTTTAACATTCCTTGTTGTCATGGAGCTGACATGCTTGCTTCTGTCATAGGCTCTGCTCAGGACAGATGGCCGTCAAACTCTCAAAGCCAAATTAGGGTGCTCACTGATTTATGAATTTAGGCTACGACAATAGCACTAAGTCAGACAAATTGGAACAGTCTGAACTGGTGGAAGGATTGAATTAGATAACATTTTTTTATCATGGTAAAATACACATAAGATTCATCATGTTGAAGTGTACAACTCAGTGGCATTAAGTACATTCACAGTGTCATGCAACCATCACCGCTCTCCAGTTCCAGAATAGCTTTGGTTCCTGCATAAGGAAGCCCCAGGCCCACTAATCACTCATCACTCCTCCTCCCTCTCAGCCCCTGGTAACTACTAATCTGCTTTCTGTCTCTGGATCTGCCCACTCTGGAGACTTCATGTAAATGTAATCACACAATATATGGCCTTCTGTGTCTGGCTTCTTTCACTTAGCATAATGTTTTTGAGGTCCACGTCGTAGCACAGATCAGTACTTCAGTCGTTTTTATGGCTGAATAATACTCCATTGTATGGATGTCCCATGTTTAGTTCAGCTGTTCATCCATTGATGAACATTTGGGTCCTATCCACCACTGGCTATTGCTGCCGTGAACATTCATACACAAGTCTTTGTTTGAACACCTGTTTTTAATTCATTTAGGTATATACCTAGAAGTGGAACTGCTGGGTCATATGGTAATTCTATACTTAACTTTTTGAGGACCCACCAAATTGTTTCCACCAGCAGCCACACCACTTTACATTCCCACCAACTATATATGAGGGTTCCAATATCTCTACATCCTGGCTAACACTTGTTATTTTCCTTTTTTTATATACAATGTTCCTAGTGGGTGTGAAGTATCTCACTGCGGTTTTGATTTGCATTTCCCTAGTGACTAATGACGTGAAGCATCATTTCATATGCTTATTGGCCATTTGTATTATCTTCTTAGGAGAAATGTCTATTCAAGTTCTTTGCCCATTTTTAAATTGGGTTGTTTTTTTTGTTGTTGTTGAGCTGTAAAACTGTTTTCTATATATTCTGGATACTACACCTTTATCAGATATATGATTTGCAAAAAAATTCTCCCATTCTGTGAGTTGTTTTTTAACTTTATCAAGAGAACAAAATTGGATAAAATTTTTAAATTTTTGTTGAAGTCCAATTTATTGATTTTTTTCTTTTGGTACTTGTGCTTTTGGTGTCATATTTAAGAAACCATTGCCAAATCTAAGATCATGAAGATTTACCCCTATGTTTTCTTCTAAGAGTTTTAGCTCTTATATTTAGACCTTTGATCCAGTTTGAGTTTATTTTTACATATTGTGTGAGATAAGGGTCTGACTTCATTCTTTTGCATGTGGCTATCCAGTTGTCGCAGCACCATTTGTTGAAAAGACTATTCTTTTCTCCATTGAATGGTCTTGTCACCCTTCTGCAAATCACTTAACTGTAGATGAATGGGCTTATTTCTGGACTCTCAATTCTATTCCATTGATCTATATGTCTATGCTTATGCCAGTACTACACTGTCCTGATTACTGTAGCTTTGTAGTAAGGTTTGAAATCAAGAAGTGTGAGTCCTCCAATTCTATTCTTCCTTTTCAAGATCGTTTAGGCTATTCAAGATCCCTTGAAATTCTGTATGAATTTTGCAATCAGTTTTTCCATATCTTCAAAAAGACACATTGGGATTTTGATAAGGATGGCACTGAATTTGTAGATCACTTTTGGGAGTATCACCATCTTAACATTAGGTTTTCCAATCCATGAACATGAGATGTCTTTTCAATTTTTTAGTTCTTTAATTTCTTTCAGCAATATTTTGTAGTTTACAGTGTGCAAGTCTTGAACCCCTTGGTTAAATTTATTTCCAATTAGTTCATTCTTTTTGATGCTATTGTAAATGGAAGTGTTTTCTTAATTACCTTTTTTGGGTTGTTCATTCTGAGTGTATAGAGATACAACTAGATTTTGTGTGTTGATTTTGTATCTTTCAACTATGATTGATTCATTTATTAGCTCTAACAGATTTAAGGGGATTTTTCAGAATTTTCTTTTTTTTAATTTGTTAATCTTTAAATTTCTTTTCTTTGTAGTATGTCATTTATATTGACTTCTCTATACAAATTTATTTGGTATTTTCTTCTGCTTTCGTGAGTATGCAAAATCTATCTGGGAATTTTTTCCCCAGACATTGTAATTTTCATATGTTCTGGGAATTTCTATTTGGCTCCTTTAAAAAATAGTTTCCATTTCTCTTTGAAATTCCACATCTGATCATTCATTATAAGTGTAATGACTGTATCTATATACAGAATTTTCTGTACATAAGATTATGTCATTTGTAAAGAGGGATAGTTTTACTTCCTTTCCAATTTGTAGGCATTTTCTTTCTTTTCCTTGCCTAATTGCTCTGGTTAGAACTTCCAGTAGACTGCTGAATAAAAGTGGCAAAAGCAGACATCTTTGTCTTGTTCCTCATCTTAGGGGAAAAGCTTTCACCATTAAGCCTTTCACCGTTAAGTATGGTGTTAGCTATGGGTTTTTCATATATGCTTTTTATCCCTAGTTTGTTAGGTGCTTTTAGCATAAAGGGTATTGGATTTTGTAAAATGCTTTTTTTACATCAATTGTGATGATATTTTTTTTCTTTCTTTCTATTAATATGGTATATTACATTTGATTTTCATAATATATTACATAATTATTTTCATATGTTGAACCTCCTTGCAATTCTGGGATAAATCCCAGTTGCTCATAAAGTATACTTGCCCTTAATATGCTGTTGGATTTGGTTTGCTAGTATTTTGCACATGTATTCATGAGGGATGTAGGTTTATAGCATTCTTTTCTTGTGATGCCTTTATCTGGCTTTGGAATCATGGTAATGTTTGCCTCATAGAATCAGGAAGTGTTCCCTCATATTTTTTTTGAAATATTTGTGAAGGATTGGCATTATCCTTTAAAAGTTTGGTAGAATTCACCAGTAAAGCCATCTGGTCCTGGGTTTCTCTTTGTTGGGAGGTTTTGACTACTGATTCAATCTCTTCACTTGTTATAGGCATATTCAGATTTTCTATTTCTTTTTGATTCAATTCTGGTAATTTGGATGTGTCTAGGAATTTATCCATTTCATCTAGGCTATCTATACAGTTATTCACAGTACTGTCTTATAATCTTTTTTATTTCTATAAGGTCAGTAGTAATCGTTCCCTTTCATTCTTATTTTAGTAATTTGTATCTTGTCTCTTTTTTTCTTAATCAATCTAGCTAAAGATTTGTCAGTTTTGTTTTACTTTTCAAGGAACCAACTTTTGGTTTCATTGATTTTCCGTATTGTTTTTCTGTTCCCTATTTCATTACCTCTGCTTTAATCTTTGTTATTTCCTTCCTTTTGCTAGCTTTGGGTTTAGTTTTATCTTTCTAGTTCCTTAAGGTGGAGAGTTAGGTTATTGATTTGAGAACTTTCTTCTTTTTTAACAAGCATATACAGCTATAAATTTCTAAGGACTGCTTTTGCTGTATCACATAAGTTTTGTTATGTTGTGTTTTAGTATTAATTCATGTCAAAGTATTTTCTAACTTTCCTTTTGATTTCTTCCTTGACCCATTTGTTGCTTAAGGGTGTGTTGTTTAATTTCCACCTATTTGTGAATTTTCCAGTCTTCCTTCTGTTATTGATTTCTAGTTTTGTTCTGTTGTGGTCAGAGAAGAGACTTTGCATGATTTCAATCTTTTAACACTCATTAAGATTTATTTTGTGGCCTAGCATATGGTCTATACAGGAGAATGTTCCATGTGTATTTCAGAAGAATATGTATTATGCTCTCGTTGAATGGAATGTTCTGTATATATCTGTTAGGCTTACTTGGTTTATAGTATTGTTTCAAGTCCTCTATTTCCTTATTGCTCTTCTGTCTAACTATTTATTCATTATTGAAGGTGGGATGCTGAAGTCTCTATTACTGTATAACTGTCCATTTCTCCCTTCAATTCTGTCAATTTCTGCTTCATGTATTTAGGAGTGGGTCAGTTGTTTGGTGTGTATACATTTATGATTGTTCTATCTTCCTGATGGATTGACCCTTTTATCAACGTATAATGTCCATCTTTGTCTCCTATAACAATTTTGACCTGAAGTCTGTTTTGTTTGATGTTAGTGTAGCCACCTGACCTCTCTCTTGGCTACCATTTGCTTGGAAGCCCTTTAATCATCCTTTCACTTTCAACTTATTTGTGTCTTTGGATCTAAAGCGAGTCTCTTGTAGATAGCATATAAATGGATCGTGTTTTTAAAATTCATCTTGCCAATTTCTGCCTTTTAATTGGAGAGTTTAATTCATTTACATTCATAGCAATTACTGATAAGGAAGGACTTCTTCTGTTTTGCTCTTTTTTCCCTATATATCTTACATCTTTTTTGTACCTCAGTTCTTCCATTACTACCTTATTTTGGATTTAATTAATTTTTTTCAGTGTACTGTTTTCATTCCCTTCTCTATATATTTTTAAATTACTTTCTTAGTGGTTACCTTGGGGATTACAATTAAGAAAATTAACATTTTAAGACATGTAGTTTTCTCTTTCTATTAATTTGAGTAAGCTAACTATGTATTTTATAGGTTAATGAATAGAGTTAAATTATTTATAGTCAATATTTCCTAACATCAATCTAAACATTTGTCCTGCTTTAATGTCATAAACTCTCTATTAGTAAATTGAAGAATCGAGTCAGGTTGTTATAGGTTAAATCTTGGGCTTGCAGGCAGAAAGTCTAATCTTTGGTGGTGCAGTTAAACCCTTACCATCCCTAGGCATGAGAGTTTCTCAGCTATTTCTGCCATCCTCCCTCGTTTATTAATTCACTAGGGTGACTACAAGGGGGGCAGGTGGCAGCAACAGTAGCAGGGCCACACTGTATCCAGTGTAATAGGTCATGTTCATTATTCATCCAAATCATCAAGAAAAGTTGGACTATATTCCCTGATCCCTATTTAGGAAGATAGGGAAGTAATGCCTTTGGAAAAGATGTTTACTAAAAGCTAAGAATTAAAAGATGTTGGTATTTTAAAGGATGTGTCAGTTAGCTGGAAGATTCACTTTGGTGAATCTTTAGTCTCAGTAACTCTGGACTATAAGTAAAGGGCTGTAAATCAGAGCTGGAAAAGATGAAAAGATTTCATAGTTAAAAGCATTTTACAGGTAAGGACAGTAAAGCACAAATAGATGCCCAGGGTCAAACACTCTGGTAGTGGCAGAGCTAAGACTAGAACCCAGTCTTTTGACTTCCAGCCCAGTACCCTTTTCACCCCATCATGTTGCCCCTAGCTTAAACATTACAGTTTAGCTTTAA
Organism: Neophocaena asiaeorientalis asiaeorientalis; assembly: GCF_003031525.2. Lineage (NCBI taxonomy): Eukaryota > Metazoa > Chordata > Mammalia > Artiodactyla > Phocoenidae > Neophocaena > Neophocaena asiaeorientalis. Next base: position 1,871,186 of record NW_020173710.1, on the reverse strand, counting down.
AAGGAAGACAAAGTATAAGTTGAAAGAACAGTTGGTAGGGTGGCCAGCCTAGGAGGGCGTTCTGGTGGCCCTGAGAGAATCTCCTTGGTTTGGTGTCAAGCACAGGCTGATGAATTACTCTGCACTAAGTCCTGTATGTGCATGATCACCTGGAAACCTCACCACAAACCTGGAAGACAGGGAATGTTGGCTAAGGGAAACTTAGTGTGACTCTTCTTTCTGACTTTCTTCCTTCTGCCTAATCGAGGAAAGGCCTGGGTAGCGCTCTCTAACAAGGCCCGGACATCTACTTCTTCCTCGTGACTCTCTCCCTGACACATGGATGAATACAAAAGAGTCCAGGAACATTTATGACACAGAGGCTGCTGCCACTGGCTCCCTGCTTTGGAATCTCTTAGGTCTGCAAGTCCCACGGGAGTTTTCCCCTTATCCTTAATTTATAGATGCGGACAGAGATTTAGAAAATAATTTGCCCAAGTTCACACAGAGAGTAAATGATGGAGCAAAGATCTGAATCCAGGTCTATCTGACCTCATTCACTCAAAAGTAAATAATTTTGAGCTGTGTCTGTTTACACAGGCACTTCGAGTAGGAGCATAAAGAGTTGTATGTTTGCCTTTAGATGTATATCACAGAGGCTTACACAAAGCTAATTACAGACACTGTTCAGTGCAGTGCAACTCTGACATTTCCAAAGCTACGCTGTCATTATCTGAAAACCTTGATTATACTAAACCAATTTCAGCCCCTTCAGTGTGAGGGCCGAGCCCTTCATCTTTTTCTCTCTTCCTTCCTAACCAAACCCCAATCCTTTTTCTTCTTTTGAGCTAGAAAGATATAATTCATGCTTTCACTAAATCCCCTGAAAAGAAGCCAAACAGGACTTGAATGTGGCTCCCAGGTCTGGTGAAGCAAATTTAAGAATTCCAGTGTTGCCAAGAGTATGATTGTTGTCAGGTCCAGCAACCCCATTTTAAGATTTATGGCCTTGCAGTGTGGGTCAGTGGTTTCTGGGGTGTTTTCTAGAGTTCCCTGCAGCATATCACTCAGAGATCAGAAACCTCAAGTCTAGGTGAACCACTTCTAATAGGTAAAATGATCACCAGGTTATGGACGCCATTGGAAATAATTTCCACTGTGAATTGTATTATTATGCTTCCCACAGAGCCATTTGGATAGTAAGGACTTTTTTCCTGATGCTTTTTTCTTCAGCAACCATTCAGGGTGGGTTCAGAGCACTTAAGTTTGATTCAAGCTCTTTCTTTCCCTCTTTTAGGCAAAACCAAAGCAGGCGAAGCCACGCCTTCCACTGGCTTCTGAAGAAGAGAAAAGCACAACCGAATGGAAGGAAGCTGACCAAAAGAAGCCGAAAAAAGACAGTACAGGTTGGCACATCTTCACCCTCACCCAGAAACATGTCCTCAAGCTTAATGGCATGGTGCTATGTGACAGGAACCCAGGCCTGCTGTTGTGGTCCTCAGAGAGCTTTCAGTTTAAGATGCATACGAATGTGGTCCAAGTTCATCCATCTAAACTGCCCAATTAATACAGTTGCCACTTGTGTGAGATTTAGGTAAAGGGCCATACCTGGATTCCTATTGTACCTAAATGAATTTCCAACCAGAGAGGTGTTTTATGTTTGTTTGTAAGTGTGTTTAATTCTATGTCTAATGTACGTGCTGAGTTCCTCAGTGAGCCCAGATATCTGAGGGCAGCCAGTGATTTCCCCTTCAGCATTCCCCCTCAGCAACAGAACCAGACAATAATAACATAACTGGTGAAAAAGTCCCTGTTTTTTTTTTTTTTTTTTTTTTTTTTTTTTTTTTTGCGTTACGCGGGCCTCTCAATGTTGTGGCCTCTCCTGTTGCGGAGCACAGGCTCCGGACATGCAGGCTCAGCGGCCATGGCTCACGGGCCTAGCCGCTCCGCGGCATGTGGGATCTTCCCGGACCGGGGCACGAACCCGTGTCCCCTGCATTGGCAGGCGGTCTCTCAACCACTGCGCCACCAGGGAAGCCCGACCCTGTTTTTTTAAAGTTGCTTTTCTCTTCCAGTAGAGAGAAAAGGTCTTGTGTTACCAGTGAGACCAGTTCCCATATCCATGGGCAAAGAGGGCTTGGGAAGCTGCAGACAGATGTCCTTGGCAGCCAACACCCATCAAATCCCCAAACAACGAATACCACTGGAGTGAAAATCTGTGTGTGTGTGTGTGTGTGTGTGTGTGTGTGTATGTCAGCTCCAGCTGATGGCAATCTAATTTCAAGCAATACTTGATAAACCAAAATTCCTGTTCCACAAATTAAGTCAAACAGCTCTTTCATATTTTTTCCACAAAGGATTTCACATGTGGGTTCAAAGGCAGGATATCCCTAAATACGTTTTCCCATGAAAAGTAACAAAACCACAAAACTCTTCTGCATAACAGCAACAAAACAAGAAATTAAATGAGTAATTTACTTTCTTTTTATCCTCTTTTCATATTTATTTTATTTATTTATTTATTTTTGCAGTATGCTGGCCTCTCACTGTTGTGGCCTCTCCCGTTGCAGAGCACAGGCTCCGGACGCCCAGGTTCAGCGGCCATGGCTCACGGGCCCAGCAGCTCCGCGGCACGTTCTATCTTCCCGGACTGGGGCACAAACCCGCGTCCCCTGCATCGGCAAGCGGACTCTCAACAACTGCGCCACCAGGGAAGCCCTCATATTTCTTTTTAATAGCTGTCACTTTTACACACAGAGGATAATACTTATTCAGTGTCCATGAGGGCAGATACTTTGGTTTTCCATGTCATGGGAGTGGTTTGGAGTACAGCACCCCATGCTCTACACTGTATGCTGGATGTGAAACCACTAGATGGAGCTAGGGACCAGTGGATGATGAGGGAGGGGAGGCCCCCGAGGGCCCTCCCACCTGGGGATTAAAATAAGTTCCTTAGTAAAAGTACTAGAGAGGAGAGGAGCAGTCTGTAGAACTGCTGCCTTGTGCTCGACCTGAAGCCTGTGGACCGATGCAGTTGTTAAGGCTTTCCAAGAATGGCTTTGCATGTATATTACATCAGATTATTTTAATAAAGAGAGTTGAAAGAAGAAATGGGGGACCATAATCCTACCTTCCAGATAACCCCTGTTGACACCTTTCTAAAAAATAAAGCAATACCTGCACATTATATAAAAATTAAGTAGAAAATAGAAATACTAAGTAGGAAGTAGAATTTCCCTTCACCCTGCCCCAGTCAGTTTCCTAAAAGGTAATCGTTGTTACAAGTTCAAAAATTGCCTTTTGCTGTGTCTCACATCTAATGGTGGAACAGAGTATTGATAGAATGGTGATGTGCCAACCTTGGAATCAGTTCATAAAACCGGATTCCACTTTGATTAAAAAATTTCCCACCACAGAAGGCTAATAGTGACCAAGTTGTTCTCTGTGTTCTGAATAGCTACTTCTCCATGCTAGGGAATTCAATAGCAAATAGGTACCCATTGGGCCAGGGAAGAGTATTCTTATCTTACAGAATCAAAAGTACACATCTTTCCTTTTCCTTACTTCTATTTGGTACAGGTGCCTCAGGCTGGAAACAGAGAAACAAAACTGGGATTTATGAACAGAAGACAAGAGATCAGGCTGCAAACAGAGATGCCGCTGAGAGCCAGGGCTACCCATTTCCAGCGGCATACAGAAGACAGTGTGGAAGGAGAGGCTCAAGTACTTCGGAAACAAGTGAGCATGAATCCAAAGGAAGAAGCTTTAAAGCGTCCAGTCGAGCACTTGGCCTAGGTAATGGAGCTTGGTTCCCACCTGCCAGTAAGACTGCCAGGGATTTCCGTTCCTGGAACCTGCTCTTGGAGAAGCAAGTCATGGGACAGCCCCCGACGGCACGAACAGAAAGCGTTACTCCTCAGGAGCTGCTTTCAGATAAAGATGACATGAGAAGGAGAAATGCCGGTATAGATTTTGAACGCAGAAAAGCACCAGCATCACAGCCCATACCTGAAGACATGGAAGAGTCCATGGTTAGTGGTCTGTCACCATCCCGTGAAGATGGGGCTTCTGGAGCCGAGAAGACAGAAGCCGGAGCCACTCTTTTACCCGTGGTGGGAAGCCCTTCTACAACCCGAGATATTTTCTCATTGGCACTGGGGGGTCAGGTGTTTATGGATCCTTCTGATAGCCAGTCAGAAGAGGAAGAAGCGTCCAGCTTTGATTTGAAAAGTGTCCAATTTAAAATGAAGTCAGCTCAAGATACCTACAAAGAAAAGTCTCCTGGAAACGTTCTCCAGGCCTTTACCGCAAGCACTTCAGATAGCTTGCTGAGAGCTTTGGTAGAGGGAGGTATTTCTGCAGAGAGGCTGCCTCCCAGAAGCCTTTCCCCGTCCTTGGGGGAGCTGAAAGCTGAAGCCATTGCCTCAGAGGGTACTTCAGAGTCTGACAGTGGTTCTGAGCAGCAGCTGGCTCTTGGATATCTTTTCCAGCCCTCCAAGAAGCACAAAGATGAACAAGAAGTCTGCCCAGAATCAGAAAGTTCAGCTGCGGAAGTGAGTGGTCCTGAGCAGCAGCAGACTCCTAGGCGGTGGGCTCCTAGATATTCTTCCCGTGCCTCGGGGAAGCCAGAAGCGGAAGGCGTCTTTCCGTGTTACGAGAGTGCTTCCAAAGAGGGGAGTGGCTTTGGGCAGCAGCGGGCTCCCAGGCACTCTCTCCAGCCTTTGAGGAAGTCCAAAGATGGCCAAGAAGTCTTTGCAGAATCCGGTTTTGCTGTGCAAATGACCGGTTCCGAGGAGCAGCTGGCTCCCAGATGCGCATCCCAGACTTCGGGGAGGCCCAAAGACCAAAAAGAAGTCTCCTGGGCTTCAAAGAACGTACCTGGAGTGTGGGGTGCTTCTGTGCAGCAGATGCCTCCCAGGCACCCTTTCCAGTCCTGGGTGGGCCCTACATCCGAGCAACAAGCCTCTGCAGGTCCAGAGAGCGCTGCTGCGGAGTGGGGCGTTTCCATGGAGCCGCGGCCTCCCAGAGTGACTTCTCAGGCCCGGAGGACACCAGTAGTGAAACAACCAATCTCTGCAGGTCCAGAGAGTGTCGACATCGAAGGGGATGCTTCTACCAAGCTGCTGCCTTCCAAACATTCCCGGGCCACTGTGAGACCTAAACTCCAGCAAATGTCGAGTTATGAGGGTGCTGCTGTTGAGGTGGGCGTTCCTGGGAGGTCACTGTCTCCCGAATATCCTGCCCAGTGGGCTAACAAGTTTAAAGTTGAGGAAATGTCCTCACGTCTAGAGAGCATGGCAGTTGAAGAAGGCATATCTAAGGAATCGGTGCTTCCCAATCGTCTTTTCCAGTTGTTCATGAAGTTTATGGTACAGCATATCTTTTCAGAGATCCCTTCTACCGAGGAGGGAATCCATGTGGATCCTCTGTCTTCAAATCAACCTTCCAAATCCTTGTCGAGGCCTGAAGTCGAGCACCAAGTTTTCTCAGGTTACGAGGGGACCAATATTGAGGGAGGCATGTTTTTGAAGCAGCTGCCTGCGAAAAGCCCTTTACCGTGCTTGGGGAGGCCTGAAGGCCTGCAGGAAGTCTTCTCATGTTCAGAGAGCACTCCTGTAAAGTGCAGTAGTTCTAAAGAGCAGCCGCCTTGCAGACACCCTGTCCAAGCCGAAGATGAGGCCGAATTTCAGCCACAGACTTTCTCAACAGGCCCGGTGAGTGCAGCTGTGGAGTGGAGAGGCTCGGAGGAGCACCTGCCTCCCAGACACCCTTTTCAGGCTCCTGCAGCCCCTGAACACCAGCAACAGGTTTTTTCAAGTCCCATGAGAGCTGCTGCCGAGGGAAGCATGTTGGAGAGTGATCCTAGCTGCTGGTCCCTACCGAGAGACCCAGCTTCTGCAAACAAAACCAAGAAACACAGCCAAGGCTCTGAAGACCTCATTAAGAACGTCCCGATTCCTGCTACCAAAACTGTGAAGTTCACCGATGCTCCTGTCTGGCAAACATCCACTTCTTGGGGCACCTACTCTAAGGAGGAAGTTCTTGAGAGTGGTGATCAAGGTAACAGACGTTCAAATTTATCCACCAATCGGGCTGTTGTTGAAAACATTTTTGGAGTCCAACCGAGAAAAACCTCTTCCTCACAGAAGTATAAGTGTGAGAAAAGAGATTTTACCAAGCTTCCTTCTGTTTCCCAGAGGGGTCCCCTCTGGACATTTGTCCACATTCTGTAGTGGACACATAACCATCTCCCCATCCCCCTTTCCCCGTGCACCTTACATGTAGATGGGAGTTTATGCTTTTCTCAAAATACCGTTACGTGGATGGTCTCCTCAGCACCATGTAGATTTTAAAAGCCGGCTCGTTAATAGAGCACTATGTTCAGACCCTCAGCTTGAAATCTTAATTTATTGTAAATGTTTGTGCTTCCACAGCTTCTTAACTCACCTGAAATGTCTAAGAATCCAGAGCTAGGTGATTTTTTGAGCATTTATGGCTCTCAAAGCCTTTGTACCTTCAGAATCATCATCACACAGTCTTGTACGTGCCTATAACCGTATCCATTTAACCACACACTTGCATTAGAGACCACGAAGTAACAAATGCAATAAGATTTTCCTTGGAGTTAGAGAAATGACATCAGTGACCTAAGCGTCTGGCCTCCTAGGAATTTTCCCAGCCCACCTGGCAACCATTGTCCTACCCTGAAATGGGGATAGGAAGAGGGATGGACAAGGGAGGCAAAGGGACCAGTAAGAGGATGGTTTGCAAACTTTGAAGTACAGCTTCTTATCTACTCAAGGAACTCCTGCCTTGCCAAGTTGTGGGGAGGGCACAAAAGAAGGGGGCCCTTCTCTATATGTTATCTTTTTATTTTCATTTGGCAGTTAACAAGGATCCCCATTTGGGACATTATTGTGGGTAGGTCCCAGCCAGTCTCAAGACCCTGCCTGCCTCACTTTATTTATTTATTTTAAAAATAAATTTATTTATTTAATTTATTTATTTTTGGCTGCGTTGGGGGGTCCTCGTTGCGATGCGCGGGCTTATCACTGCGGTGGCTTCTCTTGTTGCGGAGCACGGGCTCTAGGCGCATGGGCTTCAGTAGCTGTGGTTCGCGGGCTCTAGAGCACAGACTTCAGTAGTTGTGGCACGTGGGCTTCAGTAGTTGTGGCTCGCGAGCTCTGGAGCACAGGCTCAGCAGTTGTGGCGCATGGGCTTAGTTGCTCCGCGGCATGTGGGATCCTCCCAGACCAGGGCTCAAACCCGTGTCCCCTGCATTGGCAGGCGGATTCTCAACCACTGCGCCACCAGGGAAGCCCCTGCCTCACTTCAGTTCTAACTTCTTTCATTCCTTTCTCAGGAAAAGCTCCTGGTCGACAGTCAGATCATGCCACCTCAGAGCCAGCTTGGATAACCATGATAGACCAGAGGCAGGGGAGTCTCCAGGCCAACATTCCTGTGAAAGAGCCAGAAACCAAGAATAGAGCTGGAGCCAAGGCTGAGACTAAGGAACCTAGATATGGGGTAGGACCTGGAACAGCCCACAAAACACTCCAAAAGGGTGCTGGAGCCAACTGATTAAGCTTACATTGGGAACTTTCCCAGACGTGCAGCTCCCCAGCTCTTTGGATGTATTAGGCAAGGGAAGGGAACTCTTTGGGGGAAAAGACTTGCTTTGTACTCATAGAAATGTGCTCCATTTTATGTTCTTAAAGCATTTGTGAAAAGTAATGAATACGAGAAGATTCTGTAAATCAAATCCTGTCCTAAATATTCTAGAGCAGGATTCCATGAAATTGGTTGAGAAATAAGTAGTTATTAAAAATCCCCAAAGGTCACCACTGGGGTGAGAGTTGAGTAACTATTCTTACAGGTATTTTAGGCCTATAAATATGTATATGTATTTAAGAAAATATAAATGGAATTAAACTATACATATTATTTTTCACTTATTTTATTTCTGGGCACCTTTCCATATCAGTACATAATGATTTAACTTCATGTAAATAAAGGTAGTGTTTGGTGTTTGGGTTTCCATATATTGATTTGGTTTGGTCTGGCATCTCCCTATAGGTTAAAAGAGGAGTTATGTGATGAACTAGGCTAATGGCACCACATGTGGATCAGGCATGCTGGGATGATGTCTTGCTTCCAATGTCCCATTTTCAATGTCTTTGGAAGTTTTAGAATGAGAACCCCTCTTGTCAAAACTACATAAAACTGACTCAAGAAAACTCAATGAAATTTACATATCGAGATGTCTAAGTTCCTATACTTTTTTAGGTGCTTACTGAATTTGTTGTGGGATCATGTGAAAATCTGTTTAACTCTTTGCTTTAAAGATCTTTTCATTTCATTATTAGTAATTTTAAGGGAGCAGGGTCATACAGGGGGCAAAGTCCACCTTGGTTAAAGCTTTGTCAGAGGGAAACACACTAGGGTATATGAACTAATTAATTTAGACCAGTTGTGGAGAGGTTAATTTGAAAAGCTTAAACTGTACAATTTTGAAAAGACCTATTGTTATATCACTTTGTAATGCAAGGAGCGCACATCAGATGTAAATAGGTTTTGTTCCATAGAAATCTACGGAACTCAAGTCAGTTAACTGATAAGATTTGTTTGTGACCACCGCATTTCTGTTAGCTTTCTGTTAAGTGCTGGTAAAGTCCTAGAGAAAACGTTGTTGTCGAGTTACATAATTCTCTTGTTAACCTGTTTACACTGTTTGTATGATTAGACAGCCTTTTCTCCCGGCTCAGAAAGGTGATAAAGTTGAGCCAGCTTAGATTTTGTGAACCTAAATTCTGAACCAAGGTGCTCTCTGTGCTGTTTCTTTCCTTATCTCTCTCTTTCCTTTTGATTAATGTTGAACTTATAATACCCAGGACAGGACTTGCACCTTGTGATCTGAATAAGTAATTTGCTGTTTTCATGTCAGGACTTACAAGCTTTCTGTTTTCATTTTTGTATTAAAGAGAACTGGCCTTGCAGATGAAAACCAACCGAGGAGGGTTTTCACTTCTGATGTCAACAGACAGGAGAAGATGGCACCGAAGCCACCGAAGTCTACCAAAGCAGGTAAAAAACACACCCCAGCCCCCCACTCCCAAAATAGCCCTGGCAGAAGTTGTGAAACTTTTGCAATTTCAGACAATACATGTCTCTTCCCCCAAGTCAGCTTATGATTCTCTCATGGTTCTTCCATTAGATACAGATATTAGCTTGTTTTAGGAAAATCCAATTATTATGACTACTATAAGTCAGTCCAATGTATAATTTTCAGAGGGTCTTCCAGTCTTTTACCCCATGGAGGAAGCTGTATCGGAACAAAATTGTGATCACTCACTAGAACTTTCCTGTGGCTGGTATTCAAGAGGAAAGAACCAAGCCACTTTCTAGTCCATAGCAAAACGGTATTTTCTCACCTTCTACATTCCCAGGGAAACTGTGGAAAGTAATCCACTATAAATGCCCAATGGTATTGAATTGTTCTTTAACTATTTAAAAGGCTTGTTTCAGCCCCTCTGTATTCTGAGCAGAGGTATGAGAGGTGGGGAAATGTTGAAAGCTGAAACAAACACTGTGCTGTGATAGAATAGAGTGGGGTCTCATCAGTAGAGTCATGTGCCAGGGGGATTTTTTTTTCAGAAGGAGCAGGGGGAGGGGAGGACAGATTTATATTGAGTCATCTTTGTTCTCTGCCTCAGTCCGCCTCATGAAGAAATTAAACTAGGAATTAGGAACCCACCATCTGGCCATGATACAGCAGCACTTGACCTGCTTATAGCTGTGAATAGTCTCGTGGGTACAGTAATCCAACTCTCACTGTGCATTAGGATCACCTGATGTACTTTTTAAAAATTACAGATGGCCCTGGATCCATTGCTAGAGATTCTAATTCAATTAGTTCAGGAAATAGCATGTGCATTTGTATTTTTAAAAAGAGCCCTAGGGAGTTCTAATGTGTGGCCAGGGTTGAGAACCACTGGTCGAGTCTAAGCCGCTAAGTCAATCAACCGTAAAGCAGGATGAGGGAAGGAGTAGAACTGGGGAATAGTGAAGTAGGCTGCTAGGTAGGAGTAGTTGATATAATGTTATTTAGCATATAGACTTTTACTGGGTGTATCTACTGAGTCATCCACAATCATTTCATACAGCATAGTGGATTGGCAAAACAAAAACAATACCACCTAATATGAAATTTAAAAAACTGAACAGATACCATACAACATGTTTCCTCTCTGATCTCAATTCAAAGGTGTAAGACAATCCAATAATAACCACCCAGAGATTGGCATTTATAGCTGTAGGCATTTTCTCTCAGGCCTTCCCATGTCAGGCCCCTGTGGCTCTAGCCATATTGATGTTACCCTTTTCACATACCACCCTATGGCATTGCCCATGCACTGACTTTTAGAAGCCAGAGGAAACCTGAAAGGAGGAAAATTTTTACTGCATCCCATAAACATACTTCAGTATCTCTGGGGCTTCTTAACTGCTTGTGTGTTATTTGCTATGGTTCCAGTAGGATTCGAAGATGAGAAGATATTTCAAGTACCTTCTACGGAAAAAGAAACCAGAAGGTCTTCAACTCTCCCAGCCATGCTACAACAGCCGGCTGAGCCGGCTGAGCCGGCTGAGCCAGATGAGCCAGTCTGGTTCTCCCTGGCCAAGAAGAAAGCCAAAGCATGGAGCCGTGTAGAAAAACCATGCAATAAATAGCTCCTGGGTGGAGTATCAGCATTTTAAATGATAATTGCCAATAGCTGTATTAATGTCACGTAGTGAATTATTTACTGTAACCATTTTTATTACGCATAAGAGCCTTAAAAGGGGAATTAAAGCTAATAATTATTTGAATGAAACAGATGCCATGAATGCCTAACCTTCAGTCACTGCCAGCATCTGAAAACCCAGCTTTTCCTCTATAAAAACTATGTAAAATGTTAGGGAGGGTGGGAGGGAGGGAGACGCAAGAGGGAAGAGATATGGGAACATATGTATATGTATAACTGATTCACTTTGCTATAAAGCAGAAACTAACACATCATTGTAAAGCAATTATACTCCAATAAAGATGTAAAAAAAAAACTATGTTTGCACTGCTGTCAAACTGAGAAAACTTTAACTTTGAACAATGTGTTTTAGAAGGGAGAAAGCTAAAACATTTTGTTGTAGCAACTAAGAGGTGGTCATTTCCTTTGATCAAATAAATTCATTCTAATGGAAATATCCAGATGATTTGGTGCAACGACTGGCTTTTAGGCTTTATGAGCCTAGTTAAATGCTTCAGTTCTTTGGTTACTGCTCCAAACTTTGCAAAGCCCCCTAAGAAGAGGTGGTAGAAGTGAAAATTCTGGGTCTCCAAGAAAAATGTTGCACAGCCACTCCCCCAATCAGCCCACTGCCCTTTGAAACACCTTCTTTGTATCCCTGAGGGCTCCCAACACCTGCAACTTATACAGAGCTCTCTTTCCACGTGCCCCATGTCAACGTGTCACAAGTCTGGCAGCAGTGAGCACCTTCTTATGGGGCATAACATTCCTTGGGGGTTATCATACTTCTCTGGATCGTTAGCCCATCAGTGTTTGACCTTTTGCCCCAGTGCCACTGTGACCCTCTCTAGTTGCTCAGAAGTGTACTGCACTTCATACATATCCTATTTTTAAAGCACTTAAGATCCTGTTGAAATTCAAAATTCTGCAGATTCCAAAAGCTGTGCTTTCAATGGGGCAGATGGGAAGCCTTCCACAAGGAAGTCTGAGGCCACTAGAGAGCTGTCTTATGCCCTGGCTCCAGCCTTAAGGTGGAAACCTCCGAGTAGCCCAGTTTCTTGTCCGTTTCCCTCAGCAGTCTCTGTTTCAGAAGATTTTAACCTAAGACAGGACTGCACCCTCAAAGCCACAGAACAACTGACTTTCTGCTAACGGGAGGCCTGAAGTGATTGAAGCAGCCTTTCCCTGCCCTCATTCCTAGAGGCACACACACCTCAACAGTCACTAGGCTGGACAGCCCCCACCTCCCCAGTGAACCACTCCCCCCCAAGTCCTTCCCCTCTATTCCAACCCCAAACACACTAAATACTAATGGAGAGCTTCCTTTGGATGCCTGGACAGTACCTAGCTCATTTTCTCAGGAAACCCAGAAGTGCCTTAGTATACCTTTCACCGTGTCTGCCTCTGTCACCTTGGGGCTACTTTGCTTAAACAGAAATGCAGACCTAGACATAACTGTGCCTTTAAATCCCAAGTAGGTTGCTGCCTCATGCAAAAAACAAATTCAGAGAGGCTGTGAGGTGCCAGAGCTAATTTAAACCCTTGGTGCTTGGTTTTCCTGATGATGGTGTAATGTGATATTGTACAATCATGCTGGTTTTGCGTTTTCTCTGTAAAACATCTATTTTTCCTCATACTATATCTTTGCCTTTTTGATAATGCTAGGATTTTTGGGTTTTTTTTTTTTTTTTGCGGTACACGGGCCTCTCACTGTTGTGGCCTCTCCCGTTGCGGAGCACAGGCTCCGGACGCGCAGGCTCAGCGGCCATGGCTCACGGGCCCAGCCGCTCCGTGGCATGTGGGATCCTCCCGGACCGGGGCACGAACCTGTGTCCCCTGCATCGGCAGGCGGACTCTCAACCGCTGCGCCACCAGGGAAGCCCCACACGTACTTTTTAACACCGTCTGTTGTAACACATCTTAGCAGATTCCACGTCAGGTTATACTAAGTGTTTCTTCAACTTCTTCAAAAATATTTGACCCAGAGTAGTTCCATGCAGACTGTTCATAGCTACTAATTCGTCAGTCATTTTAAACTCAGCAGTCACCCGCCTCAGTCCTAGTCTGCTCAATACTGTTACTGCCAAATTCCTAGGATGACAGGTATGAAAATTTTGACACGTTTTGTTAGACAGCGCAAGTACTACCAGGAAAATCTCAGGCAGGTCTTGGAACTCAAATCTCTCCCAAAGTAAATAAAAATGCTAGTTGACTATCTGACTATACCTCTCATATCTGTTCAAGAAGTCCCATAGCTCTGCCACTTGGCACCCCAAAGACGAGCTCATTAGGAAGCTGCCAATGAAAAACAGCTATGAAATGACCACCTAATCATTTCAGAGCTGAGTCCTAATTCACACATAAAGAACAGTAGTACCGGTATAGGATATGATGCTAAAACAGTGCTTCTGTCCATACGATGAAAGGTGATCTTTCATCTGGAGTTCAAGCTACCTTCAAGCCCCTTATTGCTCACCCCAATTTAACAAAAAGTTGCTACATAGCTTAACACCATCAGAGTCAAGTCTCTGTGACACTCAATATGAAGTAGACACGGCAGCTAAATCAAAAACATTCAAGGAATTCAGACAAACCATTGTCAAAATACTTGGTAATAACTGTCCACTGGTAGAAAAGCATGAGGGGTATGTGGGCCTTTGTATAGTGGTTTCTACAATTTCTCTTTGTGATATTTTACTATCGATAAGTCTAGCTGGCAAAGATAAATATTTCATTCATGAATGAGCACACTGCTTCACCACTTCCAGTTCATCAGAAAGTTTCTCTACCTCTTATGATCAGAGACAAGAAGGCCGGCAATAGTTCTATGGACTTGTTAGGAAAAATCCAGTCCAATGCGGTCTGCCCTTCATAAAACTCATATATGAAGACAGTCCCAGAAAAACAATGTAAAAACAACAACTCAGCATTGACTCCTTAAATAAGCAGCGACAGCCTAGCAATATTAATACCGTCTGTTGACCCATGAAGTTGTAGGACATACACTACAGATCCTAGCCATTCAATCATTCACCAGGCAAGTACTGAGTACCCACCTATATACCCAGGGTTGTGTTAGAGAGGCCTCACTCACAGATGTCTAAGTCTCATGACTTGCTCTAGTTCATGGTCTAGAGGCAGACAGTTGGACAATGATGACACAGGTGTCAAGTGCTAAAACAGGGATGAACACAAAGTGCTATGGGAGTATGGGAGAGAGAACGATTAACCGGGACAGGGGAAGGAAGGAAGTGGGTTGGTGCCTGGGAAGGTACTCAAGGGGAGGCATTTCACCTGGACCTTGAAGGATCACTGGGAGTTTATCTAGCAATGAAGGATGGCAGGGAAAGGGTAAGGAGGTCTCTGCATGGAGAGAAAGCAGCCTGCATAGTAGAAGAGATGTGTGTGTATGTGTACCTGTCCAGGGAATGAAATGGCTCCAGCATGGGCAGCGTGGCAGATGGGCCTGGAAAGCAAATTGAGGCCATAATTATTACTACGAATAATTATTACTACTAAAATTATTACTAAGAAAGTCTTCTACTTCCTATATAAGCACATATTCCTGTTTGTGCCACCAATCCCTTCCTCTCTTGCCTAGCTCAGTGCCCTCCCACCCTTTTCGCCTCCTACCCAAACCTATCAGTTTTATTCATTAAATCATGCATTTACACATCTACCAAATTTATTGGGTAACTTTCAATGTACCAATGCCACTCGCCATTGGAACTGTCGTTTGTATCTATTCTTGTTTGACACGTGAAACTCAAAGATGGCAGAACTGTCCACGGTCCCCATCTTACTGTCTCCCCCACCATCATTCCTGGGCCCTTCTTGGAGGGGTTGGCTGAGACCTCTGGAAGCTGGGCCCTCCCAGCTGCACACAGTGTTGGTGTTTCGATATATTTGCCAAGATTCTATTGATATTTATACTCAATCATATCCTCTCCAGTTGTCTCTTCTACTTCTCAGCAGGGCCGAAACATAACATGATGACTGCTGTCAATCATGAAGTCTCTGGTAACAAAGTGTGCACCTAGAGCCTCTTCTTTGTGAAGGGAGGTGGGACTGGGCACTGGGCTTGCCATGGAGAAAGGTATTGTCATGGAGCAAGGTGTTGACAATGAAAAACTATAGCTATGAAATGACAGGAGTGAAGAGGACCCTGGAGGAGATGGTGCTTTTGCCGCGGCAGCAAGCTATCTCCCTAGGAGGTTGGAGTTGGGTCCAAGTCCCTGGGAGTGAGAACTAATTGGCACCAGCAAACAAAGAAGACAAGAAAATGCTGAGCGAGTGTGCCTTCGGGAAACACCTAAAGCAAAACGGAGGGAGAGTCTCCTCCCAGCTCTCATATTGGGACTCTCTTCATGGCAAGTACGTAGCCCAGAAGTCCATGGGTCAGTCTCCAGGGCCTCAGTCATCTGCCTGAGTCCTCCCAGGTGTGCAAACCCACCCAGGACGTCCCACTCCCTATCACTGGTGTTCAGTTGCTGCCTGCCGTCCGTCTCCAGCCATCCACCCATAACTTCTGATCTTCTCCAAATCAGGAAGTTGGCACAATCCAGGATTTCAAATTTCCTTAAGGAAAGGTGCTCTCTTTCCCCACCCTACCCCTTGTTAGTCAACAGAAGTGACCACGTCTTTTCCCTTTGCAGATCCATCATCAGGGTCAGGGGGGACATATCAGGGCTCCATCCCTCCTGTTGAGGAGGAGCTGCAGCCCTGCCGGATCCTGGTCCCGGCTGAGCTGGCACCGACAAAGGCCCCTTTTCACTCACAGGCTCCCCTAGTTTGTGGGGTTTATATTTTTTCCTCAAGGCTCAGCTGTCCTCCCCAATCTGAAGCCCATTCATCATTCTTGGTGACTTTAACATCCACTTGGATCACCCATCCCACACCCTAGACTTTCACTTCCATTACTTCTTTTTTATGAGTGTGTGGTGAAGGCAAGTACAGCACTTATTGCAAGGTACCAAGAAAAGAAGAGTAAGGGTTGGCTAATGCTCAAAAGACCTGAACTCCCTGATGGCTTTCAGGGAAGGGGTTTTAAATGCAAGGTGAGGGAGAGGGTCACTGGGAATGTGATCAGCTCGTGCACAGTTCTCTGATTGGTGGGTGGTGAGGTAACAAGGTGAGGCTACAGGGGTTAACATACCAGTCTTCAGGCCCCAGCCCATCTGGGGACTGTGTGCTCACTGCTCAGCACCCTCCGTCTGGGTGGGGTCTGGTTTCTGCAAAACAACTCCGAAATGCATCAGCTGCTTCTTGGTCTCTGAGGTGCGTTCTTTAATTTGTAATTCTACAACTCTGCTGATCTTTGAGAGTGTCCTGGAGAGGCAGGAAACAACTGCAGTTCACCTTGGGAACACAGACACTGGTGACAGCCATTCCCGGGAGCTCCCTCCACTGTGTGGACACCAGTGCCAGCAAGCACCATCGTGGAATCCGCCCTCTAGCTCCTCAGCGCCAAGATCCCATGACTGCTTTTTGTTTTTATTATTGGAGTATAGTTACTTTACAATGTTGTGTTAGTTTCTACTGAACGGCGAAGTGAATCAGCCATACGTATACATATATCCCCTCTTTATTGGATTTCCTTCCCGTTTAGGTCACCACAGAGCACTGAGTAGAGTTCCCTGTGCTATACAGTAGGTTCTCATTAGTTACCTATTTTATACATAATAGTGTATGTATCTCAATCCCAATCTCCCAGTTCATCCCACCCCCGTATGGTGTCCATACGTTTGTTCTCTGCATATGTGTCTCTATTTCTGCTTTGCAAATAAGATCATCTGTACCATTTTTCTAGATTCCACACATATGCATTAATATATGACACTTGCTTTTCTCTTTCTGACTTACTTTACACTGTATGACAGTCTCTAGGTCCATCCATGTCTCTGCAAAGGACACAGTTTCATTCCTTTTTATGGCTGAGTAATATTCCACTGTATATATGTGCCACATCTTCTTTATCCATTCCTCTGTTGATGGACACTTAGGTTGCTTCCATGTCCTAGCTATTGTAAACAGTGCTGTAATGAATATTACATTGGGATACATGTGTCTTTTTGAATTACGGTTTTCTCTGGGTATATG
This sequence comes from Neophocaena asiaeorientalis asiaeorientalis, assembly GCF_003031525.2. Classification (NCBI taxonomy): domain Eukaryota; kingdom Metazoa; phylum Chordata; class Mammalia; order Artiodactyla; family Phocoenidae; genus Neophocaena; species Neophocaena asiaeorientalis. The sequence continues at coordinate 1,854,327 of NW_020173710.1, read as the reverse complement.
CCCAGTAGTGGGATTGCTGGGTCATATGGTAGCCATGACTGCTTTAGCTGGTCTTTTCTACAACTTTACATCAGATACTCACCTCTGTGATATGATCCTACACGAGCCTTTTTCATCACCAGAAACTGCTCCATTTTGAAAATTTCTACTCTAGTGCTACAGTTCTTCAATCCCTTCAGATTACTTCTCCAATTCATTGATTCCACCACTTTTTTACTCTTCATCTGCCCATCGTTTTCTCCATTTGCTTCCTTACCCGGTGTAGAGTCCGTCCATTAACATTGTTATAATCACTCTGTAGTAGGGAGAATGATGATCCACCCCTCCGCCAAGGATGTCCACAACCTAATCCCTGAAATCCTGTGAATATGTTAGGTTATTTGGCAAAGGGAAAATAAGGTTAAAATGGAATTAGCATTGCTAATCAGCTGACCTTAGGATAAGGAGATTATCCTGGTTTATGCCGACAAGCCCAGAGCAATCACAAGGTTCCCTAAAAGTGGAAGAGGGCATTAGAAGACAAAACTGGAGAGATGGCAGCATGAGAACGACTCAGCCCAACGTTGCTTGCTTTTAAGATGGAGGACGGGGCTATAAGCAAACGAATGCAGGGAGCCTCTAGAAGCTAGAAAAGGTTCTCCCCCAGAGTCTCCTGAAGGAATGCAGATCTGCTGACACCTTGATTTTAGCCCTGTAAAACACATTTTGGACTTCTGACCTTCAAAAGTGTAGGATAATAAACCTGTATTGTTTTAAGCCACTAAGTTTGTGATAATTTATTACAGCAGCAATAGGAAACCAATACACACTCCCTTGTTAAAGTCAGTCCACTTCCTTTCTCCTCTTAGCTGCCTATCATATCCACTAGGCAAAACCCCAAGCCTACGTGAACCACATGGTTCTTTGTCTATATTGAAGCAGCTGAAAATATTAAAAATTGCCTGACTGGTTTGGCCACAAATTTGTGATCACAAGCACACTCAAGACTGCCTGGCAACCTCACTACGCTTCCTCTCCATCTCAAATCCTTGACAACTTCACCATTCAACACCCAAGCCTCTCTGTTCTTAGCTTCCTCATTTCCAATGATTTGTCATCTACTCCCAGTGCCATGCCCAGGGTCCCAGACCTTTCTTAATGAAAATCGACATTACTTCCAAAAATCTCAACTTCAAGCATCCCACACTCTTATTTTTCCAGTCTGGTCCTCTTGTTCTTATTATGATCCTCAATGACCACCATACGGTCAAAGTCATGGATCACTTTTCTAATTCTTATCTTTCTTGATCCTTCAGCCACAGCTGTCCACACAATCTTGAAATAGTCGCCTTTTGGCACTTCTGTGGCACAAGTCTCCTGGGTTTTTTTTTTTCCCACTTTGGTCACTGTCTACCTGATTCCCTCAAACTGGAGTTTCTCTGGGTTCTGTTCTGAGACTTACCTCTCTGCATTTTCTTTCCCTAAGGGATTTGATCCTTTTTCATGGCCTGAAAAATAGCCCAAATGATGTTAATTTCCAAATTGATATATCTGACCCAAATTTCTCCTCTGAGCTACAGTGTCATAACAAACTCTACTTGACATCTCCACTTGACTATCTTACACATATATCTTTAACCTGAAATGGCTAAAATGGAATTCTTTTTTAAAAATTGAGGTATAATTGACACATGACATTATATTAGTTTCAGGTGTACAACATAATGATTTGTATATATTGTGAAATGATCACCACAATAAGTCTAGTTAACATTAATCACGATACATAGTTACAGATTTTTTTTCTTGTGATGAGAACTTTTAAGATTACCTCTTAGCAACTGTCACATATGCAATACAGTATTATTAACTATAGTCGCCGTACTGTACATTACATCCCCGTGACTTATTTATTTTATAACTGGAAGTTTGCACCTTTTAACCTGTTTCACTCATTTCACCCACCTACCATTCCCCTGCCTCTGGCAACCACCAATCTCTTCCCTGTATCTATGAGCTTGTTTTATTTTAAATTTGGATTCCACATATCAGTGAGATCGTATGGTATTTGTCTTTCTCAGTCTCACTTATTTCACTTAGCATAATGCCCTCAGGGTCCATTAATGTTGTTGCAAATGGCAAGGTTTCATTTTTTATGGTTGAGTAATATTCCATTACATGTATATACCACTCTTCTTCTTCTTTTTTTTTTTTTTTTAATTTGGCTGCACCAGGTCTTAGTTGCGCCAGGCAGGTTCCTTAGTTGTGGCAATGAGAACTCTTAGTTGTAGCATGCATGTGGGATCTAGTTCTCTGACCAGGGATTGAACCCAGGCCCTCTGCATTGGGAGCATGGAGTCTTATCCACTGCTCCACCAGGGAAGTCCCAATACCACATCTTCTTTATCTGTTCATCCATCAATGGACATTTAGGTTGTTTCCGTATCTTGGCTATTGTAACAAAATGGAATTCTTGGTTTGCTCCTTCTCCCAATTTGTTCTTCCTCCTGTCTTCTCCATCCTAGGAAACAGCACTTCTTCCCACCCAGTGGCTCTAGTCAAAATCCTGCTATCCTTCATTAAGTCCTTTACACAACTTACATCCAAAATATCTCTTAAATCTGTCCATTTCTCACCTCTTCAACTGCTACTGTCCTAATCCAAACCATCACCATCTCTGATCTGACTACTCAATAACCTCCTAATCCCTGGAACTCTATGAATATGTTAGGTTGCATGGCAAAGGGGAATTAAGGTGGCAGGTGGAATTTGGGGTGCTAATACTGGAGGGGTCTTGCCATTTTGAGTTTATTTCTGTATGTGGTGTGAAGAAATGTTCTAATTTCATTTTTTTTACATGTAGCTGTCCAGTTTTCCCAGAATCACTTGTTGAAGAGACTGTTTTTTCTCCACTGTGTATTCTTGCCCCCTTTGTTGTAGATTATTGACCATAAGTGTGTGGGTTTATTTCTGGGCTCTCTATCCTGTTCCATTGATCTATGTGTCTGTTTTTGTGCCAGTACCATGCTGTTTTGATTACTGTAACTTTGTAGTATAGTCTGAAGTCAGGGAGCATGATACCTCTAGCTTTGTTCTTTTTTCTCAAGATTGCTTTGGCTATTCAGGGTATAACTGACTTCTTATTCTCCAAGTCTCAGTTCAATGTCACCTCCTCGAAAAAGTCTTCTCTCACCTCAGTCATTTTCCATCTCAACACCATGTCCATTCCCTTCATAGAACTTATCACCATCTGTAAGTACAGATTTGCTTGTCTTCCTCACTGTAAGCTCCATGAGACAGAGGCCTTGTTTGTCTTGTGCAGTGCCGTATTCCCAGCGCCTAATACACAATCCCTTACTGAGAAATGGCAACTGATGAGAAAGAGTGAAACTCCTGGGGAGAGAATGTAAAAAACAAAGCGACGACCTAGGTTAGCACCTTGCCCAGGTTAGCACCTTGCTCAGGTGCTGCCTGCCATCCTGATTGGCACCAGAAAAAGTCTCTGTGTCAGGGGAAAATGCACATTTGGCCAGCCATTCTCAAATACAGCAGCACGTTAGAATCCCTTGAGGGTTAAAAGATAATAACATGGCTACTCCTCCCTGCCATGTCGAGGTACTGATGCAGTCTGGGTAGCTCTGGCAGACATTCTCAGTGCACTACCTCAAGACTGCCACCGGGTGGAGCGGTGGGACTGGGTTTTGGAGTAGAGGTTGGGCTTTGCTATAGGTAGAGAGAAGACAAATTAAAAGTTTTTGTGGGTTTTTGTTTTGGGTGTTTGTTTGTTGGCAACTCTTACCTCAGACCTTATTCCAGGAGGCTTGGCTAGGCAGTGCCTCCAGGAAAATTCTAGTCCTGGATTCTTTTCCTTGTCCTTCCAGGTTCACAATAAAAAAAAAAAAAAACTACCTAAACCTTCCCTCACCTCTCCTAACCCACCTCCACAAAGCTTCACCGCTATTCTCTCACTATGGCCCTCCACTTTCCTTTTTTTCCCCCAGATTTATTGAGATACAATTGACACATAACATTGCATAAATTTAAGGTGTTCAACATGATGATTTGACACATGTATATGCTGTGAAATGATTACTACAATAAAGTTAGTTAACACCTTCATCATATCACATAACTACCACTTTCTCTCAGAACATTTAAGATCTATTCTCTTAGCAACCTTCAAGTATATAATACAATATTGTTAACAATAGTCACCATGGCTTACCTTAGATAGCCAGAATTTACTCGTCTTATAATGGAAAGTTTGTAGGCTTTGACTAACATCTCCCCATTTCCCCCAGTCCCCAGTCCCTGGCAACCACCATTCTACTCTCTGTTTCTATGAGTTTGGCTGTTTTAGATTCTACATATAAGTGAGATCATACAGTATTTGTCTTTCACTATCTGACTTATTTCACTTAGCATAATGCCCTCAAGGTCCATTCATATTGTCATAAATGGAAGGATTTCCTTCTTTTTATGGCTAAATAATATTCGTGTGTGCATGTGTGTGTGTGTCACATTTTCTTTGTCCATTCATCTGTCAAGTGGCGGTTTTCATGTCTTGGTTATTTTGAATAATGCTGCAATGAACATGGGGGCGCAGAAATCTCTTCCAGATAGTGATTTCACTTTCTTCAAATATATATCCAGAGGTAGGATTGCTGAATCATATAGCAGTTATATTTTTAATTTTTTGAGGAATCTCCATACTGTCTTCCATAGTAGCTGTATCAATTTACAACCCCACCAACAGTGCAAGAGGGTTCCTTACTCCACATCCTCAAATAACACTTGTTATTTGTTGTCTTTTTGGTGATCCCATTCTAACATGTGTGAAGTGATATCTCATTGTGTTTTGGACTTGCATTTCCCTGATTATGAGTGATGTTGAGCATCTTTTCATGTACCTGTTAGCAATTTGGATGAGTTCCCTAGAAAAAAATGTCTACTCAGGTCCATTGCCCATTTTTTAATTGGATTATTTGTGTTTTTGCTATTGAGTTGTATGAGGTCCTTATATATTTTGGATATTAGCTCCTTATCAGATATATGGTTTTCAAATATTTTCTCCCATTATGTAGTCTGAAATGCCTTTTCATTTATTGTTTCTTTTGCTGCTTAGAAGCACTAAAAAGTTTGACATCGTCCTACTTGTTGATTTTGGCTTTTGTTGCTTGTGCTTTTGGTGTTTTATCCAAAAAATCATTGCGAAGACCAATGTGAAGGAGATTTTGCCTTATGTTTTCTTCTTGGAGTTTTACAGTTTCAGGTCTTACATTTAAGCCTTTAATCCATTTTGAGTTAATTTTTGTGAGTTGTGTAAGATAGGGGTCTACTTTTATTCTTTTGCATGTGGATATCCAGTTTTCCCAACACCTTTTATTGAAGAAAACATCCTTTCCCCATTGAGTATTGTTGGCTCCCTTGTCAAATATTAGTTGACCGTATATGGGTTGGTTTATTTCTAGGCTCTATTTCTATTCCATTGACCTATATGTCTGTTTTATGCCAGTGCCATGTTATTTTGATTACTATAGCTTTGTAATATAGTTTGAGATCAGGATATGTGATGCCTCCTACTTGGTTCTTCTTTCTCAGGGTTGCTTTGGTTATCTGAGGTCTTCTGTGGTTCCATATGATTGAATTGTTTGTTCTATTTCTGTGAAAAATGCCACTGGAATTTTAATAGGGATTGCATTGAATCTGTAGCTCTATTTTTCTTTCTTTTCTTTTTTACCTTTGTATCTTGTCTTCCTCTTTTCTTTTTAGGAACCACTCTGTGCTGTGGTTTCCTTACCTGTAAAATGAGGATAAGGGTAGCATTGTTGTGAAAGTCTAAGGAGATACCACATGCCAAATTGCATTGATCTATCTTCATAAACCCTCACAATGCTATCCTAATCCACGTAGTAGTGGTAGCTCTTCTGTTTAAGCCAACAGTTTTATTAATGTCGATTTTCAAGAACATGTATTGATATTATGTAGAGTGAGTTATACCTGAGAAGTATTTGGGGAGAAAATCTCCACACACCACTACCCTGCCTTTTGTTATCCATCATTAACCAGCCTATTAGTGAACTGGATGGAGAAGGGGCAGGGGAGGTAGCAGAAGAGCTAATAAGAGATGTTTTGTTTTCACCTGAAAAATGGAGATAATAATAGTGCTTTATAGATTTGTTGTATTAAATAAGTTAGCACATGTAAAAACTTAGAACAGAGCCTGGGACATAAAAAACATGAATTCTCTTGGGCTTCCCTGGTGGCGCAGTGGTTGGGAGTCCGCCTGCCGATGCAGGGGACGCAGGTTCGTGCCCCGGTCCGGGAGGATCCCACATGCCGCGGAGCGGCTGGGCCCGTGAACCATGGCCGCTGGGCCTGCGCGTCCGTAGCCTGTGCTCCACGGCAGGAGAGGTCGCAGTGGTGGGAGGCCCACGTACCGCAAAAACAATAACAACATAAAAAAACAAAAACCAAACATGAATTCTCAGCATATGATCCCTGCCCTCAAGTAGCTTAGGGTTCTTTTGGATTGATAGGACTCATGCAGTAGAAGGCAATTAACAGTGCATGTTACCTCTTATCACTACATACATAGATTGCATGTAGTGTTAGGCCCTAAAAGTGCCAATAAAATAGAGAAAACTATAAAAGCACCAAGATCAGAGCAGCAAGAAAGTCCTTTGGAGTGGAGTGATCAGAAATGGCTTCATGGAAGATGTAGGACTTGGGGTAGGCCCCAGAAATATGCCAGGGGATGAGTAGGTGGAGCTAGAGCAATGCAGTGGGGGCAAAAGAATGTGGGCTTAGACACAGAAATGCCTGTGGGGTGGAGGGGGAGGTCAGGCCTCTTTGAAATGCATTTAAGGAAGCCCCCTTGTACGTGGCCTACTGGTAAAGCACCAAACTAAAAAGAAAAAAGCATTTCCTAACATCCAGGAGCTAGCCTGGTACTATCGGCTAGCCTTGGTGTTGCTAGGTGCTGGCCTGGCACTAGTAACAAACCCAAACAATTTCACAGGACATCAATATCGGACAAGGAAGCTCTGCGACTATGATGGATAGTCACAGACAAAATATGAACATTGTCCAAACCACAGAAATGACCGAATATTTCTCCTTCCTGCCTAATATGAGTGACCACTGCTTCTTTACCAATTACAGTGTCAGCCTCACTCTAGTCTGCCCCCAACTCCAGATAAAATTTATTGAGATACTCATCACAGAACTGCTCTGCTTTCTGACAGCACCCAACCTACAGTGAACCACAGCTTCCTTTGACCCTCCCCCAAGTCACCCAACCAAAGCTCAAATCCTATGTTTCTTTAGCACCCTTTTCTTGAGATGCCTCACAGTTCTCCATGGTGTACATTCTCTCTCACTGCAGCAAGTGACAAACCCAGCTTGATCACTACATGTGTGTTCCTGGGAGTCTTTGGCTAGAGGACATTGATATTATCACTAAAATGACTGAGGGCTATGATTGCAGACCTGCCACTCAGTTTCATTTCAAGAATCCCCACACACAATCCAAGAAATGTCTGAAACATTCACAGTACAACACAGCACGATAAATGAAATGACAGAGGCAATCTTAGGCACTGTGGAGACAGAGGAAGACTTCTTTTAGTAACAAATCACAATCCCACAATCCAGAGTGCATCATACTTCCTTTTGTCCTGATCACGCTCCAGTTAGGGAGATGACTCAGCTCCTCTCTGCTATTGTTCCAACACCTGGACAGTGTCTTTTCACTTCCCAACAAGACTTGCAGCCATGGCTGGTTTTTCCCTGTAATCTATGTATAAAAGTCCGCGCACCACAATGAAGAGCAGCCCCCCCTCGCCGCAACTAGAGAAAGCCCGCCCGCAGCAACAAAGACCCATCGCAGCCAAAAATAAACAAATTAATTAATTAATTTAAAAAAAGATAAGTATTTGAACTACAGTTCAAAGCAAGTTAACTCTGATTACAGCTATTGAACATATCTTCTTTTAAAAAATGTTCTCTTAACATTTTGATGCATCATCTTTTCAATTAATAATATGCTGACAACATCTTTCTAAAACTGAGTATAGTATTTCCTTAGTTATGAATAAACCACAGACCCAAAATAACAAATTCAAATTAAAATTCATACTTCTGTACCAATTATCTCTGAAACTTTAAATTTAGATCCCTACTTGCACAGGAGCCACCCACTCACTGCAACAACGTGGAGAAGGTCTGTGTGCCATGATTTTGGAAACTTTTGACATATGTGAAGTATCCTTACTAAAATGTTCAATCCTATTATCTTTATCTCATTGTTGAGTCGTTAACAGAAATCCAGTTCTGAAGGACCCCAGTCTCTCGTTATTCAACCTTTTCAGTTGCCTCACATCATTTCCCATATTTTTCCCCCATAGACCTGTCTCTTGATGAGTTTCTCTGGGTGACACAATATAGGTAGGAAAGGTGTCACCTGGCGATGTGCATCTATTCCTATTGCATTAAATCCAAACTTTCTTTCCAAACTGAAGCGTGGAGCAATAGAGACCTGATTGCCCTAGAAGTACTTGAAAGCCTGTTAAGATTACTAACACTGAAACACTCAGCAAGTGTTTCTGAATTTGCCTGGCTAAGTTCGAAATGGTAACATATACAGCATTGTATTGAAGCTAAAACTGGAAGCAACCAAGGTGTCTTTCAATAGATAAATGGATAAACAAAGTGTGCTATATCCATACAATGGAATTCAATGATACAAGTAAAAAACTACTAATTCAGGCAACAATATGGATGGATGGATTTTAGATGCATTTTGCTAAGTGAAAGAAGTCAGATCAAAAATGCTACATAATGTATAATTCCATTCGTATTACATTCTGGGAAAGGCAAACTAGAGAGATGGAAAATGGGTTAATGGTTGCTAGCGGTTTGGAGAGGAGGAGAGTTTGACCAGTGGAAGCACAGGAGATGTTTTTAGCGTGATAGAAGTAATCAATATGCTACTCTAGTGGTAGACACATGACACTATGCATTTGTCAAAACTCTTAGAACTCTACAGCACAAAAAATAAACCTTAATATATGAAAAAATAATAATTTCTAACCAACTAGGAGGTTGGAGGACCCCAGTATGAGATGCAGACTAATGAATCTAGCTGTATTACAAACATATGACATAACCTCACTGAAGGGAGTGTGGAAAATGATGCTTACCTAAGTAACTTTGCAAATGGTATTTTGACTGGCTAATGTAAAGCTAAAGATAAGAGAGTACATAAACATTCTACTTGGTAAAGGTGTTTCTCATGGAGGTACAGGTGCAATTCTAAACTTGATGTACATGTATACATTGGCCAATTAAGTAAATGGATGGCAGATGGTGGGAACCAGATTCCGACCTGTAGTGGGAGGCTACAGATAAGCAAGGGGACGAAGCCAGAATGACACATGTGATAACCAATTAGAGATATCAGTTTGAACTCAGGTCCATCTTAGCACAGATGCAGATGAAGACATAGAGAAATAATTCTTGATATGCAAGTATACATGGGTTAGTATGTATGCATATATCTCCTAGCTCTGTCACAGAGGGGCCTAGAAGCAACAACACTCCAGTAGCAATGAGCACACCCAGTCCCCTGATATTGGTTTCTAATGCTATTCTCCGATAAAGAGAACCAGGTCTCCTTGGAGAAAACGCTGATTCCAGGACTGGAGCAGGGAATACATAAGATGAGTCTGGAGCATCTTGTAGTGACAGAGAATAAGAACGTGCTAAAAACAAAATCCCCAAATGATGAGGGTATATCAAACAGACACAGGAACCGATATGAAAGAGTTTCCAGTGAACAAAGCTGAAATAAGCTGAGTCAAAAAATACATAATGAGAATATTGGATTATAACCCAAAGTAAAAAATAAATATCCATGTGTCCATACTGATATTAAATAAATAATTAGTAAATAAATAAATGGGGGAGAAGAGACAAAGCTCCTGTGCTGAAGAATTCCAAATAATTTATGTAGATACTCTGCCTTCAAGGAGGTGGAGTGTGACCCCGTACTCTAAGTGTGGGCTGGGCATAGTGACCTCCTTCTGAAGAGTGCAGTATGTAAAGGGGGTGGGCTAGGAAGAGTAAAATTACAGTGGAGAAAGCTGACAGACAGTACCTCCAGCCAGGTGACTAAACTCAACATCAATAATGACAAGTTGGGCTTCCCTGCTGGCGCAGTGGTTGAGAGTCTGCCTGCCGATGCAGGGGACACGGGTTTGTGCCCTGGTCTGGGAGGATCACACATGCCGCGGAGCGGCTGGGCCCATGGGCCATGGCCGCTGAGCCTGCGCATCCGGAGCCTGTGCTATGCGGTGGGAGAGGCCACAACAGTGAGAGGCCCATGTACCGCAAAAAAAAAAAATAATAATAATGACAAGTTACATTGCTAGCATGTACCCTTGATATGATGTGATGAGAAAGGCACTTGACCTCTGTGGTTTTCCTCCCTCAAAACCCATAACCTTGTGTTAAAAGCATCAGGAGACCCCTAACACGGTAAGTCAAGCAAAATGAAAAGACAAAGAAACACACAGCAGATGAAGGACCAAGGTAAAAACCCACCAGACCTAACAAATGAAGAGGAAGTAGGCAGTCTACCTGAAAAAGAATTCAGAAAAATGATAGTAAAGATGATCCAAAATCTTGGAAATAGAATAGAGAAAATACAAGAAACAATTAACAAGGAACTAGAAGAACTAAAGAGAAAAGAAAAAATCATGAACAACACAATAAATGAGCTTAAAAATTCTCTAGAAGGGATCAATAGCAGAATAACTGAGGCAGAAGAACGGATAAGTGACCTTGAAAATAAAATAGTGGAAATAACTACTGCAGAGCAGAATAAAGAAAAAAGAATGAAAAGAATTGAGGACGGTCTCAGAGACCTCTGGGACAATATTAAACACACCAACATTCAAAGTATAGGGGTCCCAGAAGAAGAAGAGAAAAAGAAAGGCACTGAGAAAATATTTGAAGAGATTATAGTTGAAAACTTCCATAATATGGGTAAGGAAATAGTTAATCAAATGCAGGAAGCACAGAGAGTCCCATACAGGATAAATACAAGAAACCTGCCAAGACACATATTAATCAAACTATCAAAAAATAAGTGCAAAGAAAAAATATTAAAAGCAGCAAGGGAAAAACAACAAATAACACACAAGGGAATCCCCATATGGTTCACAGCTGATCTTTCAGCAGAAACTCTGCAAGCCAGAAGGGAGTGGCAGGACATATTTAAAGTGATGAAAGGGAAAAAACTACAACGAAGATTACTCTATCCAGCAAGGCTCTCATTCAGATTTCACAGAGAAATTAAAACCTTTACAGATAAGCAAAAGCTAAGAGAATTCAGCACCAACAAACCAGCTCTACAACAAATGCTAAAGGAACTTCTCTAGGCAGGAAACACAAGACAAGAAAAGGACTTACAATAACAAACCCAGAACAATTAAGAAAATGGTCATAGGAACATACATATCGATAATTACCTTAACTGTGAATGGATTAAATGCTCTTTAAGAAAATTGAAATCATATCAAGTATCTTTTCTGACCACAATGCTATGAAACTAGCTATCAATTACAGGAAAAATTCTGTTAAAAAAATACAAACCCATGGAGGCTGAACAATACACTACTTAATAACCAAAAGATTACTGAAGAAATCAAAGAGGAAATAAAAAAATATCTGGAAACAAATGACAATGAAAACACGATGACCCAAAACCTATGTGATGCAGCAAAAGCAGTTCTAAGAGGGAAGTTTAGAGCAATACAATCCTACCTT
>NW_020173710.1:1787029-1842412 GCF_003031525.2 Neophocaena asiaeorientalis asiaeorientalis | reverse complement strand
ATGAAATTAGAACACTCCCTAACACCATACACAAAAATAAACTCAAAATGGATTAAAGACCTAAATGTAAGGCCAGACACTATCAAACTCTTAGAGGCAAACATTGGCAGGACACTCTATGACACAAATCACAGCAAGATCCTTTTTGACCCGCCTCCTAGAGAAATGGAAATAAAAACAAAACAAAAAAAACCAAATGGTACCTAATGAACTAAAAGCTTTTGCACAGCAAAGGAAGCCATAAGCAAGACAAAAAGACAACCCTCAGAATGGGAGTTCATTAGAGAAATGCAAATCAAAACTACAATGTGATATCATCTCACAGTGTCAGAAAGGCCCTCATCAAAAAATCTACAAACAATAAATGCTGGAGAGGGTGTGGAGAAAAGGGAACCCTCTTGCACTGTTGGTGGGAATGTAAATTGATACCGCCACTATGGAGAACAGTATGGAGGTTACTTGAAAAACTAATAATAGAATTACCATATGACCCAGCAATCCCACTACTGGGCATTTACCCTGAGGAGACCATAATTAAAAAAGAGTCATGTACCCCAATGTTCATTGCAGCTCTATTTACAATAGCCAGGACATGGAAGCAACCTAAGTGTCCATCGACAGATGAATGGATAAAGAAGATGTGGCACATATATACAATGGAATATTACTCAGCCATAAAAAGAAACGAAATTGAGTTATTTGTAGTGAGGTGGATGGACCTAGAGTCTGTCATACAGAGTGAAGTAAGTCAGAAAGAGAAAAACAAATACCATATGCTAACACATATATATGGAATCTAAAAAACAAACAAAAAATGGTGATGAAGAACCTAGGGGCACGAAAGGAATAAAGACGCAGACCTACTAGAGAATGGACTTGAGGACATGGGGTGGGAGGGGTAAGCTGGGACAAAGTGAGAGAGTGGTAGTGTATATATGGACATATATACACTACCAAATGTAAAATAGATAGCTAGTGGGAAGCAGTCGCATAGTACAGGGAGATCAGCTCGGTGCTTTGTGTCCACCTAGAGGGGTGGGATAGGGAGGGTGGGAGGGAGGGAGACGCAAGAGGGAGGAGATGTGGGGATATATGTATATGTATAACTGATTCACTTTGTTATAAAGCAGAAACTAACACACCATTGTAAAGCAGTTATACTCCAATAAAAACGTTAAAAAACAAAAAGCATCAGATATATCCCAGTGAGGGACAGTTTATGAAATACCTGACTAGTAGGCCTCAGAACTATCAAGGTCATCAAAAACAAGGAAACTCTGAGAAACTGTCACAGGCAAAAGGAGTCTAAGGAGACATGACAACGAAATGTAATGCAGTGTCCTTCATGGGATCCTAGAACAAAAAAAGGACAGTAGGTAAAAACTATGGACATCTGAATAAAGTATGGACTGCAGGTAATATTAATGTATTCAATACCAATATTGAATCTCTAATTGTAACAAATACATCATACTAGTGTAAGATGTTAGCAATAGGAGAAACTGTGTGTGAAGTATACAGGAACTCTGTATTCTCTTTACGACTACTTCCTTAAAGGATTCTAAAATAAAAAGTTTATTTAAATAGTAATTGCATGTTTAGTACATGTTTTGTTTTTAGTGTGGTTTAGGCACTGGGAGGAACATAGTAATGAATAAAATGACAAAAAAATCCCTGGCTCATGGATCTGACATTTTAGTGAGGGTGGACAGGCAATGAACAAAATTGCGTAATATGTTAGATGATGACTAACAAAAATAAACTCAAAATGGATTAAAGAACAAAATGTAAGGCCAGACACTATAAAACACTTAGAGGAAAAAATAGGCAGAACACTCAATGACATAAATCATAGCAAGACCCTTTTTCACCCATCTCTTAGAGAAATGGAAATAAAACAAAAATAAACAAAAGGGACCTAATGAGACTTAAAAGCTTTGCACAGCAAAGGAAACCATAAATAAGATGAAAAGACAGCCCTCAGAATGCGAGAAAATATTTGCAAATGAAGCATAGGAAATGAAGAGGTGAGATTTTTAAACAGGAGGTCCAAGGACAACCTCGCTGAGAAGAGCACCAATATTAGGACAAGGGCAGGAAATTTTGTAAGGTTCAAAACATAGTAAATTATGCATTCTATCTAACCCTCCGTTAATCAGAATACAGATCCCTCAGGCATTTTTGTGGCTGGTTTCCCTGCGCTGTGTTTTTTTACTGATGTTCCTAGAACATCTTTTATCCATTTAGACCCCCTTTCTCAAACATTTTTGTTAGTGCCAAATAAAGCAAAAGAGAATTGCAAGAATATAAGGAAAGTTGTGATTATCAAGCTATTTTAGGATTTTTAAACTTTTATTTATGGTAAATTTAGGAAAGTAAGTAAATATGACTTCAATAGAAGTAAATAGTGGATAACTCCTGAATTAGGAAATCCATGTTTTTGTCCCCTTTATTTCTAAGAACATCTGTGGCCTATATTCAAGTATAAATTTCACCCCCTGTTGGTGAAAACATTCTTAAGCCTGATCAGATGAAGCCACTGATGATAAAATGGGCATTTTCTATTTCTGTATATTGTTATATTTCTGTATAACTTGATCAGATGGCTAGAGATCATGTCTCCTAAATTAGGAAATCACAGGGTTCAATATTAGTATTCAATTTTTAGAAAAGGGACAACAGAAAGTCTAAAATAAGTCAGTAAACAAAATTAATCTGTATAAGAGCAAGTTAATACATAATAAAGTGCAAACTATTTTAATTGTGGTGATGCCCAATTTATCTACTTTTTCTTTGGCTGCTTGTGCATTTGGTGTCATACCTAGGAAACCATTGTCTAACCAAGGTCACAAAGATTTACATCTATATTTTCTTCTAAGAGTTCTAGCTCTTACATTTAGGTCTTGGACTCTTTGGAGCCAAGTTTTATGTATACTACGTGGTAAGGATCTAACTTCGTTTTTCTGCACGTGGATATCTAGTTGTCCCAGCACCATTTATTGAAGAGAGTATTCTTTCTACATTGAATTGTCTTGGTACCTTTGTGGAAAATCAATTAACCATTGACGTATGGGCTCCTTTCTGGACTCTCAATTCTATTCCATTGGCCTATATGTCTATCCTTATGCTAGAACCACATTGTCTAGATTACTGTAGCTTTGTAGTAAGCTTTGAAATTGGAAGTGAAAAGTCCTTCAACTTTGTTCTTCTTTTAAAAGATTGCCTTGGCTATTCAGGGTCCCTTGCATTTCCATATGAATTTTAGAATCAGATTGTCCATTTTGTCTAAAAAATACAGCTGTGATTCTGAGATGGATTGCCTTGAATCTGTAGATCAATTTGGGAAGTATGCCATTGAACAATAGTAAGTCTTCCAATCCATGAATGTAGGATGTCTTTCCATTTATTTGAATCTACTTTAATTCCTTTCAACAGTGTTTTGCAGTTTTCAATGTACAAGCCTTACTTCCTTGGTTAAATTTACTCCTAAGTATTTTATGATTTTTATGCTATTGTAATTAGAATTGTTTACTTAATTTCATTTTTGAAATGTTCATTGCTAGTATAGATAAATACAACTGATTTTTGTATATTAATTTTATTTCTGCTATGGAAAGCTTTTGCCCAGGGGAATGGCTTCTTAATGCTTAATTCAGGAAGCATGATATCAGAGCTTAGTTTGGATAATCCCTGGGTTTTTCTAAACCCTGTGCTTTTAGGGCTAATGAGGTCTTGAAATAAGAACAGTTGAGATGGAGAGAAAGAAGTGTTTATGAGAGAACTTTGTTTTATTTTTAAGAGATTTTCCTTGTCTATCTCCTCCTCGTCTCCCTCAATACCACTACCTTAATCCAGGCCCTAATGGTCTTTCTCTCGAAATTTCGGTAACAGTGATTTTCTAACTGGAATCTCCCGGTTTCCAGTCTTGCCACCATCTCCCATCCACTCAAATGCCTTCTCCGTGCTGACACTAGAGTGATCTTTTACACCATAAATCTGATATATTGCCAAACCTAGCGGTCATTTATTCTCCCCTCTTCCATTACCTTTTAGAAACACTTAACACATTTGCTCACACTCTCCTTCATGAAACACTCTCCTTTCTTCACTTCTGGGAAAGTGCTCTTCTGATTTTCTTCATACCTCACCAACTCCTTATTTTATATTTCCTTTTTTGGATCCTACTGGTCTGCTAAATCTCTAAGTGTTGGGCCCTGTCCTGGGACTCTTGTTTCCCATACACTCTCTCTAGCAATCTCAGCCAGTCCCATGGCTTTAAATACTGTCAATACTGATGACTCTCAAAAGTTTATCTCCAGGACTGACTTTTTCCATGAACCCCAGACATGTGTATCCAGCTTCCCACTTGTATGGCATCTCAAACTTAATATGTCCAAAACTGTACTCTTGATTTCCCCCCACCTCCAGTTACAGTGTTTCCCACTTCAGTACCAAGTTGCTCAAGCCCAACACCTAAAAGTCATCTTTGATTCCTTCCATCCTTTTACCTCTCACCTGAAATCTCTTATCAAGTCCTATTTCCTCTACCTTCAAAACATATTCCAAATCCATCCACTTATCTCCATCTCAACTACCGCCACGTTAAGCTAAGCCACTATTATTTCGTTCCCAGATGACTACAATGGCCTCCAACCTGGTCTTTCTGCTTTAATCCTTCACACACACACACACACACTCCAGTCTCCATACCAGAGTTATCTTTTAAAAACATAAATCAGATCATGGTCTCAGGGCAGCCAATAGTGTAATTGCAGTCTGAAGGCCAAAGGCTTGAGACCCAGAAAGAGCTAATGTTTCAATTGAATCTAAAAGCAGGGAAAAGCTGATGTCTATGCTTGCAGGCAGTCAGGCAGGAGAAATTCTCTCTTACTTAGGGAAGGGTCAGCCTTTTTGGTCTATTCAGGCCTTCAACTGATTGGATGAGGCCCACCCACACTGGGTGGAGCAATCTGCTTTCCTCAGTCTACCAATTCAAATGTTAATCTCATCCAGAAACACTTTCACAGACACACTCAGAATAATGTTTGTCCAAATATCTGGGCACCATATGGCCTGGTCAAGTTGACACATAAAATTAACCATCACAAGTGATAATTTGCATTTGCATAACCTGTAACTTTTCAAGAACATTCACATATTTCTTCTCGTTGACTTAATAGCCACTCTGTATGTCGGAAAGGTAGGTATTAAATAGCCTAGGGGAAACTGAGCCTCTGAAAGGATAACTGAGACTAAAGTCCAACTCTCCAGATTACCAACTCCATCTACCAGCTCAAACTCTACTTCCAAGGAACAGTAAAATGTTTAGACAATGTCATGGAAATAATAGGGACCCAAGTGATTTGAATGGAAACTGAAAGAGGTATTCACTAAATAATCAGATAGGTCCTCATAACCTGTACATCCTAGCATGGTTTCTCTTGTGGGTTTTTTGCCCATATGAGGGATTAAATGAGTTGCTTCAAAGTGTTGCTTTATGGTTTATCTGGGTGCTGTAGAGGGTACCTAGTGCTCAGTTGCAGAGGAGAAGGAAGGTGGGAAGTGTGTATGAAGACATTTTGTGGGGGAAAAAACCAAATAGGTACAAACACAGAGGATAGATCCATTACCTCAAGTGGCTTTTACTCAAGTGGCTTTATTCTACCAAAATTCAGTGGGAGGAGATTTATGAATAATTGGAAAAGACAAATAGAATAAATGGATTTATCCTTTCCAAACATCCCAGGATACCTATTCAATCAATATTTTAATTCTTCAATTTTTGCCTTCCCCCTCTTAATTCCAACCTGTGCACATTTGCAAGGGCTTATCACAGTGGTGAATGTCAATGAGAGCATTCAGAAGGGAAGAGAACCTCCTAGAAATAGCTTTGTAAATGTTAACGCAGGAAATCATCTTCTCAGGATACAAATTAACTAATGTACAAATCAATTCTGACATTCTGCCTTATAGAGTCTGGTCAACATAAATATCCCCTCTAGTCTGAGTACTCTTCTCCTTGGATTGGATTAGTTAGTTTAGTAAATTAAATATTAAGAGAGTTGTATGGTGTGATGTGTAACCTTGGCTCAGTTACTTGACCTTTCTAAGCCTCCATCTCTTTGTCTATAAAAGTGGGGAAAATATAAGTCCCTACTTCTTAGAGTTGTTTTGGGGATTGAAACCAATAATGTGCTTAACACAATTCCTGGCACGTAGAGAGTGGTCAAAAAATATTAGCTGTTATTATCTAAGGTAAAACAAATGCCAATACAGTGGAAAGTACATGTTGTCCCAGAAAGAGCACCGAACTGGATTCTAGCTCTGATTCTGCTACTAAATTGCCATAATGGCCTTGGGTAAATGACAAAAATCTCTCTGGACTTTATTCACTTGTGAAAAATGAAGACCTTGGACTAGATGGTTTCTAAGGACCTGTCCAATTTTAAATATCATTCCACAATAATTCCATAAGTCCCCTATGACAGAAAAAGTCCACTCCCTCTGCTCCCTACTAGCCCAAAGGTAAGAAAAACTAAAATGCGTAAATTACTGGATTTAAGAATATATCCATGAGACGATCAGAGGCAAAGTTGCACAGGCTCCTCAGTAGCACTGCAGGCCTTTTCTGCCCATGGCTGTAGTCTGTCGTGAGGGATGGATGACAGCGGGAGCCCTGCAGGAACCTGCAGGAGAAGGTTGGCACAGTCCAGGGGTGCGTCATGAGCACACCAAACGAGGCTGAAGAACTCGCGCCTTATCATCGACATTTATGTGCCTCTACCCTTCGCATGTGGAACACATGGGGGTGCTTCAGAGGCACCCCCATAATAGTTCTTTGATGACTGTGTCTGGAACAATTAAAACATCGCACTGATCTAGCCTTTGGCCTTGTGCGTATGAACCATTACCGAAAATTTGTTCCTGAAAGAAAAAAGCTCTCTCCAGAGCCTGGAAGCCTGTCGATTTCTCATGACTACAATCCGGAATTGAAAGGCTGTGTGGAAAATTGGTCCTTATTGATTTGGGGGGAGGATATTAAAAGCACGCCCAGTCCTGAAATTGTCTCTCTGCACCTGTTGTAGAAAAGACTAAGCGACATTTCATAGAAGCTCACTTGCAGACTTCCCTTTCTCTGGAGGAAAAAAATAAAGAAAAAAAAAGGTAAATGTAGAAGTTCAGAGGTAAACATCTCAATTACTGTAATGTGCTGTTTCCAGAGAAAGAAACTAGCAAAATAGCCTTCAGTTCGAGGGTTGGTCAGTTCCATTGGTTGAGTGTGATGTCAGGGCACCCAAGGGATACCTATAAGGGATGTCAAGTGTGCAGGGAGCCCAGAGGGAACCCAGGGGGCACCCAGGTGGCCAAAGGACAGGTTCTACTGACAGTGAGGAAAGGCATAAACATGGAGAAACCTGGGACACCACTTGCCCTCACAGAAGTGTAACAAGCGGGAGGTAGTTACTGCATAATCCACTCCTTATCGTGTACAAGAGAGGTACAGGGAGAAGCCCATGTGATGTTTCATGCACAACTTTGTGGGGTATGTGCCCTTTGGTGTGGTCAACACATGCTTAGGGTCAGCCCTTCGCTTGAGAAGTTAGATTGGATCACTGCCTCTTCCTCCAGGGTGATGAGGCTTTGAGGAAATGATTCTCAACAACCAAGCTCATAATAGAGAAACTTCCAAAAATATTTCCAAAATGATTTGGGGGAATGACTTAATAATGACTCACACTCATTCAGCACTTATGTGTGACAGGGACTCTGAAAATTTCTTTATATGATTGATCTTGTTTAAACTTCACAGTAATCCTCTGATATACACCATGAGGTACTATTTTCCCCCCATATTGTAGCCAAGGAAATTAAGCCTCAGACAGAGGAAGTCATCTATAGGTAGTAAATGACAGATCTCTGTGACTCCAAAGCCACCACGACTTCTGTCATAATAGTAATAGAAGACACAGCCCCTTCCTCGAAGAAGACCTAGGAAGAATGTGGGGGGGGGTAAGGAAGAAGGCTTATAAGAAGCAAGCACACCCTCTCTCCTTGTGTCTGTGACTCAGCTGCAGCTGTGACTCACAGAAGACTGAAGGTCACTCAGCAACTTGGAAATGACCTGGACTTCAGTATTAGAGCCAACACATGAGTGCTGTGGCACTGGTTGTTATCCCAAACTGACCTCCCTCGCCACCACTCCCACGGAATTAAACATTCTTCCGTCTCCCACGCCTGCCTTCTCTCAGACAAACGTGATCAAAGACACAAATAAGGTGCCTGATTGTGCTGTTTGGGGGGGTGGGGAGGGCAGAGGTGGGTTCTGAGACACAAGGGAGGTTGACACAGAAGCAATTTCCAGGGTCCAAGAATTGGGCAGCCCCCCAGACTGGTCTCTCAACGTTCACGTAGCTGGTGAGAATGGGGACTTTGGCCCCTCTGGTGGGGCTGGTGTTGATCAGATGACAGACTTTCCTCCCACAGGATGCTGAGAAAATAGAATGCATCTCCTTCTCTCTCTCCTTCATCCTATTACCCAGACTGGGAACAAATTTCTCTAAGTCAAACACCATTCTCATCCACAGGTGCAAAATAAAGTAGCTGCCTTATATGAGGCTCTGCAATTCCCCACATTTAGCGAAAGTGGGTTGATTCATCTATTTACATCTGGTTTGCAGAGGTGTGGCTGAGATAAAAGAAACTAATGGCGGGTATTCATTTCCAGCAGTCTCTATACTTATCATCAATTTTCTACCTGAGCATAAATGGGAATTTCCGGTTGTTGTCATAGGTTTGGGATGGGGGAGACTGAGGGCTGCGCGGGACGTGTCTACTGGGCAATGTTTTAGCCTTGGTAAATCCTCAGGTTCCCAGGCCTAGGTTTTTTGTTGTTTTTTATTTGTTTTTTTGGTACCCGCCAGCATGCAATCCTGGTCTTCCTGTGTTTTCTTGCCCACACATCACTTTACTCTCAAGTACATTTGGCTTGTACTCATCTCCACCCACCCTTCCCCCCCAAAAAGGAGGCCTGCCCATTCTTGCCAGGGAACCAGACCAGCAGGGATTACCTAGTCTGAGTAGTACCAAGCTTTTCAGAATGAAGCCTTAGGCTTTCTGTTTTCTCAGGTTTTGTCCTCCCACTCTTTAGGGCACTCCCCACCCACCCCCCATTCCTGAAGACGTGTACACAACATATATACTCCCAACCCCCAATCCCCACCCCAGGTTGAAGGCCTTCCTGACAATAGGGCCGTATTACACAGCCTCAGGCTCCTCCTTGATAAATGGGCTGAAACCTTCACTCATTCCAGTTATATAACCATTGGTCAGCCAATTCCCACAAGGCCCATCTCAGACTTAGTTGCACCTCGTAATTTAATGATTTCATAGGTTACAAGAGGTGTGGCTGCCAGGTTGCTATAGAAACTTTTGCTCCACTGACCTTTTTCTTCCCCCCTAATAAAATGTTAAAACAAAGTTAAATCAACTATCCAATAAGGAATTGGGTATATTTTAAGTATAATGTGCTCTTCCACACCGCTGAATGCTTGAAAGCCTTTTACCTCAGACAAATTCAATTTGTCTCCTGGGTTTTTTGTTTTGTTTTGTGTTTTTACATTTTCAATCAAATAATCCTATTGAGTTCCCCCAAAGGAGAAATAATAACCTGAAAATTACCCTTAATTGTGTATGCTCTTGCCAAAGGACTGTCTTCAATGTCATGCCTAGACTCCATAGGCTGGAATGGAGAAGGAAAGACCAGGGCATTTATAAGATATGGCAAAGAAGAGTTGGAGGTATCGAAGTCTGGCAAGCCTGAGGTCACACCACAAAACGATCAGCTAAAACTATGTTCTAGGCCCAAGGGATTAGGCCACAAAAGCCCTGAGTCCTGTGCCTGGGAGACCAATGAGCAGAGGTAGGGGCCCAGGCAACCGGAAGTCAGGCCCCAGGCAGGTGGCTGAGGAACAGTGTAAGTCCCTAAGAGCAAAAACGAACTCGGGGCTGAATAACTGCCTTCTGATATAATGTTGGGGACCATAGATGCCTCCTGTCCAGGAGTGGTGGCACCAACTAGTAGCTTGGGAGAGCTATATAGACCCCCTCATATCCGTCTCCCAAAGTTACCCTCAAATAAAAATATTAAAAGCCTTCTTTGATGAGGACAACCTATATTTTAAAATATTGGGTAAAAGTTCCGAAGGACCATATTTGGAGACTTCTGGTTTTCCTACTCCCCCACTATGTACCACCTAAATAGAAGTAGTGTGCTAGTTATATAAACTCAGCTTCAAGCCAGCCCCCGGCCACACGGAGTGCCCCTGCTTCTTGGCCCAACTCCCCACCTCCCACTAGTAACTATTTGTTGCCCTTAATAGATATATAGTTATTCTTTCTTTATAGATATTTTAGAGCTACCGCTTGGTCTCAGGATGACCCTTGGTTTCCAAGTAATAGAGAATCAAAGGTTACACAAAAATAATGTCGCATTTTCCTTATTTACCAGTCTTCATGGCTGAGTCCAAGAAGGGCTGGGATAGGGCAGAGGGGGACGCATTCTAAGGCAGCTTTCATTCCCAAGACAGCCCAGACTAAGCAGGGCTCACAGCTTCCTTCTCCCAAGGGCCCCACTTAGGACCGAACAACGTCTGTGGGCTAGCCAAAGCATTAGCTAAGGATGAGGAATGAAAAGGAAGGAACAAAAGGAAGTGGGAAAGAGAAAAGAAAGGAGCACCTCAGGTCAGGTGTTCCTCTTGAGAGCACCTCCGATGGCTGGAGCACTGCTCAAAATTACCTCAATCCTGGGAACTCTGAGGCCATCACCCATCCAACTTTGAATGTGCCTGACACCTAGAAACTTCTGCAGTTGAATTACTCTCAGGTTACAGATGCAGACCTGAATCATAGCGGTCAGTGGTCTTAATCATAAGCCACAGAAGCCGTCTCTAACTGATATAGGGAGAAAATGTATTGATTTAAAGGTTCTTGGTAGCTCACAGAATCCCTGGGAGAGCTAGGAAGCAAGCTAGCTGTGGAGCTAGCCCACCCAGGACATTCCTACAGTTGCCTTCAGTGGGCACTAGACACGGCAGCCTGACCTATTAATGCTCTCAACGTTGAATTCCATCTTGATGCAACCATTGCTGCTGCTAGAGAGGCTCTGCCTCCCCCAGTATTCATCAGTGGGGACTTCCTCAAATATTGGAAGGGGGTTTAGCGTCTGGGAAGTTCAAAAGAAAGGGGGTGGAATTCATTCACTAAGGCTGCCATAGCAAAATAACACAGATTGGTGGCTTAAACAACAGAAATTTATTCTCAGTTCTGGAGGCTAGAAGTCCAAGATCAAGTGCCGACAGGTCTGGTTCTCCTGAGGCTTCTCTCCTTGGCTTGCAGATGGCCACCTTCTCACTGTATTCTCATGTGCCCCTTCCTTTACTTACAAGGACACTGGTCAGATGGGACTGGGACCCATCCTAGTGGCCTAATTTTAACTTATTTAACTCTTTAAAGGCAGTATTTCCAAATACAGTCACATTCTGAGGTACTGGGCGGGGGTGGGGTTGGGTTATGGCTTCAACATATGAATTTTGCAGGGGACACAGTTCAGCCACAACAGGGACAAATGTTTATTTCCCCAAGTTTGCCACCCCGCACTATTACTTTGGGAGGACTCACTACTCCATCCCCTTGACCCTTCTGGGGGCAAACCAGGTTGTCTTCCCCTCCCGCAATCTTATCTAATACCAGCTACTTTTCCTTCTCTACCAGTCCTCTATTGAGGTCCCAGCAAGTTTTGTGGCTGCACTTACCCAAATGAATACATCTGGAGTTCTTAAATCTCCTGATCTGATATTCTTCTAGATGAACCATTGAACTTCAAACTCCTTCCTCTAACAGCAGTTGGTTCCTATATAAGGTATCAACTCATGTCCCAAGGACCAGATGGGTGGGGATATCCAGGAAGATATGACTATCATGTTCCTCAAGATAAGCTCTGAAGAAAATGATTTAGAATGTGGTCCCACTGCCCTTAGAGGGTTCACAGTGTATGTGCACCACTGTTAACTTAAAAAAGTTAGGTACGGGGGCGATGTTTTCATTATCAGAAATACACTATCTTCTTTTTGCAATGCACTTCTAGGTCAGCGAGGAGTGTTAACCCAAGAGCTTGTCTATCTAGTGCTCATTTTGAAAAATCCCATAATCCCATTTTGTAAATTGGTAGTCATTCATTTTCCCCAATGGATGGCTATTATTAGAAGTGACCTAGCTAAAATTCTGTTTGAAAAGAGTAAAATGAGCTGGTTTTATTTGTGAGCCCCACATATACATCTCTGGACTCGATGTGATGACCACTTTTCTTTAGCCATATAGACAGAATGTTCTACCATTTAGCTCCACAGCTAAGGGATGGGAGGGGTGGGGAGAGGTGTAAGGCTACTCCTGGAAAAGGAGGGTTTTTGAATGGTGGAAGCCAGTAGAGGATAGAAGGAGAGTCAGAATGAGACTTTTAAAAAATATATAACATGGCTTCCTGAGGTGTGGGTTTTGTTTCTCTTTTGGCAAAGCCAAAATCTATGGGGACCATAATCAAAATGCAAATGTATATTGGGAAGCCATAAGGAAGCTCTTCAGGAGAATAAGGCAAAGCCTGTTTGTGGGAGATGCTGGGAACCATGAGCTGGGCCAGGCAGAGGATGACGAGGCACGCGGTGTTCGGAGGCTAATGGGGAAAAAGGGACGCTGAGACCAAAAGACCAGAATGGTGTAATGCGAGCCTCAGAAAATAAGGGCTAAAGGTGTAAAGGAGGGAAACCGGGTGGAAATATAACTATGGATCCAAGATGGGAGAGCTCAGGTGTGGTGGGGCAAGGACAGAGACTACCAGACGAATAAAACAGGGGGGAAACCAGGAGGTGAACGTCCAATTGGCTTTAGCTTAGACCCCAGAGTCAGAGAAAGACTATTTCAAGAAGGGCCCAGGTCAGAAGGCAGAGAGTAAATAGAGCTGCCTATGGTCCTCTAGGCAGGATGGTCCATAAATGCATGTCAGGGGGCTCTAAGAGCCCCCAAATATATGTACCTATGTATATGGCTTTTAGCACATTCTCAAAGGCAGAACGACTTATATACATTTTCTATTTACACAGAATGGCCCCAGAGAGATTCAGTGAGTATTTACATTTGTTTGTTTTCTGGGTCAATTCTAGGCTGTAGCCAAATAGTCAGCATGCTGGGGAGACCAAGTCAGAGGGAGGTGTGGGGTGCAGTCCTCAAACTGGTCAAGACTGGGAAAGTTGGGAGTTTGGGTCAAGTTCAAATTTAGCATATGGTCCTGATATGCTGAACCACCACCAAATCACTGGTATATTATGGGGCTCTTGGTGACCTCAAACAATTACGGCTTAGAACTTCCTATTAAAGAGTGTGGACTTTACATTCACACTCATAGTGAAAGCCAGGCCTATCCCTAAATCTTCAGGTTCCAGAGCAAGCGTACCAACAGAAGTATGTGTATCATGTTTATACATATTGAAAAGTTGCAGATAAAGCTAACAAAACGTTAAATAAAATAATATTCTCCTACCTTGACAACTATTCCTTTATATTGATAAAATCAAAACATTATAACTATGGTTTTCACATGTGGAAAATTAGTAAAATGCCAAAAACTAAAAAAAAAAAGAGTGTGGACTTTAGTGTGTAGAAAGTTCTTAGACAGAGAGCACATGAATGGGCTTCATTGATTCCGAGGAGGTCTGTAAACTGTATATATGCAAAGTGTATTCAAAATAGTGTGTATGCCTTTTTCCAGAGAGCAGATACATAAAGTTCTGCATTTGTGTGTGACACAATAAAGGTGATAACTAGTGAGATACAGCAATATAAAGAATGATGAAACAACAAGGTCCTACTGTATAGCACAGGAAACTATATTCAACGACTTGTCGTAAACTACAATGAAAAAGAAAAAAATATATATATATAGCTGAATCACTTTGCTGTACACCAGAAACTAACACAATACTGTAAATCAACTATACGTCAATTTTTAAAAGTTACAACAAAAGAATGACGAAATACGGTTAAACGATCTGTTTGAATGACCAAAAAAGTCGGGACAAGGTTGTTCCAGCCTGGAAGGGTTTTCAAGCTTGCGCAGTCCCTCTGGAAACTACAGTGCGGGTCAGAGCTGTGAAACCGAGGATGAAATTGACAGTACTTGTGAGAGGCCCTCTGCTGCCAGAAGCCTTATGTCAGGTCAGGGCAAAACATGGCCGGGGCAGCTAGGAAAGTCATTTGATCAAGGCCTTACATTCACGACCGACTTCAGGGTTCGAGGTTATCTCACAACGAGGCTATTTTTCATACATCCACAGAGTTTCACTGATAGGTCTGGACAAAGACATCATTCATCATACGACTTAAAGCTTGTGTCCCATTTTCAGACGACACTACATATAGTGCAACACAAATTAATTTTTATATAAATACTGGACTTATCTTGTGAACAGTGAAGTCATGCTGTATTAAACTGCTCTGTAATTAAATATGTGAATGTGTTACCACAAATTTTGTAACCTTATCTTTGGGGTTTCCTTGTTTTTTTTTTTTTTCTGTATACTCACTATAAAATTTTTTTTTAAATTGTGGTAAAAAGCACATAACATAAAATATACCATCTTAATCAACTTTAAGTGTAAAGTTCAGGTGTGTTCACTCTATTCATATCGTCGTGCAACGGATTCTTAGAACTTTTTAATCTTGCAAAATAAACTCTATCCTCATTGAACAAACTCCCCACTTCTCTTGTGAATAGCAAAATTATATTGCATTAAGCTCTGTATTAAATGTGTGAATGTGTTACCACAAATTTTGTAACCTTATCTTTGGCATTTCCTCATATTTTTGTTTGTTTTAATACATTGGAAGGATCATAAAATGGTAGTGGTCTGGGACTTTCTCAGCTTCTGTGATTTTCTCACTTAATGGTCAAGTTCAGCCATACATCTAAGCCCCTAGGTGTGCCATCCTGTAGTGGGCAGGGAGAGAGAATAAGCTGGTCAGAGAGAGGAGAGGATGAGTCCCAGCCAAGCCAGGGGAAGAGCCATGAGGACACCTTTGATGGGAGTAATCTCCCTGCCATGGTGAGAAAGCAGCACTCTGGAAGCAGACTGCCTGGATTCCTATCTCCCTCCACAGCTTGATTGCTCTGTGCCTTTGAGCAGGTTCCTTAACCTCTCTGAGCCTCAGTTTCCTCTTCTATAAAATGGGGATGGTAATGGTATTTGCCTTCCAGAACTCTTGTGAGCACTAAAGTGCACTGCCTGGTACATAGTAAGCACTCAATATATATTACCTGCTTCTGCTATTATTATTATTATTTACCCTTGTGTAGTGGTGGTAAAAGTGAATCTCTCTAGCTGGGATCTCCTGGGCTGAGGACCTGTCAGTCCATTTTGTCATGACCTTAGTGGGATGAATGATGAGGATTCAGCTGCTTAATTCCACAGAAATCCTAGGCCGGGGGAATAGTTTCAGGCTTGTGGTTTGAAGGGGGTGAGTGTGGAGGCATGACCTCAAACAAAAGCATAGAGGGGATTGTTGTCTATTACGTCCATTTCAACAGCCGCTGAAAAGGTTGGTCTGAAAATGTCTTGTCGATCACACCATCTTGGCGTCCCCAGAAGACTCTGTTAAAGCACGAATAAATTATCTAAGAGCCCAAACCAGAAATCTGGACTCCTAGAACTTTGCATGTCCACATGAATTAGTTTTTCAGGATTGCATTTTCCTGAAAACAGCTATTGGCATTGGGGGTAAGCTGAGAGTTGGAGAAAGGAAAAAGACCCAGAGCCAGTGCTGTGCTGGTAAAAATGTAGCAAACGGCTCCCTGGGAGAGGACCCCTAGTTTCCAGTGTGCTGTACAGCACACACCATGGCTAGTTTTGGCTACCAACCTGACGTCACTGATGAGAATGAAAAGTAGTACAATTAGGAAGTGATAAACTTTGAGTATCCATTACTTTGTTTTTAACGTAATGTATTTAATTGTAAGTTTACATAACTCGTTTTAAAATAATGGCCGTGTTTAACAACCGCCTTGTAAAATTTCTGAAATCTTAACAGTTGGCTTTTGTGAGCCAGGATGAGCCAGCTCCAGCGGCCCACAGTCAGGGCCCTGGCTTATGTTTGGTTGATCAAGGTGAAGAGATTCATCTGGGCCCATTGTCCCAAAGCCGTCAGGCCTTATAAATCACAACCCTCCACTCCAGCCCTGCCAATTCCTTTCTTTCCCCACTCCACCCTGGCCTCCCCCTTCTGAAGGTTCCAATCACTCCGCAAAGCATGTCCAACCCACAAACCCTCACTTCTCTTTCTCTCGTCCAAACCCTAATGGGGCTCCTGGGCTCAGCAGCAGAAGTCAGGCTGTGCCGAGAGGACTCCCGTGGCGGTTACCCCACAAACCCTGACTTGGCTGGCAGGCTGGGCTCTCACACGCTAGCCCTGCAAGAGAGCAGCTCGTGGTTTCAATCAGGATAAAACAAAAGTGTGAGGCACTGGGCCCTGCTTCCCTGTCAGGAACCACCGTGCCTTGAACCCTGTGCTCTGCCGGGCTGAACTGCTCACAATATTCCACACGATTGGCTGATGGACCACTAGATTTTTTCATGTGTTTCTTCTGCCTGGAATGTTCTTCAACCCCTCCACTCTTTCATCTGGAAAATTTCTCGTCCTTCAGGATTCAGCTTCTGCACCATCTCCTCCAGGAAGCCTTCCCTGAATACCTCCCCAAGCAAGATTAGGTGATTTTCCTTTGAGGAAAGTAATGCTCTGTATGATGCTCTGTGTTTTCTTCCCTAGGCTGTGAGCCTCTCAAGGAAACAAGACATGTTGTGTTCTTCTCTGTAGCCCAGTGCCTAGCATATAATGTGTCCTGTAAATACTTGTTCCATTAACAAGTGAACGAGTCGGAGGTGCTACTGCCGTTGCAGGGCCTGGACTAAGAATCACCACTGTCGCTGAGCCTCTATTTTGCTGCCAGTTCCTATAGGCAGAAAGGCCTCTGGTGAACACCCTCCCATCTGAACTTTGAAGTAGAGGTGAGCATCAGAAGACCCCCCTTTTCCACTTATTTTTGAACACACGTTATTTAATTCATAATTAATGAGGGAACCAGTAAGATGTCACAACCTGTTCTAGGGAGAATTCAAAGTACCTTATTCTACTTAAAAAATCCCTTCATCTGTGGATTTATAGCCCTGTATTGCTGATGGCCAACAAACCCCCCTGCTTCAGGCATCTGGCCCCCAGTGGGAAGGATTAGGTAGACAGCCTTCTTTTCTTTGTGAAGCTGTTTCATTAATAATGAGGCTTTAAAAACATTCAGGAAAGATGGAAGTGGACCAGGCACTCGATGGGATTACTGGACCTACGAACCAACCTTGAAATCTCTTGCTTCTGGTCTTCCTGTTCAGGTAGATAAATGTCTGTTGGTGGGGGTGGGGAGGCAGTGGTGGGAATACAGCAAACCCAAGGCCCGAGAAGTGAGAGCGGTGGGCTTCATGAGACGCAGTCTAACGACTGTGGAGTGAGACAGCCTGGATCCCAAGCCCAGCCTCCCTGCCTCCCAGCTGCGTGGCCTTCAACAAGTTGCTTTATTTTTCCGGGTGATAACAGCACCTACCTCAGGACCAACAAGATAATGTGAAGCACAGCACCCATCACATTGCTCACATTTGGTAAGTGGGAACTGCTCTTTTACTGTCCCCCTTACTGCAGGTTCCCCAGCCGAGTATCCACCAGCTGAGTTGTTCTCCTGGGTCCGTCGGACCGCATGGTGGGCAGCCCATAATACTGGTTAAGGGTGTGGGCTCTGGAATCACACTGCCCAGGTTTTAGTCTGTATGACCCTAGGTAAGTCATGTGCTTCAGTTTACTCCCCTGTAACATGGAACTAGAGAGCTACTTCCTAGGTCATAGGGAGGATCCCACAAGAAGCTAAATACTTAAAAACCTAGAAAAGAGCGTGGCATGCAGGAGACACTCAGTGCACGTTAGCAGGGTCTTTGAATGCCTAAGGGTTTAAGAACGTGACAGTCATTGCTTCCTGAAGACATGACTGCAGTCTTGGTTTGGACATAAGTGGCATCCCCAATCAGGATGGAAGATCAAATCCAGTCACCATGAGAAGAGGATGCCTGAAGTTCTGTCTAGAAGGCGGTGAAAAGGAAGTCACTTCATTTGTCATGATTAACCATTTCCACACCCTTCTTTCCCTCCCTCCTTCCCTCCCACCAGTTGGAACTCATCCCTGTAGACTGCCGGAACTGAAGAGCTTAACTCCATTTGTGGACTTCATGCTTCCCTAGCCCTCCTCCCTGGTCCTCTTACGAAAGTGCTCACGGGCTTGCAGGAGGAGTACGTGGTCCTGAGGATGCAGTTGCACGCCAGGTGTGGCAATGGGCGTCCTGATGGGTCAAAGGGGGCAGTGATCTCCCCTGTTCCCGAGACCGTGCTGAGTATTTCCGTAACGCACCTCTAATATCCAAGAGAACCAAGATTTTTATAGCGAAACTGGACTTCTGTTAAGTAAGCTATTTGGGGACTTAATTTCATTGCCCTTGTGGTTTCCAGAAATTGTTGATATTGCCTTACTGGGAGGTAGGTGGTGTTCTGCAGGAGGGCTAGAGGGCAACACTTCAATAAGCAGAGGAAAGGGTTTTTCAGGGCTTTCTAATGCAACAATGACAACTGGCTAATACATGTGTATAAGTGGACAGTAAACGTGGGTGGCCAGTCAATGGGAGGATCAGTTGAAATGGGGAAATCGGCAGAAAACTACAAAGGGTGGGAGAGGTGGGCTCCGAGATCCAGAAGCAGGGCTCCTTGGGGCCTCCGCTCTTCTGCCTTGACCAAGGCATGGCTCTGCACTGGGCTGACCATGGACAAGTCTGGCTGGGAAGCTTCTGCACTGCCTGGAAGAAGCCAATATGGAAAGTATTGACACCACCCCCTTCCCATCATCCCACCTCAGCCCCTCCTGGAGTTAAGAACTCATAAAACATAAGAGGGGAAGGAAATGTTTAAACATCTGAGAGCCTGTGGATTTAGGGCATTTGTCCTTCCCTTCTCTTGCTCCTATCTTATTTTGAGACTGGGAGTTCCTTCTAGGGAGGCATCTTTGGCCCTGGAGAACTCAAAGGGTGGATCCCAGAGGAGAGGAAGCAGCAAGTGTTGGCTTTGGCTTTGCTCAAACAAGACCTTCTTTTTCGATGATCCAATCCAGTTCTCCAGAAAGGATTAGGCAGGCATTCTGGGCAGAAGAACTGCCTCGGAGGGAAGATTGTGCCTTTGGCCAGCGTGTGCTCTATCTCATGAGAACCAGACAGTAGCAGACGAGGCACAGAAGGGCGAAGTCCAACAGAGCCAAGCATCCCCTCTGGGCCCTGGTTGGCAGGAGTTCTGATTTTTCTCAACTACCTGAAAGATCCTGTTACAAAGAACAAGGTCAGGCCCAAGTGGAGTGTTCTATCATTTTGTTTTTAAATTGTTTTACTCCTATGTCTTTTTTTCTTCAGTGGTAAAATAGAACCTGTGTAAAGTCCTCAATGGCACGAGACTAACATCTGTACTGTAAAGGAGGTGAGATGTTGCTGAAGCTCTCGTGCCACAGTCAGCTCAGTCGACATTGCTCATTGCCCTAGTCAATTTTACCAATTTTCCTGTCAAAGGGTTCATGCTGTGGGCCTTAGCTTTAGCCTATTGTCGAGAAACCATTTAATTGAAATAAAACGTGTAATTTGCTTTCATGAACATTTTATCATGCCAAAGAAAACAGAGTAGGTAGTGCGCTCTGCTTTAAGCAAACTCAATATATGAATGGATTGACAAATAAAGTAGGGGCAGATTATTAGCAAAAAGGTTCAATATAATTAGTAACAACAAGCTTTCCTGGTGCATTTTTAAACAATTAGTTTAATCAGTTCACACCTGCCTCACTGTCACATACGTAAGAGCTTGCTTTCTGAGTGCAGGTCTATTTCCTCGGAAGATCTCCTGGTCAAATGTATTACAACCAATAGGAACAAGAACAAAATAGATGTTCTGATCCCTTTCCTTTCTATTCAGCTTCCATCAAAAAGATACTGGGCTTCCCTGGTGGCGCAGTGGTTGAGACTCTGCCTGCCGATGCAGGGGACACGGGTTCGTGTCCCGGCCCGGGAAGATCCCACATGCCGCGGAGCGGCTGGGCCCGTGAGCCATGGCCGCTGAGCCTGCGCGTCCGGAGCCTGTGCTCCGCAACGGGAGAGGCCACAGCAGTGAGAGGCCCACGTAAAAAAAAACAAAACAAAAAAAACTGAAGTTATTTGGGCAATTCTTTCCCTAAAGTATGGGTAGAGTTGTGTTAGATACAAAGTGAGACAACAGGAAACATTTTTTAATGAACAACAAGCTTTCACAGAGACTGTCTATATCACATTGTTATTACAACATAGATGAGCTGAAACTTCTTTTGTACAGATTTAGAGTAAAGAAGACCCTAAAGAGACATCAAGCATATAGAGGTAGTTGAATAGCAATATGGGAAGGAAAAAAAAGCATTATCTTAATTCCCCTTTCAGCTCATTACAGTGCAAGAGTAAAATGGCTGCTTAACAAACAACTGGAATTACAAACACAAAGACACATTTGCCACTGTTTAAATGGCTTGCTGGATATTTTAATCCTGGCATTACTGAGAGCTGCATAAAATGACGGAACTAGTTTATCTAATAAGCTTACGATGCCACATTGAACTATTTGCTCTCCTTTGATTTTGTTGTTGTTTATTATTTTTGCTTTGACTATAGATAAATGTCAAGCAAGTTTTAAAATGATGCATAAGCTACAGTGTTGCTTTGTAAACTTTAAATGGCTAACACAGTCACGAAGCAAAAGCTTGAAAATGACACCAGGAACAGAGATTACAGGCACTTCTCTCTCAAGGTTAATTTAGCTCATTTGAAAATACCCATTTGTAAAGGAAAATGTCTTCATTTCACCTCTGGATGTGCATAATCCAGATTATTAAATAGTCGGACAGTGGGAGCTATCATTCTAAGAGGAACCAAACGTGTACATTTTACTTGGCTCCTTTTCCTTCTTTCTGCACTCAGGAAAGGCCACAAGTTGCAGCCCATGCAGCTGGCTGCTTCTCAGAACTGTCTTCTATCAAATCAAAACCTCATTCCTCAAGCCCAAGAATGGGCTGAAAATCTGTCCTTTCCCCTTATTTGGGCTGCCTTCTATTTGCATCTCGATTACATATCTCTGCTATGATTCTGCCTTAGGAAACAGAAATGGATGCAAAGTCAACATGTTGGGAACTCAAGGAATGAGTCCCTGAATAAAACTCCCATCTTGGAAATGGAGTTGGTGAGGGGAAACACAGGCCCCAGCGGGTTCCAGTCCATCAACAGTATGCGATCTATTGACAGTAAGAGACTTCTGAGTGCTGTGAACCAGCCTCAGAGCTCCACTGCTCCAACAGCCAGCCACAGGGGACTATCTGAGCCCAGTCCGGCTCCACAGGCAGAACTGGAAGGGCCACATGTGCAGTGATTCCATGAGTCCCAGCATGCTGCAGCAGCAAGGGGCTAGAAGCAGTCGGCCTTCAGAAAAGGCAAACTGTTGACACAGTCAGTTCTCTACCCCACTGAGTAAGGAGCAAGCACTCTTTTCTCCAAGTTGTCTACAGAAAATTAGTTTTATCATTTTTCATTTTCTACATTTTGCTGGTTATTAGCTAGCAGCAATAGTACAGTACGAAGCAGAAAGGCGTAATGTCTGCTTGGTACCTAATATATATACACACATGTACATATATACACAAACACACTCATATATATATATATATATATATACACACACACACACACACACACATCTATATACATACACACATACACCTATATACACACACACACACACACACACACACACAGAAAATAACCTACTAGGAAAAGACTAGGTAAATCACAATAAACAGGAAAATTAGCTGAATAAATGGCACTAACTACCAAGGGGGAAGTCTTGTCCTTCTGGCCTAGATTTAACTTTATGTTTTTCCTGTGTATACTCTTTATTCCCAAGCTTTGCAGCAAAATCAATTTACAAGCAGTGAAATAGTCATGTCCAATTGATTACCCCATTCAAGTACATATCAAAGAAAGCCAAGGCTTAGCCTTGCACTTTGCCTCCCACCACTACTGAAACAAAAGCTTGCTGTAAAACATGTGAAACAGTCCAAATGTGTATCCAGGCTACTGAGAGAAAAGTGCAATTCTGCCTAGCCAAGCTACATTTGCTGGAGTTAGGTCCTCTCTTATCAACGTGAAATATTCTATGATGTGGAATTTTATACATTTTGGAGAGCAGGAAGTGATGAGATGGTTATTCTAATGGAGCTAGAACTTAAGGCTTTCGTTATATCAGAAATTCTAGACCTCCAAACAACACTAATTTTTAGCCCTCTTGAAAGAGGAAAAATTTGCTGGTATGGGATTCTCCCTTACCTCTGACCCTAATTTGTCTTCCAGTCTTTTCATTTTCCCAAACAGACTTGGCCCCCAAAGGCATTACATGTAAATATTTCATCAAGTTATGGTCTGAAAATCAGAGGTGTGGATTCCCCCAACCAAGGTTAAAGGAATTGGAAATGGGTATTGTGTGTAAAGGCAGGGTTTTACGCCAATGTAGTCCCCTGATGATATTCTGTAACTATGAATAATCTAATCATAGCTACTATTTGTTGAATGACTCCTATGTGCTAGGCACTATGCTAAGTGATGTATATATATTATCTCATGTGATGTTATAAGAACCCTACGTGCAGTATTTATCCCCACCACTTGCTAGTTGACAAACTGGTGCTCAGAAAAAGTGAAATCACAAAAGTAACACATCTAGCAATCCAAGACACTTATGACCCTTTTCTTTCTTGCATTTACACTAGACAGTAGGAAATTACTGTCCTAGGACTGCGTTATGACCACATGGTTGGGCACCAGGTGGGAGAGGGAGCCTTTCATCTCCTCCTACCTGAGCCTTGCAGAGTTTGCTTAGGCAGTAACCACGCCTATGCTTCCATTCTTTACCAGCCCAGTTGGGCTCCAAACATCAAACCTGGTAACATAATGTTCTGACAACACGGTGTTCATTAAGAAAGTGCAGAAAAGGTTATTTGGTTTCTGCTTACATGAATCTCTTTTTTGTTGCCTGGATCATCTCATTCTCCCTTTTCTGTTTCTGGCCACAGGTGGTGATGGAAGAAGTCAGACTGATTACTTGAGGCATTAACCTCTAGCGGGAACAGAGTGGATGGGCTGTGTGTGAGTCTCGCACTGCAGCTGTCCAGAGTCACATGGGGGGAGGATAATTTGCATGAAGGTAGGAACAACACGATTCACTTCTTCGCTGTCCTAATCTTTTCACTCTGTCATTATAACACTCCTGTTTTCAGGTTGTCCTGGCACTAAAGAAATCAAACTGGCACTAAGCAAGCTAAACAAGACCTCACTCTTACCCCCTTTACCACTATTCTTCCCCTGTATTGAAATCTTTGGCCCATCTCAGTGAGGAGGAAAGACCGTGTTTAGGTAAAATCATGGATTAATGGCTTCCTTTGAAAAGATTTAAAAGCCAAAAAGATAGTTTGAGGGTTTCTTAAAGGGTTCTACCCTCTTTCCTGGCTTCTTTACACTTTTAATAATGAACCGTCCTTCATCAAGTGTTTGCACACACGCTAGCCAGGCCCTGATCCTCAGAACCCTGAGAAGAGGTGATGTATGGAGGCTAGCTGGGCATGGCTGTGACACGCCAGACTGAAAACCTCTGAAGGGTTAAATATTATCCTGCCTGAAAGTCCCATTACTAACTGCCCTGGGGAGAAATTAAGATGTAATTAGATTGCTGAAATAAATGCCTATAAGAGATTGTAATAGAAGACACTCCTCTAATTCCTCTCTTGATTCCAGGAAAATAATTCCTTCTCCTGGCTCTGTATGACACATAGAAAATGGATTACTTTTATTGTACCCTGGCTTATTCCACAACCTATGCCAAATCCCTTAAGTCTTTTATATTGTTGGATTCAAACTGAAAGCAGAATAGAATCTGTAAGGATAGATGATCTTGGCATGATTCTGAACTTCCTTTAAGCATCCAATGGGATAGATACAAAGATGGTTCAAGAACTGGGATCAAATGTAGCAAAAACCGTTAAAGCAGAAATTGCACATTTCTGGTATTGTTACTTCCCCCTAGGTACATGGTAAACCACATCAATAAATAAAGCAGTAGTTTTCAGTGATGCCCACTTGAATCGTTACAAACATACATGTAGCAAAGAAGGATACGGTAGCGCAGAAAATAAATTATTAACACAGAAGAAAGTATGAACACTATTTTACACGATGCTATATAAAGTATGAACCATTTGGAATGACACCTCAAAAGTCAGTGAAATAACGCAGCAACATGATTAGTAACTGGGCATCACATTTCAACCACACAGTCATTCGTCTATGAAAGACAGAAAATTAACGCAAGATCACTTTAAACTTTGAGAAAATTTTTTTTCTTCTGGGCTCGTAGACACAACCTCTGCTGTGCATGTAGCTGTGCAGCATGTCAAGAAGCATCTTAAGAAAGAAAGTTTCAAACAGGTCACATTCTTTTGGTCTTTCCACTTAATTTCCTTCTGATCAATAGCAG
The DNA here is from genome assembly GCF_003031525.2 of Neophocaena asiaeorientalis asiaeorientalis. Classification (NCBI taxonomy): domain Eukaryota; kingdom Metazoa; phylum Chordata; class Mammalia; order Artiodactyla; family Phocoenidae; genus Neophocaena; species Neophocaena asiaeorientalis. Next base: position 1,817,653 of record NW_020173710.1, on the reverse strand, counting down.
GCTAATGCCTCTGTTTGATACTCCTTTCTAAGATGTTATTGCGATTAGGTATATTTACAAGATGACTCCCCCACGGTGGGGAGGGGAGCATGGGAGCTCCTTCTCAGCAATCCACTCACTAGTTTTGGTTTCGGGATATAAAGGCCAGGACTCGCCGAATACCGTTCAGTCTATCCTTTAGGGACCTCATGGCTAGGAACGGGAGCTGAGCTCGGCTTTCCAACGGAAGAACCGCTAATGTCCACCAGCACCAGGCCGGGCCATTGGGGTTGATCTGCAAGAGAAATGCAATGGGTTCGTCTTATTCCTGTGCAAGTGATCCTAGCCTGTAGGCTTCCAAAGTTGCCAGGAAACATCCCAGGTGGAAAACTGCTTCCGTGTGTGGCAGGGACTGCTAATTACCCCCCATCTCTATTTCCCTTTATCTTAGCTGGGCATACAGCCACCCAGGGGGTGGGGGTGGGAAGGCTACGTTTCTCAGCCTCCCTTGCAGCTAGGTGAGGCCATAAGACGAAGTCCTGGCTAAGGAGATGTAAAAGGCAGTGATAAGTGGAACTTCTAGGCCATGCTCTGGGAAAGGGGCATGCACCCTCACTTTCCTCTTTCTCTCCCCTTCCCCTAGCTAGAACACAGACATGCTGATGATCAGCCTTCTTCAATCAGGAGGATGAGGGCAACACTCAAAGGGCTTTGTCAGGAAGGAGCCTGGGTCCGAGTGATCTCACGGAACAGGGATGCCCCAGCCCTCCATCTCTATGACTTACACTCTCTATCTAGTTTAAGCTACAGTTATTTTGGGTAGTGGTTAAAACAAACACATCAATTTCCTAACAAATACACCACACCTTCTAGCCAGTGTGATTTTACAAGCTGAACTGTCTACTACCGTTGGCCCTCCATATCTGTGGATTCAACCAACTATGGATCAAAACTGGTTGGTTGAATCTGTAGATGTGAAGCCTGTAGACGCAGAGGGCTGACTGTACTCATAGCACTACATAATTTTACAGAAGGGATTTTGGTATCCATGGGGCCTCCTAGAAACAAACCCCCATGGATACTGAGAGACAGCTACTCAGCCTCTTCCACCTCTTAGATTCTGTTTAGGCCCTCTGGCCTGAGGCGTAGAGCATATGGGTCTGCAGTTCTCATGACCCCTTAGGCTTTTGCATGTCTCTTACCTCCATTTCCCTGTTTCTGGCTGAAGGCAACAGAGTCCACATATGCCAGCTCACTAAACGGGGCCACGGCTAGCTTCTCCCCTAAAACCAGAGCCTATGATTCACAGCCCCAAAGCACAGCAATCCCACTTCGCAAAAATCCCAATTGGAAAACACAGTCACATAGAAATATATTCCATCCCAGGTTTCCTCTAATAAAGAGCTTCCCTATCCTACAGTGATCCTGCAACAAAATTGTTTGTCAGCAGCGTCCCAGGTACACATTGCAGACACTGGTGACTTAATTTCCTGCTAAGCCCCAAAGGAGCTTTCTGCCCACACCCTTCAGAAGGTTGGCTTTAGGACTGCAGAGAACCACATTCTACACGCGGGATTGTTTGCTTCCAAACTGGTCACCTGATTCTCCCACAACCTTCACTGCCTCTTTGCTTCTCTGTGCCTCTAGCTCCATTTGGATTCTTTTTGTCCCTCACTGCAGTCTGTAACGTGTTATCCCTCCTATGATGAGTTCTGAACGTTAGATCGCCATATCCTGAACTGTATTTCCCAGGATCATTAACAAAGATGTTTAAGCTGATGTGAATACACGTGGTGGTTCCTAAGAAACCTCTTGCGGAGGCTTAGAACATTCTTATTGACGGGACCGCTGGGGCTACAGCACTGACTCCATCAAACTGGATGGGTTTTATTTTTTCTGCTGCTGCTGTTGCCAAAGCAACAGTCCTAATAAGAAGTGAAATGAAACCCAAGATTTTGGCTTTCTGTGTCACCGAGCCCTTATGAATCACACGGTGGCACCTGTGTTTTGTCCTGTGGAAGATGCTGTTACCATTGCCGATCGCTATCTTCTGCCTGACTAGGGGAGAATGCTTTCCAGAAGATGAAGGGGAACATTCAGCTTGACCATGAGGTTTCTCAGAGCTCTGCCGTAGTCCTGAGTCACAGTGGCCCAGAGCCAGGAGCTGGATCATCTGGAAGCAATGGCCTTTCTCCCTCCAACATTCACGATGCAGCGCATTAGGGAACAGACTGGTGTTTTACAGCTTCGGAACGCAAGAGGAAGAAGGGACTTTAGACACCTCCTCGTCTACCTCCCTTATTTCAGAGATGGGCGAAAAAGTCAGAAAGGGGAAAGGACTTAGCCGAGGTCACACAGCTAGAGAGGTAAGTAGGACCAGTTTTTTGGCATGGAAGTCAGAATACACATATTCTATTTTACTATTGTGATAAAGTCAGGAATGAGTACAGGGAAAGAATCAAGGAAGTTATGGAGGCGATTATGTAGGAACCAGGTCAGAATGTGGAAAGGTGATGGTGGGAAAATATTTGACTAAGATATCTCCAGCCTTGTCCTAGAGAGAGTATTCCCCGATGTACACCAGGCAAACAAAGCTTGGTGAAACTTAACTATCTCCACTTTCCTGGAGAGCTTCAGATCTGCAGCTTGATCTCTCAAATGGACCTGTCCCTCCGGGAAATAGACTGATCCAGTAGAATCTAATGAACTCTTTTCTAGTATAACTCAGCCAAGGGTAAATTTAAGGATTGGGTCAGTTGTCTCAGGAAAACTTGTTCATCCCTGATGAGGACAATGGCAGGGGTCTGGACCTGCAGGGCTAAGCGTGGAGGGACCTGGGGGTGAAAGGTTTCTGTGATCCTGCAGTTGGAAGCCTGTAAGGCGGCTGGCCCTAGCTCCTCACTCCTTGCTCCTGCAGCAATCAGGGAGAGAGTTATGAAGCCTCCAGGAAGTGGCAGCCTTTGGTCTCAGCTCCCTAGGTACCCTTCTCTTAAGCCTGGCCTTTTGTGAATCTTGTCACCCTAACGCATCATCATGGTGGGAATCTGGACTCACAATTAAAGGTTCTTCTGTTGATGGTGCCTGTGTTCCCATCCTCTCACTTAACTAATCTCTTAAAACCTGTCTTGGATCCAAGTTCCTACTGCTTTACTTTAGTTCCTCCAGTTCTGATTTGGGGTCCTTTTGTTCTTACCCATGATGCCTACTGCCCGGCCAAACAAGACCGATTCGGATCCATCTTCCTCTCTACGCTAAGTTTGCTGGGTGGAAACCACACAAGCATCTAATCACAAACCCTAGGCTCTCTCATCTGGTGGGGGTGACTGATTACAAAGAGACATTTTCATATACCTGGGGATCAGCATCTTTCTCTGGCATTGGACCAAAATGATTGAGTATCCGATTCTTCAGAGATGATTTGAGTGAATGAAACCATGATGACGCTTGCTCATAGACACAGTTATGTAATCCCATGAGCTCAGCACAATCCTCTCCTTGAACCTGAAAGTATCAAAGTGGAAGTGAAGCATTCTGTACCTTCTCCCTCATGCCTAGAGCCCCTTTTGACACCTGCCTATTTGAGCATCCATCCTGTCATCCTACGGGAAGACCTGCCCTTCTTGGCTTTCTCCTGTGTAGTATGCGAAAGGCTCCTCAGCCAGAGGGTGGACTGTGTGTAAATATTGCTGAGGGTGGAGGACACAGAAAGGTTCAGCTGGGCAAATGAGCTGAAACAGCCAGACATATAGAAAACCAGTGATGCTAACTGGCCTGAGTGGAGGCGTGCTGTTAAACTAGGTTGTGCTTGTTCACGCCTCTCTCCTTTTCATTTTTTAAACATCTGCTTTCCCGCTGCTCCCCGGGAAGAGAGGGAGCAGTGTCTGTGTCTCCGTATGTAACTTTATCTTCCAAGTCAAATACATTTATTCGTTGAGCAAATGTTTATTAATCGTGTACTATGTAGTGAATGTAAATATAAACGCTTATGGGATCATTTACCTCTCCTTCTACCCGTTAGTTCAGAAAACCAAGGATTAACTGGACATGTCATCTTTCTGCCTTACGGGATGATGCATTATTGGGAAGGGCTCTTGGCCAGGCTGCACATTTAAAAACAGACACGTGCATGTGAATCTACAATTATCTCAAAAGAAAAAGGTTTAAAATATAAATAAAGCAAAAAATAAAATACATATGTATAGATCCAGCTCCGGATCTTGGCATCCCTGGCAGAGACCTAACTCCTATGCTGAATGGGCCCCAGGGTTGGCCTGGCTTGGCATCTCTTATGCATGAATATAAATCAGCAACTAAGCAGGGAAAGCCCAGACAAGGGGCGCAATCACTGCCATTCCACAATCGAACAGCAACCTGGCAGCACTCAATGTGGCAGCAGCAAATCGGTGAGAAATCCCAAGGCCCCCACCCATGCCCAGAAATCCTTTTGCGATCATCTTGGTCTGCCAAGCTACAGGGCTAGCTTGGCTTCAGGATTCGTGGCACTGGCCACCCTCACCTTTTGGTCTTCAATGTACTCGATGTCAGCTGTGTTGTAACCATCCCGCTGGCCCTGATGGAGGACCTTGAAGCGCCTCTTGCCTATGCTGTCGACCACTGAGCGGCCATCAGCAAAGAATTGAACATTTCTGATCTCTAGGATGCAGCCATATTCTGCAAACCTGTTTATGGGGAATGGACTCAAGAAAGTAAATTCTTGATGAGCTGTTTCCCTGGCCTGCGCACCTCCCCCCATTTTTATAACCCCATGCTGGGCCTTGAGGGACTTCCGCCTCCTTGCCTGTCCCAGGGTCTATGGCTGCAATAACACCACAGGCAGTGCCTGTATGAGAAAAAATTTTAATGTGTAACTGCTACCATTTATTGTACTGTGCTCAGTACTTTATGTGCATTATTAACTCACCAATCCTCCCAACAAACCCAACGAGGTAGGCACTATTATTGTACCCACTTTACAGATAAGGAAACTGAGTCACCGAAGGTTCAGTAACTTGCCCGAAGTCAAACTTGCTCCAAGGATGGAGCCAGAATATGAACCCAGGCAGTTTGACTCCAGGGACCACACTCCTATAAAACACGTTTTAGACTATATACCACCTGTTTAACAAAAGGTTGATCCTGGGGTTCCTTTAAACAGGCAGCCTCTCACACGGTAAACTAGGGGCCAGAGGGACCCTGATCCTTACAAATGCTCCTGGGAGGGCCCCAAAGTAAAACAAAAAACCCTTTCCACCCAACCTCCCTTTACTTGCATAGCTCCTCACTTACCTTTTGACAGGATCTCCAAGGCACATGCCAAACTGTCGTGTGCCTGTCTCAATGCATCTACGAATCATCAGACGGTAACAAGGCTCAAAGATGTGCAGGGGACAAGGAACCGTGGGATATGCCATGGTACACACGAAAATAGGCACGTTCTTATTTAAGCTGTCAGGAAGAGCAAAGGACATGCATCTCACAGCATTGAAGCAGAACACAGAAAGGTTGGCCAAATTTCACCATGTGGTTCCCCCGCAGGAAGGCAAGGAGACATCAAGTTGAGGCTGATAAAAAAATACCAAAATGCATCTGGTGCAGTGGGCTGAATCCCATTATCCGGTGCACAGGTTAGCCTAAGGGCTACGATTAAAATTGACCTTCTACACATTCTAATTTGGGTAATGAAGTTCTCTAGTACCTTAACATTGTCGGTGATAGTTATACCTCATACTTTTCTTTCTTTCTTTCATGCTCTCCACTCCAAACAATCTCTCCAGGTGTCTTGCTGGCAGTATGGGGAAGGGTGGTAAAAGTGGACCCAGCTCTCCAAAGGAACGGTAGGAAAATCTCTGCAAGACCCCCGTGAACATCTCACATATTTGCAAAGCCCCCAGAGGATCTGCATGGCAGGCCCAGCTGGGAGGAGGAGGGAGCAGTGGAGGGCAAGAGTCATCTAGCCCAGTGATGTTCAAACACTCCTGCGTGTGCAGCAGAATCACCGGAGGCCCTTAAACACAGACAACAGGCCACTGCACCCCCCCCAGAGACACTGGTGCAGCAGCTCTGAAATCCACACCTACGAGTCTGCCTCTCAACATGTGCCCACGAAGACTCAGACACGTGGCCTGATGGGGAACCTGCTGGATCACTGTTATTTTATTTGTCTAGTAAATCCAATACAGGGACATCTGAACATAAACTTACCAATAGATATATAAGATCACTTGCCCAAATCTCAAAAGGATTAAATTTAGGATTCCTTTTAAGAGAAATCCACCTAGTATATTCCAGTGTTTGCCAATCAGACATTAAATGGTATTTGAGAAGAGGGCCCAGAGAGACTCAAGGTGAACTTAAGAATCAGAAATAAAGATAAAGGTGCCTTGAGTAGATCTAATATGTTAACGAGCAAAGAACGATTTCATTTCTGGCTCCCCAGCACAGCGTGTTATTCAAAGTGAGAGGCACAAACAAACCGGTGGCAGTTTAGAAATGTTCTCTACAGGGTGAGCACAAAACCAGAACAGCTTTTGCCATCGGGAACTCTGCCCCCAGAATGCTGTGAGAATTCCACCAGGGATGGGGAGATGGGGGGTCAGCAGTATGAGAGACAGAAATTAGTGATTTCCTTCCTGCTTTTTCTGCTAGGTGAGTTGTTCTTCCAGCCAGGCAGAGAGCTTGGACCCTTGCTTCTTTCTCCACCCCCACTCTCTACCTCTCACAATACCTGTGATGGAAGAGGAAGCATAGTAACAAGCAGCATTCCTACTATTGCTTTTATTAAGTGCTTACTACGCACTAGCTCATCCGACCTTCGTAACAAGTCTATTATTATCCCCAAGTTACAGATGAGGAGACTGAGGCCCAGAGACGTTAAGTGACCTGCCTAGGGTCATGAAGTATACTCACTTTGTGGCAAAACTGCGTCATAAGCCCAGGTCTGGCTGATATCAAAGTTCTTAACCTCATAGAACCTCCTTATGTACCTGAAAACCGTCTTCTGGATACAGCTGACCCTTGAACAACACGGAGGTTAGGGGTGCCAACCCTCTGCCCGGTTGAAAATCAGCATATAACTTAAGAGTCGCCCTCGGTATCCGAAGTTCCTCTGTATCCGCGGTTCTGCATTCGTGGATTCAACCAACCACGGATCGGATAGTGTAGGACTATAATATTTACTACTGAAAAAGATCCACGTATAAGTGGAACCGCGCAGTTCAAATCCATGTTGTTTAAGGGTCAACTGCACTTCATTAAGCCCCCCTGATTAAACTGCTCCAATAATTTGGTATCCGTGATACCCAGTTACTGGTGCCAATATGTGACCTGGTCAGTGGTTCGGCTTAGGCTTCTTCGGTGGGTGCTGGTAAATGAACAACTGGCTTTCTGGGGATGGAGCGGGTAAGCCCTTGTTACAGCGTTTGCCGATTTCTGCGGTGTAAATACTCTCACTGTGGCCAATTTCAAGCTACCAACATGGTATCACTAAATGAGGAGTTAGGAGGGAATGTACAGCAATGTGCATATGCATACTTAGAAAGTTCTTCCATTTCCTCTTCATAAAGCCTTCTTCGTTCCTTGAGTTCTTCTGGAAGGAATTTAGCTATTAGCTCTTCCATTATGACATTTTTACTGTATTTTCTTGATGCCAAGCACTATACGGGGAACAAAGCAATTAGATATTATGCAGTCATCAGAAAAACACAAAGCACTTCTGATGTAATCAGTAGAACAGTTAAACGTCCCACATACTGGAGTAATTTAGACCCACACATTGGCAGCTGATACTATCATAGTGTATATATTCTCTGGAGGTTAGAGTTTAGCTTAAAAAAACCCCACATGCAATGAATTACTTTTATAATTAGAAAAATTATTTTTAAAAAGGGGAAAAGACCTGCAATGGAGTTTTAAAAATGTCATAGCTTTCCTACAACGCTGAAATTGATTGAGATCATATTCTTGTCAAAAAAGGGAGAAAATCCTTTCCTTTCCTTTTCCTGATTATTGCGTTTATAAGCTCCCAGAAATGGTCTCCATCTGGGATACGCTGAAAGTCCGTGGTCAAAAGGTTCAGGGAACTAAAAAGCAATTTTCAATTATTGATCCTTTCCTGCTGTGCCCCACTCCCAACCCCAACCCAATGCTTGGGCTTCGGGATATTTCAAGTCTATATATTATATAGTTTTTTCTCCTCTAACTTTAGTTTTAAAAAGAAAAGCTATACTGGTGATTTCATTTGCCTATTTTTTTTTTATAATACCGTCTAGGTATCACTGGATTTATGTTATAAACCCTGATTTCATAACCTAACTCGGGCTCAGTTGTCAATTGTCACTATTACTCTCCTCCCAAACACCCCTAGTCCGTGCATATCCAGGGATCTGTAAGGAGTGGGTGTTTGTGTGAACCAGGCAATGGGAACGAAAACATCTGCAGAGAACTGCTGGCTATGGAAACCAGCCACACAGACCCAGCAGGGGGAGCTCCTGAGTATAAAACGGCAGGCTTCAGACATTTTTTCCTTTCCCAGTACGGGCTACGTCTGCCTATTCCGCAGTGAACATGATCGGAATAAGATATTTCTCTCTCTGGAAAATGGTGCAAGTGTGACCCTGTGCGAAGACACAGAGATAGATGGGAATATCTTCTAGCCCCTAAGTCCAGGACCTCACAGCCTCTGCCTCCACGATGCCTTCTCAGCCACTGCCATTGCCTGGCTGCAGAAAAACCGGCTGCTTTGACCAGTCCCAGTCTTTGGGGAAAAGCAATGACTCAGGAGGTAGCCTCTCCAAGAAGGAGGTGACTCCTCCGCTGATGCTGAAACAAAAACCCAGTAAACGTACATACTAAAATTTTAACGGCAGCTTTTCCTTCTTTCTGTTAATCTGAATGTTGTAGTGTTGCCACAACACCAATGTATTATTGAAGTATAAGGACCATGGGCTTCTCACCTACAATCAGGACAGCAAATACCACGTCTTCACCTAGGCCAGATATGACGTTGACCCTGCCCCGCAGCCCAATACACAGCCTCAGGGCTATCCTGGATGATTATTTCACTCCCTTCCCTTATTTTAAATGTTGGGGTGTTGGGAAAGATTGACACATGACTCCTCTGGATCTACATTCACCTAGAGATAGTCTTGCATCATCTCCAACCTCTCCTCAGGGACGACAGGGGTCAAGGAACATTTATACTGATTGTAAAATATGGCACACAAGTCCCTGGGGTGGGGGGACAAGATGGATGCCCAGATCTGCTTGTGCTATAGAAAATTACAGCAAGTCCATTTGAAAGACAAAGGTGGCAGTTTGGGTGATTCATTTTAGAGAATCTGGAAGCCCCAGAGATTTTCCAGCAGACAAATGTCTGCTAATAAGTACAGTGGCAGCTGAGGAGTGGGGCAAGGACCACAATGAAGGTATGTGAGGTTTTCCTGGGGACCTGGGAGTGATCTCTTCAAACCGCAGAATAAACATTGATGATAAGGAGACATCGGAGCTCATCTAGTCCAAGCCCAGGGAGGACAAAAGATTCACCCAACATGACAGTGAATCAGGTGCCATGATGGGATTAGAACAAGAATCCATGTTTATCATCATTTTGATACTTTTGTTTCCAACACAAATTAATTTCACTACTGACAGTTCATATAAAGCTAGATGTTGCCTCATTTCCCTGGAGGACTTTGTGGAGAGGGGAGGGGTGGCTCTAAGACAGGAGAAATAAATGGTCTGAGGGGGTGTTTTGCTCTAGCACAGTGCAGTGGCTTGGGATCCAATAGGATGCTGTCTTCGTACCCAATTCCCAATAAGCTAACCCAATCAAGAAAGAAAGAACGTTTTACCTGTGAAAGACCATCTTTGCACAGTGGGCATTTCGCATTGTGATCTAGGCATCTTTCAAGGCATTTTAAGCAAAAGGTGTGTCCACAAGGTGTTGTGACTGGCTCATAGAATAATCTGAAATTTAGGAATCAGAAGGCAAGAAAACTGCAATCAGACCAAACATGAAAGACAGAGCTATTCAATGTTCAGGTGTTATAGTATTATTTGGGAAATTCTATGTGCCGGGGTGGGAGGGGGTTCTTTTTCCTTTTTTTTTAAAAAAAAAAAAACCCTGCTGTTGTTGCAGTTCAGAAAAGCATTTGCTTTTTATTTCTGAGCTGGATTTAAATGCATTAAATTACGCATTTATTAAAATTTAGGACATAGCTAGATCATTTTGTAACATTAGTTCTAGTCAGTCTCTTCCAGGGCATCCGCACTTTTTTCCCTGTCAGGTCCTAGAGAAATGAAGATGAATGCCCAGAGTGTCTTGAATAGATTCCATTCTGAAATACTTAGCCAGCCTGTTCACCCGAATATATGTAAACACATAGATAAACAAACACACACTCCCATATTTAAGTACTTTCTATCATATTACACTGGACAAAGACTAGGCTTATTTGCTAACCGTGATTCCATTTTTCACCTAAGCAATGTTTACAGCCTGAAGGATCTCAAAATTGCACCTGTAACAAACATAACTGCCTTTTACATGGATGGATCATTTTCCTAGGGACAACAGAGTAATATTATTAACGTGCTTACTGATGGATAGACAGACAGACACATACATATATACATGTGTATGTATACACATACTTTAATTAGATCCTATTTTAATTGTTTTGCAGGAGCTGTCTATTTTTTCAAAGCAATCTGAGGAGCTCTTAAAAAGCGGTTCTGTACATTCAGAGATTCATGGATTTATTTTGCTTAAAGAAAGGCTCACCTGCAGCAGGACCACTGGATGGGGGCAGCTGAAGATGATGCTTCAGAAGCGGAGCTCGCACTCACCAAGAGGACAGAAAGAAGGGAAAGACGCCTGACCAGCCTATTTTGACCTCACAAGAGTGTTCAGTCGAGAGGAAGAGGCTGCAGGCTGCGCAGCCCCCTCGTGTGGCCAGGAGGTGCATCAGCAGCCTGGCCCGCACAGCCAGGCTGAACAGAGGAATCACAGCGTCAGAGCTGAAAAGTGCTTGAGAAAAAAATCGAACCCGCCCATCAGAATGAAACTGAGATCCAGAGGGGATGAAGTGGTTGATCTAAGAGTACACAGCCAACTGTTGGCAGATGACATGGAAAAAGAAAAGGTACACGACTTCCCCTTCCAGTAGTGTGCCTTTTCTGTCAGAACAGTGATTCTCAACCCCCGCTGTGTGTGAGAACAACGTGTGTTGCTTTTTCTTTAAATAGCTTTATAGATGTATTATTGACATAGAGGTATAGACTGCACATACTTTAAGCGTACAGCTTGAGAAGTTCTGACACACGTACACACCCACGGGGCCACCTCCACAACCATGCTTGTCACCCCCAAGTGTCTCCTTGTGCCCCTGAGTAAACCCTCCCTCTTGCTCCTCCCCAGACCACCGCCCTCCCACCATCACCTGGGGAACTTTAAAAAACTACAGAGGCCCAGGATCTCGCCTACAGAGACGCAGATCAGTTGGTCTAGGGTAAGGGCCAGGCATCAGGATTTGTCGAGCTCCTGGGGTGGTTTTAACGTGTAGCCAGGGTTGGGAATCACTGTATTACGCGATCCTACTAACCTCTGCGTAGGTGAATCTAGTCTATCGGTCTCCAAACCTAATTAGCAGAGTCCCAGGTAGAACTTTAAAAACGCAGACGTGGCAAAGTCTCACTGGATAAAGTTTACAATTCAGGCGGTCAAGGGGAGGAGCAGAGATTTGATATTTTTAACAAGCCAATGAAGGTCTGGGCTAGGAGAGAGATTTTTCATATATTTACTGTTTTCTACTTTTTAAATGTTATCAACCTGTTTAAAAAGCAGTTAATTTGTTTAACCGAGTTAATAAATTTTAGTTACTAAATTGGTCAAAAAGTAAAATTAATTTTCAGAAAACCTCTTTGATGACGGTCCTAACCAGTGTACTAAGGCAAGGAGAAAAAAGTTTGAGGACTTAAAAGGGGAAAAAACAAATCTGTTGTTATTCACAAATGGTATGATGATGAACTTAGAAAATCTAAAAGAATCGATAGAATGATTATTAGAATTAATAAGAATTGATAGAATTAGCAAAGAAGCTAGAGAAATACACACACACACACACACACACACACACACACACACCATTCAATTGTAGCTCTATATACCAGCAACAAGCATGAGAGAATACATTTTTGAAAAGATGACATTTACAATTGCTTTTGAAAATTGAGTGCCCAGGAATAAATCTAACAAAAGTTTATGAGACGTCTATTGAAAGAAACTGTAAACATTTCATTGAAAGAAAGTAAAGAAGACCTAACTGAGTCCCAATAAAAACCCCAATGGGTTATTTTACTTGTTTGTTTGTTTTTGTGGAACTTGGCAAGTTGATTTCCTAATTAGCAGAGTCCCAGGTAGAACTTTAAAAACGCAGACGTGGCAAAGTCTCACTGGATAAAGTTTACAATTCAGGCGGTCAAGGGGAGGAGCAGAGATTTGATATTTTTAACAAGCCAATGAAGGTCTGGGCTAGGAGAGAGATTTTTCATATATTTACTGTTTTCTACTTTTTAAATGTTATCAACCTGTTTAAAAAGCAGTTAATTTGTTTAACCGAGTTAATAAATTTTAGTTACTAAATTGGTCAAAAAGTAAAATTAATTTTCAGAAAACCTCTTTGATGACGGTCCTAACCAGTGTACTAAGGCAAGGAGAAAAAAGTTTGAGGACTTAAAAGGGGAAAAAACAAATCTGTTGTTATTCACAAATGGTATGATGATGAACTTAGAAAATCTAAAAGAATCGATAGAATGATTATTAGAATTAATAAGAATTGATAGAATTAGCAAAGAAGCTAGAGAAATACACACACACACACACACACACACACACACACACACCATTCAATTGTAGCTCTATATACCAGCAACAAGCATGAGAGAATACATTTTTGAAAAGATGACATTTACAATTGCTTTTGAAAATTGAGTGCCCAGGAATAAATCTAACAAAAGTTTATGAGACGTCTATTGAAAGAAACTGTAAACATTTCATTGAAAGAAAGTAAAGAAGACCTAACTGAGTCCCAATAAAAACCCCAATGGGTTATTTTACTTGTTTGTTTGTTTTTGTGGAACTTGGCAAGTTGATTTCTAAACTTTATAAGGCAAGGCAAAGGGCCAAGAAGAGCTGAGACACTTTTGAATAGCAGCAATGTAGGAGGACATGCTCTACCAGACATCAGAACTTACTATATAGTGATTAAAACAGAGTAAGACTAGCACAAGGACAAATAGATCCGTGGAATAGAAAAGAAAACCCAGAAATAGACCGAGACCCAGATTCTTGATTTATGACAAGTGTGGCACTTCAAAGCAGAGGGAGGATTTTCAATACATAAATAGCATTCTCAATAATGCTATCCGGGATAGTTGGCTATCCATAGGGGGCAAAGAAGTTGGACGGCCTCTCACACCATACACAAAAAGCAATTCCATGTGGGCTGTAAAAATAAATGTGAAAGGCAAACAGTACAGCTTTTAGAAGACAAGATAGAACATCTTTCTGACCTCGGGGCGGGGGGAAAAGATTTCTTAAACAGGACACACACACGAGAAAGCTAACTGTAAATGAAAAGATTGATCATTGTTACTGCATTAAACTTAAGAACTTGTTAGCACGTCGAAAGGTGCCATTAAGAGAGCAAAAAGGCAAGCCAGAGCGGGAGAAGATATTTGCAGCACACGTGACTAACAAAGGACTTATATGTAGAACATACACAGAGCTCCTACAAGTCAGTAAGAAAAAGGGAGATAACCCAATCAAAACTGGGCAAAGAGTTATATACGCACCAGCAGACATAAAAACTCTTCATAGTAACGTTGTCCATAATAGTCCTAAACTAGAAACAACCCATATATCCATCCAGAATATAACTGATTTTGGTTGATTCATACAATGGGACACTATACACTAATGAAAATGAACGAACTTCACCTACATGGAATAACATGGATAAATCTTCATCCTGAGGAAAAGAAGCCACAAAAAAAGAATCTGTTCTGGATAATTCAACTTATATGAAGTTTTTTTAAAAATAGGAAAAACGAAATTACACAGTTTAGAGATACATACAAGGCTGTCAAGATAGCGGTTTCAGTGTCGGGGGGGGGGTGTCATGATTTGGAAGGGGCACACGGGCAGCTTCTGGAGTCCTGGCAATGTTTTATTTCTTGGGCTGAGAGGGGTTCCATGAGTATCCTCTTTACAATATTTTGTTAAGAGAATATATTCATATTTTTACATACTTTCCCACTGTGTCTATTTCACAATTTAAAGTGTTTTTCAAAATTGAGATTTGCAGGCTGATTTTGGGAACTACTGCTGTGATCTAACTCCTAGAAGCAGCCAAAGCAGATGATCTCATTTCCTCAGTAATTTGAGACCTATGAATCTGAATGCTTTTTATACATTACTTGACGACGCTAACGATGAAGACTGACTGATGAATCTGTATCTGCAAAACTATTTTTCTTGAGAATTTCAAGCCTTTTGTTCATTGAAGAATGTAATCCACATACAAATAATAATGATATAGCTGGCCAATTAATTGCAATAAATACTGACAATTAATGAGCAGATGAATGAAACAGACACAGAAGGATACAGCAACTCTGAGCAAGAGCTATGATTAAAATGCTTCTGATCTCAGTGGTCACAAACAAGAATGCTGCCACAGATGCTGCATAATTATTGCTTTGAAATAATTCAAGGTTCAGATGCTTAGAATATATCATCTTTCAATACTCAACCCACTTCTATATTCAGGCTGACTGAGTAAAGTGACTGGGGACAGATGGAATATATTTCTCTCGCTATCCTGGATGTGTACAATACTGTTTTTCACATAAATTAACTTTATACAGTCACAGGCAATAATTGGACTAGCTCCGTTTTACTATTGAGGAAATTAGGACTCAGACAAGTTAAAGAACTTGCGCAAGGTCACACAGCTAGCTAATAAGCAGCAGGGCTTGGGATTCTAAGTCACATGTGAGTCACAAGCCCATCTTCCTTCTCCACTACATGACACAGCCACGACTGTTGTGTTCATCTATATCTAGAACACATACCATCCATGTACATGTAGATGTACACACTCACACACACACCCTTTCCTCTCTCCCTCTGTCTCTCTCCCTTCCTTCTCCCCACTGCCAGAGAGAGAGAAACTCTCTCTATGTAGATAGAGCTAGAAATAGATATATACTCAAATCCCTCTCCCTTTTATTTACCAGTTTAGGTAATGATTTCGGAAAACACTTCAGGGGGGCATTTATAAATCAGAGTAGGGCCAGATTTTCTCACAAGAAAGCATTTTACATTGTCACAGTGATGGAGTAAGCAACAGTAATAATAATGCTTTCAGTTAGATGTCAGCCCGGATAAGATGTTTGGCTTGTCTGGAAATAGCTATCTTTTCCCACCAGTTACATCCTTGTATTGTGCTCTTTTGCTGCTATCAAATGAGAGCAAAGAGGGAATGAGGAGGAGGGAGGGGCAGGGGAGGGGGGGGGAGGGGGAGAGAGAGAGAGAGAGAAAGTGAACTGAGCAGCTAAAACTAGGTTAAATATAAAGCTTTTCATTTCAATTGACAAAGAGGTCACTGGGCCATTAGGTAACTGGTTCAAATATCAAACATTCTTGCTCCACATCTCAAAATATCCTTGTCACCCCGAAAGTCCTGCTCCACAGCAGCCCCAGAGGTGGCCCCCAGGGCTAGGATATCTGGAGCAGGTAAGTCCCAAGGGAGGATCTGCACTCACTAAAGACTGAGGGGCAGAGAGTGACTTCCCTCAGCACAGCTCTCCGCGTCCAGCAAGGGATCCAGCAAGGGAAACTCGGAATGGAGACTGGCAAGTTTCTCATTAGCTCACCCTCCAACAGCTGTTCCATTCACTCTCTCCACCATTCTCCCTGAGGAATTTATAAGCCCCTCTGGACTTTCCCTCTAGAATCAGAACAAATAAATTCACACTCTAACTTGTCTTCCACCAACGCAGCACCACGGCCACTGGATTTCATTCTAGAAACCTGCACAGGAGGTACAAATGTCTATAGTTTCATGACCCGGCAGATTGTTTGAAAATATCTACCCTTAAACCCTCTCCACCAAAGACACATGAGGGTCATAACGGAACGTAATAATAATCCTAATAACAATTTTAAAAAGAAAAACACTGAAGAGAGATAGAAACAGGAGCTTTTCCAAGACTGCAATAATTCAAGCTAAAGCATATATTTGAAATGGCCTCTGTCAATATGTGATTTCTGACTTGGAGACAAGCCCTGTTGGAAGGGGATCTACATGCTTTTGAACTAGGGCTACAGTTGTAAGAGCCTTGCGATCAGAAACGTTCTCTAGACCTGGCAGGCTTCTTTTCACCATAAAGCAGCTAGAGTCCCACCCACCCCACCCCCGGCCGCGGTAACTTACCAGCCCATACAATAACTTCTCCAGGCAAAGATGGGTTTTTGCTTTGAAGTCTCATTTAGAACAGAGGGGCAGGATAAGGGAAATAATGGCTTTTAAACTCAGAGCGAGCCAACTAGAAGGGGGTCTTATCCTCTTGGTGTTTATTTCTTGGACCAAATTTCTAACCCTTCTCTGAAGCTCCCTGTTGAGACCAGGGACAAACAAGATGAAAGGGAGAAAAGCAGAGGAAAGGGAACAAAAGAACTTCAACCTCAGGTCTTAGCCCTCAGGGAAAACACAAACAGGATGAGTCTGCGTGTTTGATTCTGCGTCCCCGGGATGCCGGGAGGAGTGTTAAGGAGGATAAGTACACCAAAGACCCAGGCTTTCTGAGTGAGCTGAATCAAGTCTATCAAAGTCTGACATCTGAAGGACCACGGCTCACATCGCGGGCTGAGAGCCACAAAGGCGTTATTACCTGTGGAGGCCCATTTGTCTGCTTGGAAGACAAGCAGACAAATGGCACGACCCACCTGCTATGTTGTTGTGAGGAGGAGGGGGAACTGGTTATACAGCCCATCCTACCCTCGCCCACTCCACCTAAACTCAGACAGTATATGGAAGGCTTGCTGCTACCTTCTTTATCGAGTCTGTCTGAGCTTATGAGCAAATCTGACAACTCTAATTTTTTTAAGAGAGAGAAAAAGTATGTATTCGGGTAATGGCTACCTTACTCATTTTTATCCAGAGGACAAGAAAAGTCATTCCGAGTATGCCTGGGATTGACATGGAAGGCATATGTGCTTGTAAAGGGCAAGAAAACCTCTGAGGAGCCTCCGCTGGCTGGATCCATCTGTGTGGTGGACCGAAAGATTTTTCTTGACCTCTCTTCTCTTGGTTCAACCATCTTAACAACTTTTGTGCAAATATCTCAGCCTCCTTTTAAAGCTCTTTTGGGGGGAATAAGGCACACTTGAGAATCTACTGAAAGCTGTGGACCTCGTCCTGGAAAACTCACTCACACGCACACAGACACACACACACACACACACTTTTACATATAACTGCAGGGAATTCTTAGATCTATTAGAATCCATAGATAGAACCCCCTCAGGGGCCCATGGACCTAAAGTTAAAGAACCTCTGGTCTAGGAAAAAAAGTTAACGTTTATTGAGTACTTACTATATGTCAAGCGCTATTCTAAGTGTCTTAAATAGATTTTCTCAATCATAACAAGCCCATAGAGCAGGTACTACTGTTCTCTATTTTACTCATGAGAAAACAGTGGCAGAGAAAGTCACTTGCTCCAGGTCAAACAGCCAGTAAGTGGCAGAGCCTCGGTTGAAACCCAGGCACCCTGGCTTTGGAGCAGCTCCTCTTAGCCACAAAGCCACAGCTGTGAAATGAAACAAGTGAAAGTCATTTCTTTGCACAGACCACTACTGTTGCAGTTTCCTTTTTGTGTATGTTGGAGGGTGGGCAGGCATGTGGATAATTTGTGTGTCCAGAGGTCTGAGAAAGTAGAGATGACGTGGCAGTGGGTGGAGGAGAGACGCTTGGCCAAGTGGTACATGCCCACTACTGACTGCTGTGCAGGGCACAGAACAAAAACTAGTCAGGCCCTCTCTTGGCTTCCAAACAATAGGCCTGTGGTGCTGACACTGGCCCTTGAGCTTTGAGACCTTGATCAAGTAGCCAGTTGAGATTAGTTCCAGGGTCACAAACTTAAACGCCTACAAGGCGCCCGGAAAGCAGAGCAAATGTGAGAGGAAGGCAGGTGTAAGGCAGTGGCCATGGGAGGGGGGCCGTGACCAACTGGAGTGCGTGTCCTGTCTCAAAACATTCACAAGCCCCCAAATCCCGTGAAGGCCGAACAAAAGACATCCAGCCTGTGTGCCATCAGTCTGTGACCTCTGAGTAGACCGTTTCCTTCCCACTCTCTAGGTGTTTCCAAGTCAGGAGTGCGGGGAATGCATTCTGTAAGCAAGGGACACAAGCTAGCCCGTGTGACAGTTAACGGCGTGACTTCCATTTTGTTAGAACCACGCTTTTCCGTGCTAACCGACCAAGCAGTAGTTCACTAGCAGACAAGTCCCGACACCAGAGGGGAAGAACACTCAGGCAGTGACAGTACACATCACATACCTCATACAGAGGGAGCATTCAAGGTCAGAGGCGTCAAAAGATGCGAGTGGAACACTGAGAGCAGGTTTGGCCCCTGGAGCAGTGGGAGGATCTGTGGTTTAGAGAGCAGAAGTCAGAGCTGAACCAACCTTGGTTTCACAAACAGCACTTCTGAGGCAAAAGAACCCAATTATTTTTTCAGCCTGCCACTCTCACCACCTCCCAGAGAATTGATTTAGTGGCCACGTGAGCCACTGAGAATGGGGTCCCCTGAAACAGGCGCTCACGGGCTTCCAACAGTCCCATAAAGAGACGCGCAAGTCAGGGACCGTCCGGAGCCCTGGGGGCTTCCTTCAAATGCAACAGGTGCCTCACTCAACAAGCGGCGGCGGCAGCAACTCCGCGGACTGAGCCAGGCCTTCAGAGCTGACACTGAATCTTGGCACTGCCAGCCGCTCTGGGAAAGGTATCAAGCTGTGGCTGCCGCTTCTCAGATGCCTGCCTACGGGAACACGACTGGGAAGGAGCGGAGTGAGGCCTGATCGCGCTGCCCTCGTCCTACGTTCCCGGAATGGGGATGGGGGTAGCCAGAGGCTGGCCTGGAAGGAGGTGACACCATCGAGGGCATGAGATGTCACTACTGGACGCTGTGCTCTCACAGAAGCCCCACAGGCACCCCGGAGGCGGCAGAGCTGAGAGCTGGGCCCCGTGCAGAGCCGCGGAGCCCTCCCGTGGAGGGTGAGGGACCTCCACATACTGGTGAGCCGGGCCCTCCTCCAAGCCGCTTGCCCCCCGGGGAGAGTCCGCACCTGCCTTAGACGCTTTCCTAGGCACCTCGGGGTCTTGGGGTTCGATTTGGCAGCGCTTCCTTTTCTTCCCCTGGCATTTGCCGGTCTTGCTGGAGGCAGCTCGGGCAGAGGCAGCGGCCCCCGCCTCCTCCGCTCCGTCCTGGTCTTCGGGGCCGTCTTGCTGCCTGTCCCCTTGCACCGGCACGAGGTTCACCGGGCTGCCTCTGTGGCCCCCGGCTGCTGCCGTCTCCTGACCAGAACAATGTGGGCGCTCCAGCGTTTCCTGGAAAGGAAGAGCCGAACATCAGGATCTACTCACGACCAACGTCATCCTCTGATACTTCTCCCCAGGGGCACAATGAGAAGATACCGCACAGTGTTGATCATCTAGAGGACGTGTAGCTTAACTGATGGGCGGTCACAGGGCACAGGCAGGCCCAGCTGGGGCGGAGCGGAGGAACCTCTGTCCGAGGCAAGGACAGAAAGGCGTGTGGGGAGAGAGTCTTTGGGCCGCGCTGAAGGGGGGAATGGCAAGTGCAGTGCCAGGCCCCGCTCCCCTCCAAATCAGTCCCCAGTCACTACCTGGGGGAAACCAAGGCATGCAGTACAGCCAGGGTACATCCAGCCACTCAGTACTTCCTCTCACCCTCACTGCCATTCCGGGCCCTCCTCGAGCCCCACACCCAGCTCCCAAAGAACTTTCGGGAAGGCTCTGGCACAGGTGTGTTCACAGGCCTGCCGAGTGCCCTCACGCTCCAGAACTATGTGTTATACTGCTCAAACAAACTAGGGACAAATTAGTCTTTTCACTAGATTTTGGGTGAGAAGTCTGAAAAAGAGACAAGATCATTTGGCAAAACGATCCATAATGTCTCTAGACTTTTAAAGAATTTTTGTCCAGGAGAAGGATCTAGAAAAAAACAAATCCAATGACAAGGTGTTCATGCAGGTTTACCTGGAGAACCCCTCTCTACTCCACATCCACAGCACATGGGCCAAAACGCTCATGCTGTTTTCTCCCCTCCAACTCCAACCAAAAAAATTGGTAGATAGATGAAAAATGGGCAGTGCACAGCTGGGAGAAAATGATGAGGTACGGAGAAAAAGGATGTGGGTTTTCTGAGTCCCTAACCTGGGGAGTTCAGGGGTTTTTTCAGCACTATGGCACTGCCGCATCCTTTCCACGAGCCCCAGGCATAGTCTACACGGTACACCGCTTTGCAAGGCAAGGTTTGGGTGGAAACCCAATCCCTGCTCCCCAGCGGGCTCACATGGGAAAGCCAGGGGTGCTACTTTTCTTCATTTCAGATTGAGCTGCCATTAGAAGTCACTCCAGGGACTTTGGTTCAGTGTTAGGGCTCTCAATCCTGTAATAATGATCTCAAACACGTACTGAGATGCACTAGGGGTGCCTTGATTTCAGGAGATACTCTAAGTTCTGCCCCCCCACCCTTTTTTGAGTCAGGTACACCTGCATTTTATTCATTCTCCAGAGCGGGGAAAGAAGTCAGGGAGATGTAAGATTCTCACCGGTCAGAGAATCCAAGAAGCCACAGAGACCCCAGGGCTCACATACAGGGGAGGAACACGGATCACAGATGGTGGGCAGGCAGAGGTCCCGCGGTGCCTAGACCTTCGGAGCTCAACTCTGCCTTCATGTCTGCCCTTCTGAGTCCCAGCCTCTGCCCACTTGCCCTCTGCTGGGAAAGCTAGGGCCTGGAGACCATCGTTTTCAAAGACTCAAATACCTGCGACTTCCTAGGTCGCTTCCCTCTCCCCCACTCCAAATATGTATTGGAAGTCTACTTACGTGTAAGACACGGTGCAGGAATATGAAATTACCTCCCCTTGGGGATCAAATGGAGTTGTCTTTGCACAAGCAACTTAGCTGGGAGCAGCTTGCACAAACAAAAAGCAGGAAAGGAGGGGCTGTCAGGCCCTCTTCCCAGGCTCCGCCCCTAAGCTGATAAAGCCACCCAGACTGAAGGGTTCCAGGGGAAGTGGGCCAGATCCTTTCTAGTTCTGTCAACTCTCTCTTTCAGCTGGATCCGACCAAGAACTGAAAACTGAACGTAATAAATCATCAACCCCGGGCCCCCGCCTAAAATCCAATTTCATCTTTAGGAAATAGCCTTCTAGCAAAGAACGCAGCCATGAGCGACTCCATTTCTTCTTTCTCGGGAACCGAATGAGGTAGGAGAGTGAGGGCTCACTCCCCATGTTTGCCCACAAAACAGCCAAACGAAGAGTCACGAGCGAGCTGGGTGAGTGGAGTTTTACCTGTGACAACTTTGGTAGATTATGGCTGGTGCCTTCAGTAGCCAATGACTCTACGTGTTCCTTTAATCTAGGGTGAGGTGCCAACAGCTTCAGGATATCGGGAGAATGTTCCTGAGAAGCCCCCGGGAATGATGGTGAAAAGAAACTAAGGAGAAGCTGTGACATAAAACAGAAGACTTCACTACTTAAGTTTCTACAGGTGCTTGGGTGAAGGGTGGGGGGAGGAAGGGGCAAAGGGCACAGCTTGCGGGGCCAAACTCTAGGGAGGAAGCCTTGGACCAGAGACCCCGACACAGTGGGGTAGGGGTCCTCACTTCAGCGCATCGGAATTGCCTGGGGAGCTTAGGGAAAGTCCAGGTTCTAAGTTCCCATGCCCGGCTCCCCCAGGTCTGAAGTGTGGCCCGAGAATCTGGATGTTGAAAAGGCACTACAGATGCCTTTGTCACCCTAGCCAGAGGTACAAACCACCACTCCGCTGCTGCCATTCCATAGAAATATCTGCAGGGGGATTTCAAAACCTACCTAGGAGGAAAGAGGCAGAGGTGAAGACGGGAGAGAAACATCAGCTGGGGGACCTGGAGTCGTGTCGGCGACACCCCCATGGGTAGAAGGTGACAAATGTCATCGAGGTTCCTCGCTACTTCTTCCCACCCTGCCCGTTTTGCTCCCTCCTCCATCAGCCCCGGATCATGAATCCCTTCGGCAGTGAAATGTCCGGAAAAGCAGAACCCAACCTTCCTTCCTCTTCTCCTAGTCTCTCCTCCCCGTTTCTGGCCTTCACTTTCCAGAGAATGTCAGGTATCTTCAAGGACCGGGGGCAGGCCGGTTCCAGTCTATGGCTGGCTTCCTTTGCAATGGATAAGCTGGGGGCAGTGGTGCGGGGGCAGGTAGAAGACCCAGAAGGGACCGCGAGACAAAGATGTGCGGTCGCGCGGACGCTGCGCCATCAGCTGCCCACATCCTTGTTTCAGTTCTCCCCTGTGAAAGCGCCAATTATCAGCATACATATGTATCTATCATGTGTAACACAACACAGGAAGGCAGGTCACTCACTTCTAAAGCATATTCACAAGTTTGCCACTGAGACCCACTAAAGGGCGCTCCACCCTTTGTTCTGGGTAATAGGGTATTAACTCATCAGAAGAATCTGACCGAAACTCTGACCAAACTCTCTCTGCCAGCACTTTCCACATAGCCAAGCCCTGCTCATCCCTCAAGGCTCAGCTCCAGCACTACCTTCCCCTACTCCCCCAGCCTCCCTGATCTCTCCTGTCCTTCCGTGTTCTCGACTGCACCATAAGATAGCACCTTACACTACACAGTCTTGTGTTAGCCTCAAAATGCGTTGCAGATGTAAGTCTTTCTCTCTAACCAGATGGTCACCTTCTGGAGGGCACGTGACAGATGTCCAATAAATACTCATCACACTGGATGGAACTGAATTAAGACACTAGCCATCCCAGGGCCCAGGGAGAGGCCTAGGGTTCAGACCCAAGGTCTTCAGACAGATGCCTCTATCTCCTCCCAGCTAGGAGTTGGTAAAGGAGTGAGGTGGGGAGGTACTCACAGCGACCAGGGCCATAAATGCCACCTTTCAGAGGCTCCTCCCGAGTGGCCCACCAGGACCAACCCACTTCTGAAGCAATCTCCCTGGAATTCTCCCAAAAAGAACAGTATCAGCCATAGGGCATCCCAAGGTACAGGGATAAAAGGGTAGAGTGCGGTGAGAGGGAAAGAGAGGCGGAGGGGGAACTCGAAGGAAACAAAGCAGAAGTAACAGCAGCTCTGACCTTCTTCCTTTAATACCTAAGATAGACTAGGCCTTCTCAGTGGCTTTGGAAAACAAAGACACTTCGGTGTCTGCCTGTGAAAGGCCCAAATGGCCCAAGAGGGCAAAAAAGAATCTGAGGTAAATACAAACATTAAAAAGAAACCCAGGCCTGTGAGTGGCTAAGGCAGCTAATTAATCCCAAGTGAGCCTGGACCATCTCTGTCATACCTTTATCCCTGGAATGGGAACAATCCAGTAAATAAGCACAGCGGAGGTCCTCAGTGTTCTTAAGTAACTGCCATGCCCTCGCCACACTCAGCGGAAATTCGCCTCTAAATACTCACCCCAGCTTCAGAACTCTGGAACACTCGTCACAGGCAAATGCTCGCTTGTATTGTCTGAAATTTATATTACACTATATAACAAGTGCAAGATTGTAAGGTAGGTCCTTGAGGACTGACACTGTGGCTTATGCCTCTTTGGGTCTCAGAGCTTAGCACAGTGTGTTCCCCTGCCCCGCTAAGGCAGCTGTGGAAATGACACTAGGTGGTCTGTAAAATCGGGCTGTAAAGAGAGATCAACCCAACTGATGATACCAGAGCCTCTCAGGCCAACTGGGAAATGGACAAATGAGAATAAAGGAACCACTCACTCCTGAGCCCAACACCTGCCTCTTTTGGCCTTTGCACACTCTGTCCCCAAAAGTCAAGGTTCTTCTAATCGCCTTTGTCCATCCATCCCAGACCCGGATAATCCCATTGCTGCTCTCCCCCCAGCCCCAGCAGTGGGTGCTGAGACTCCTGACAAGGCCTCCTTGCTCTTTCACCAATCACTAGGTGTGTGACCTCAGGAAAGTCACCAAGCCTCAGCTTCCCCATCTGTCTCATCTGTAACATGGGCATAAATAATAGTACCTACCCTCATAGGGCCATTGGGGAAATTAAATTATATCTTCCCCATAAAGCCCATCGCACAGTGTGGGGTGCACAGGAAACGCTCAATAAATGTTAGCTACTATTATTATTATTACTCACACTATGGAGTGCAGTTAAGATTTGGGAAAGGGTCCACAGCTTGGAGCAATTCTCTGCCACCAGCGCTCTGACTAACCAGGCCAAAGCAACTTCCCGGAAAAGAAACCTTCTGTGACAGGCATAGCGTCCAGAGCTCAGCTTCCCCTAGTTCATTGATTTTGCTAAAGATTCCTTTCTGGGGCCTTCGGAAACCACTCCTGTGTCTTGCGCCCTTTCTTCATCCACAGCTCTGCCAAACTGTACCGGGACAGAGGCACTTGGGGCGTGGCGGTGAATAGGGAGTGGGAGAGCAGAGGCCGCCACTGATTGTTAACATCCAACTTCCAGGCCAGTCAGCCAGACCGTGAGAATACATTGCAGAACAGTAAGCAACGAAGTCCACGAATTGAGGATGCTTGAGCCTTCACTAATGCGCCCAGTATTTAAACAGTAACATCCACATTCTCCCAGGACTCGAGAGTTGGAATGACTGTTTGCATGTATTGTAATAGCCCTTGACTTATATTCTGTATGTGTTTTATTTCTAGCAAAGGAGCTGAAGGTTGGAGTTCTGCATACGGCAGGGCAGATGGGACCCAACATCCCTTCTGAGGAGCTGGCTGCCCTGTGTGACTGGTGAAGCTGTGACTTAGCTAAAGAAAAGTTCTACAACTGCGGGCAGCCTCACACACAGGACCTCTTGCCAACAGCCAGAATCTCCTCAGGGGGCCTCCATCCCCATGTTAACTTATTTGGTTTTATTTTGTTTTGTTTGTTTCCCACTGACAACCCAAACCCCGAGTCAAAGAAGCAAGAACATCCCTCACCAGCTCCTATGGAAATGCAGGAACCGCTCGATCTGATTGTACACGCCAAAAGGATGGTGCTTCCGGGCCATCAGTTGGCACTTGTGTCTCGCTCCTGTCCCCTCAACCCAGGGAGCCACCCACTCAGGACCCCCAATCCCAGGAAGGGCAGTTCCCTCACTCCCCCCACCCCGGAGAAGACAGAGGGGTGGGGGCCCACTGGGCAGCTGGACCTGACGTCATCTCAACTCACCCTCTGGGCTTCAGCTCTTGCTCTTTTGTTCTTTCCATCGAGGGACACACAATATAGAAACTCCCTTAGTGCTTCCTCCACCTTGCCTAGGGTGGCTAAGGCTTGCGCTTTTCTGAAGTGTGCCTGGAAGAAAACATGAGCATTCAATCCCATTCTTATCCACCTCTTGATGCTGCTATCGTTCGTAACACCAGCTAACTGCTTCGTGGGTTTTCATTGTCGTGTGAAGGGTTTTAAAAGGACTATCTCATCTATAGCCCTACTAGGTAGGCAACTGTTCTGAAGCCCATTTTCAAGGAGATAAAACTGAGATCCAGAGAAATGACTCGCCCAAAATAATAAGAGATTGTGGAATCAAGTTTTGAGCCTGGGACTGACTGATACCGAAGCCCAAATTCTCAACCACTGTGCCTCTGCCTCCCTCTCTCCCAGCCCCACCACTGTATTGGAGGAGGTACCAAATGTAGCAAGAACCCCCATTTGAGCACATACTAACCAGGTTTCAGGACCTGCCTGGATGGACCTTCCTGGTAACTGGCCTGTCAAGCAGAGACCTAGTCCATCTTACCTGCTGAGCGACCACCTACACTCACTGATCATTCATCAGAAGAGGCCCAAGTGAGCCAAGGCATGTGATCTCTCCAAGACCTCAAAGGTAGCTAGTAGCAAAGCTGGAACTAGAACTGTGCCCCTCCCCGCGAAGCAGACCGCCCTTTGGAGGGCTAACCAGGGCCTGCGCAAACGCTTTGGCTCCGGTGGGCTCAGCCCCCTCGCCACGTCTTGAAACAGCATAAGAAGTTTTAGGGCTCCTCAGGGTCCAAGCCCAACTGCCCTGGGAGAGAAACCCTAAGGGATAGGAGAGGTGCATCCTGGGGAAGAGGGAGGAAAAAGAAAAGAGGTGGGAGGAGGGCTGCCTCCTCTCCGTGCCTTAGGACAGGTGCTCCTGGCAGCTTGGCTTGGAGGCTGCCCCTCAGGGGCCTGCTCCCCACTCCCTCAGCTCCACGGCTGAGCCCGAGTGTAACTTAGTGAAGGAAATAATGCAGGGTGCAGCTGCTGGGCACTCTAATATGCGGGGCCTCCCCTTCCGACACGCCTCTGCAGGCCGCGGTGCCCTCCGGCTCGGGCCTGGCTACAGGGGCCAGCCGGGATCTGCCTTCCTGAACAGTGGCCCCTGCTCCAAGCCTCTTGGGGGCCTCCCCAAGAACTCCCCCTCCTTCTGGAGCCGGATGCATGGCTTGTTGCATCTTCCCAGCAGTGCTCCGTGGGCCCTCAGGAGAAAGGCTTGTGTGACATTTCAGGGCGGCTAGAGGGGATAAGTGCTGGCAGCCTCGAGAGGCTTTGGGATCTGACCAATCATACCAAGCAGCCACCCGTATATACTCCAGCTGCTCAGGGCCGCCAGCTCACCCTCCTGGAGCTGCACCGCCTGCAGGAGAATTTGAGAAGCACGAGCCCTGGCTGGGTGGCTGGAATAGGGCTGCACGCGGTGAACTCCTCCCACAAGGGCGTTTCATATGGAAACGGTGGGAAATATGCAAATCAGGGTGTGAGGCGGCTCTGAATCAGAAGCAACGTTCAAGTCTTCTCTCGACCCCCAAGTCAGCAGAGTTCTCTCATCACTGCCTCTCTGCTTACGCCAGCACTTTGGGGAAATGAACTCCTGTTTAATATTTCCACCAACTCTTCCTTCACTGGGGAAGTCACTTTTCCTGTTTCATCCAAGATGGTCCACTGCTTACTCAGCCTTGTTTCCCACTGCACTGTCGAGGCCCCAACCCTTAGGGGGCCTAAGCAGAAAGAGTTGCAAGAGAAGTCCTCTTACGCCCAGGCAGCTCACTGGCCTGCACCACTACAAGGCCTGAAATAGCTCCCACTGAAGCTCCTGTGGGTTAAGACTTTGGTGACTTTGAATAAACTGTAATTGTGCTCCTTGGGAAAGAGAATATACTAATCCGTCATCATTCATGAAAACCTTCTCATGAAAGAACATACGAGATTCACTCTGACATTAATGGCCCAGTATGCAGCTCCACAATGTTTTATCTGAAGTTCCCAGATCTTGAAAACAGTCTGATAATCCAGTATTTTCATAAGCTTGACATCAGAATCATCAGGTGGCAAAACCTGACCTAAAACTATGTGTGTTACAGTCTTTGTCCCACTTCGTGTGTATTTTCGTGTAATATCCTGCAGAAATAGCGTGTGTGACTATGGGGCGCTGTCCAGAGCTCAAACCTGGGCTTTGTGAGGTTGGGAACATTCTGGATTCTGAACATATCTGGCCCCACGGGATTCAGATAAGGGATCCCAGCCTTGGATGAGTTGGGGTTGTGTAGAGAGAGCACCACACCAAGAGCCAGCGTTACAGCTCACAGAATGGTCTCTTGGCCATGCTCACCTGTAACCCTCACTGCATCCCTGTGAGGCGATCAGGGCAGACAGCAAGATCTTCCTTTTGCAAACTAGGACACTTAGGGTTCAGAGAGTAAAGCGACTTCCGCATGGTCACTTAGCTTGCGGGTAGTAGAGACCAGGCTCAAATCTAATCTTCTAAACAAAATATTGAAATGTGGCTGAGGGCCAGTCCTGAGGCCTGACAGAGATGCAGAAAGTGACACTTCGCACCCTGGCATCTTGAGAGATGCTGAACCTGTCTTTCTCCCCACCCCTCCACGTGACCCACATGTTTAGGGGAACCGGCAGGCTGACTGACTACATTAAGGACTTGAGATGGCAGAACGAGCCAGCAATACTTCTCTCTCCCTCCTGTTTCTACTGTCCTGGGAAAAGAACGACGCTGTTGATGGCAGACACATACAACGCTATGTGCCAGGCACTGTTCTAAGTATCTGCATGCATTAGCTCATGTAATCCTCACAACAAACCCTGTGAAGTAGATGCTTCGAATATCCTCATTTTATAGATGAGGAGATGAGGTACAGGGAGGTTAGGTAATTTGCCAAGGCCGCACAGCTAGTAAAAGTAGCAGAGCTGGGACATAAACTCAGGCAGTCTGGCTCCCAAGTCCATGCTCTAGAGAGTCACAAGGCCCAGGCTGCTCTGTGTGCGGGTCATCAGTGGAAGATCAGGTTGGGGAGGAATCCAGCTCCCTTGCAGATCCCTAAGTCACCCTTTGTCAAGGGACCCCCCGGCTCCTCTGAAGAGCCTTCTCCCTGCTCTGAGTGAGGGAGGCAGTCCTTCCTGCCAGTTTCTGTCCACAGTACAACTCCTTCCCATCCCTCCCAACCCACACTCACCTTAAAACCCATGGGGCGGAGCTTACATGCTATTTCCGCATCATGCAGTGCATCCTCATGAGACTCCAAGGTGAAATAAATTTGAGACCGGTTGCTGTAAAGCAAGTGGTCATTTGGAGCTGCCAAAATGAGAACAAACAAACAAACAACAAAAAAACCTTGAGCAAAATGGCAAGTTATCTAGGACTTTTCTGCTAGAGACCCAAAGGGGTAAGCTCGATCTCCAGCCCTAATATTGCCCTGCCTACCACACCCCCCAGCCACTCTGGGTCTGAGCTTCCCCAACTGTAAAGAAGTCATTTTTCCCCTTCTCTCAAGCAGTTCCTTAGAGGGCCTGTGGTGTCAGTGATGCATTAGCAACTTTGACTCTCGCACCCTGGAACTCTCGCACCCTGCTTCATGGCCGTGGCTAGCAACTGGCAGCCTGGCTTCTGGGTGAGGTATTGCCCACAAGGAAACAGGCCAGGGAGGAAGGAGAAGGGGATGGCCAGATGTGACCCCCATCCTTGCCACCAGGAAGACAAGTCCAAGTTAGTCTCCCGGTGATATCAGCGATATCTCTGTCTACAAACCCCAGCATACATGAAGTTCTTCTGAAGAAAACAGAAATGCATCTGCAAGCCTCCATCCTCTCATTACAGATAGGCAGATGTGAATGGACAAGACTTCTGGGAATAAAGTGAGGTTGTCTCTCATCAATACTCTGAACCACTAGATGCCAGGGATGGAAAGGCCTTTAGAGATCATCTGGCTCAATCAACCCATTCTTCAAGGAAAATCAAGCCCAGAGAGGGGAAGGCACCTGCTCAAGTCTAGCTAGCTGGCCAGACTCATTACTAACTTGCCAGACTTTGAATCTGGGGTGGGAGACAGGTTCCTTTTTTTCCGAAGGGGAGTGTAGTACTTCGAATAGTAAGGAAGAGAGACTGGCCATCTTCCGGCACCAAGATACTCTTTGTTGCGGAGGTCCCTTTCCTCTTAGAAGGGTGAAGAAGTCTTGACATTTTTCACTTTGACTCCTCTAGTGGTGCAAGGAAGAACCCCCAGGGGAAAGTGGTGACAGCAACAAAGGGGGAGGAGGAGGGGGGCAGGAAGGGGCTTTCGTGGCCCTTGGGGGTCGGCTGAAAGGAATGGAACCTCCCTTGGAGACCTGGGCTTAAGCGGCTGCCACCTGTCTACGTCATACTGCCCTGCTCTTCCCCAGGGACTGGGCTCCACCTTCTGCTGCGGGAACAGGCTTTGTTGGGGTTTTTCCCCTAGGGGTGTGCAGAGGGTTCGCCTGGGTGCCCATTACTTGCTCTTAAGACATCAGTCAAGAGTTTGCAGTCTCCTCTGTCCCTTTCCTTGCAGCACACACTGTGCTTTGCTTGGGCACACGGGGTCTCGTTCCTCCCCCTCCCCCACTACCTGTTGCAAGCTCGGGTGGAGATGCAACACGTGGAGGCGCCAGCCCACCCCCTCCTCCACCCATCCGAGCGGGGCTCAGGGCACCCTGGGATCCCAGAGCCCTGTCTGCCCAGCCCTGTCGCCTCCTCCCCGGCACGCTTCGCCAGACACCGCGCCCCGCCGCCGAGCTCCTGGCAGCCGGCCTGAGCTGGGCAATACCCGCGGCTTGGCGTCCACTTCCTGGGTCCAGACGCGGGGGGTCGGGGAGGGGGGAGTCGTTCCCTGAGGGAACTCGGGCGCCCTAGTGTGGCCCGAGGCGCGGGACTGCCCACATCGCCCTTGAGGCCGCAAAGACCACCCATCCCTCCTCAGGCGGAACGGGAAAGCGGGACAGAGGAGGCCCCCTTGGCAGCCAGCCCACGGTCCCCGAGGATCCCCGAGCCGTCGCCTGGCCGGTCGCCCTCTGGTCTGTCGGGCTGGTGTTCGAGGCG
>NW_020173710.1:1736239-1786978 GCF_003031525.2 Neophocaena asiaeorientalis asiaeorientalis | reverse complement strand
CACACGCTCCCGGGATGGTTTCCGAGGCGAGCGTGGCCCACTTCAGCTACCTCAGCCGTTACACAATCCCGCCCGCCCGCGCGGAGGAGGGGCCGCCCGGCCCCGGCCGCTCGCGGCCCTTATGCAACCAGTGCTCTCCTGACCTAATTCCACGCCGGACCCACCCCACCGGGAGCCGCGGCCCCGGAAGGGACAACTCCCGGCAGCCACGGCGGCCCCAGGCCGGGAGGGAGCGGCAGACGCAGGCGCCGACCGAATATCCCAGGCTGGCGGGAGCCCAGAGGCCCCGGCGCGCGAGTGGGAAGGGTGCGAAGTTCCCCTGCTGGCCCGAAAGCTACGGACAGGTGTTAAGAGGGGCCCGTGCGCGCAGCGACAAAAGGAGAAGGCGAGCCCGAGAAACAGACGGTGACACCGAGCAAGAGCCAGAGTGACAAAGATACGGAAAGAAAAAGACGGAGAAACAGAGCGACACAAACAGAAGCAGGGACTGAGACACGCAGAAACACACAAGCTAACAGGAGACATAGAAGAAGACAAAGAGCAAGGAGATAGACAGAGACCCAGAGAAAGGGCCATGAACCAGTAGAGACAGAGAAAAAGTCGGAGACGGAACTCCAGAGCCCCCCTCCCCCACTCCGGTCGCGGTCCATCCCAAGGTCCGCGCGCCCTCCTCCGCCCGGGTCCACCCCGCAGCTCCCCGCCGGGCTCGTGCCCCCACCCGCCCCGGCCCCGGCGGCACGGTGGCCTTACCCAGCCTAACTGCCTCGTTGTACTTGAGCAGCGCCGCCTCCACCTGGCGCTCGCGGTACAGCCGGTTGCCCTCGTGCCGGAGTTGCGACGCCCTTGCCGGGCCCGGGAACAACTTCCCGAGGAGGCCGCTGAGCACCACGTTGACCCGCAGTGGCGGCGGCGCCTGCTGCCCAGCTCGCCGAGCCCCGCGCGCCCGCCCGGTGGCCACCATCAAAGCGGAGAGTTTGACCCCGCACAGCGCACAGCGCCGGTCGGCTGCCCGCCCGCGTTCCAGGCACAGTTTACAAAAGGTGTGTCCGCAGGACAAGGACACGGGGTCTGAGAGAAATCCATGGCACTTCCGGCACTTGAAGCCGTCCCACACCTCGGTGGCCTCGGCGGCCGTCGCCGCCCCTGCCTCTTCCGCCGCCAGCGCGCAGCTCGCCCCGCGGCTCCCGTCCGGGGGCTCCGGCGCCGGCTCCTCGCCTTGAGGGACTTTCTCGGCCAGGCAGCGCACCAGCTGCTCCAGCTGCTCGGCCACCAGCTGCTGCCGCTCCGAGAGCTGTCGGTACACCTCGAGGGCTTCACGGAGGCGCCCCCCAGACGCCAGGGCGTCAGCCTGCGTGAGCAGGACTTTGCACTCCGGCGTCGAAGCCCTCGGAGGACGCTCCTGCGGCGGCGGCCGAGTCGGTAGAGGTGCGGGGCCTTCTGTAGCCGCCTCTGGGTGGGGGCCCGTGTCTCCGCGGGCCGGTGATGCCGCCGGCTCCGCCAGCTCTAAGTTGTCGCTGCAGAGCTCGGCGGGCAAGCTCAGCATCTGTTCAGTCTGAAATGAATCCATAGGGAGAGGGACATGCGTGGGGAAGAGGCGTCTAGGGGCCGGGGACGCGGAGCAGGGAGCGGCGGCTGGAGGGAATCGGGGCTGCCACGGCCGCCGCTCTGCCGCTCGCCGGTCCCTGCAATGCCTCCGCGAGCTCCATGCCGGCCGCCCCGCGCCGCCTAATAACTGTCTTGTCTCAGCAAAGTGTTATATAAAACGACACCACGTGACGCGCCGCCAAGCCGCTCATTGGCCGGCGGCGGGGCGATTGTTACAAAACCAGACAGTTTTGTAACAGTGTTGTGCTTGCTTCTGTGGGCTTACCTTTTCTTGGCTTCTTTTTGCGGTTGTTTGTGTTTACACTCTGTCTTAGTTCCCCCTCGCAATGTGGTTCCTTTTCGGAAGACGGGGAGAGAAAGAAAAACCCCAGCGTCTTCTCCTGGGCTTCTCCGTCTCCAAACCCTACCCCATCCCTCCTCCAAACCCGTCAGCAAACAGGTCCTCTCTGCCAGCCGCCTGCTAGCGGTCCCCTCTCCCCTCAAGAGGCCGGTACCTCGAGGCACGCAGTCCGCCAGGTCTTCAGGGACGCCAGAGGCTTGCCCTCCCAGGGGCGACGGCGGCTGTCTGCGAAGGGAAGCGGGTTGGGAGGGTCCCCGGGCAGCCCCCACTCGGGTACCGGCCCCGGCTCCTCACACCCGGGGTCCCTGGCCACCTTCCCCAAGGAGTCCCCCAAAGGTAGTGAGTGCGGTTATCTGAGGGCGCTTGATCTCCTGTGCCGGGAGACTCGGAGCAGCGGGCCCGGCGGGCTCAGCAGTTTGGCGGCGCTCGCTGAGTGGAGAGGGGCATGCGGAGAAGATGCGCTCGCCGGCTAGCGCCCGGAGGAGGCCCCCCGCGTGCCCCGCCTCCTCACCTCTCTCTCCTCCAACGCTGGAACCTGCGCTGGGGCGGGAGGCCGGCGCCCCGGCCCCGGGGGCCACTGGCAGGATGGGCGCGGCCGTGAGCACAAGGCCTGCTGGGGTCAGTGGGCACTCCGGGGGCGTGGGAGAACGGCGGGCGGAAGGCGGGAACCCAGAGCGCTGCTCGGGAGAAAGTCTGCGAGTCCCGGCGCACTCCAGCGGCCGGCCCCGCCTTCTACCGGTCCGCCGCTCCAGAGCGGAGACTTCCGACGCCGGCGTGTCACAGTGGGGGGCTGCGCCCAAGCCGCGATACTTGGCTCACAACGGCTAGGGGTCTCAAGGGTGCCCCGCTTACTTCCAGAAGGCCGGAGTGAACCGCCCACCCCACGTCTCCCTCCCACCCCCACACTTCGGACGGGAGCCACTCGCTCAAATAAGGGTCCTGCTGCTCCAAGCAGGGAGGTGGGGTCTGGACTTGTCTCCGGCTCAGTGGGCCTGCGGAGTCGGCAGGCTCTCGGTACTGCCTGGAGCCACGGCCGAGGTGGAATGCCGCCGCAGAGGCCTGAGGACCTACAATGGGCGCCTGCTCTGGCCATTTCTTAGCTGAGTGACCTTGGGCAAGTGATCTAAAACTCTGGGAGCCATCGTTTTGGCTTCTGAACCAGTGTCAAGGATGACTTGTTATGTTTCAGAGCTGGGAACCACAGGCTCCATCCGGGCTGTGTCTCTTTAGGTCATTAATCCCCCTTGAGTCAACGCCAAGGTCCCAGAGAACAGGTACTGTGCAGCTATCCTTAGAGCCTCCCTCTGAGACAGGATGGGGGGAGAGGGTCAGAAGGGAGAAGGGACACGGGCACATAGGGGAAAGGGACCAAGAAAAGAAACCAGAGGAACTCAGGATGTAGGGAAGAAGGCACACATCGGAAAACCTGGCTTGCAGCCCTGGCTTTGTCATAACTTGCTGTGAGACTTTGGGCGAGTCCTCCCACAAGGTCTTAGTTTGACAAGGTCTTGTCCTAATGTCCAAGCTTCCCTCCAGCTTGAACCTTGACAGCCTTCTATCCTAAGACTAGATGTCATGATACCCAACTCAACTACTTAAGTACAAAAGTCTAGTCCAGATGCTGTGGGAGATGGTGTCTTGGACAAGGGGGTGAGGTCAGCAGTAGTAGTGGAAGGGCAGGGTTGGCTAGATAGCTGTCCTCTTCTTCAAGGTCAGGCTTGAGCTAGAGTTTGAAGCTGGGGGAGTCAGGAGGCCAAGAGGTGGAGGAGAAGACTATGCTGGGCAGTTGGGGAGAAGCTGGAGCTCCTGTTGACTTGCTGTCTAAGGGGAGCTCCTTTCACCTTCAGTTTCCCCTGTTAATTGAATGGGGTCTATCAGTCCGTTCAGGCTGCTATAACAAAACATCATAGACTGGGTGGCTTATAAACAACAAACATTTATTTCTTACAGAGAAATTTATTTCTGGAGACTGGGAAGTCCAAGATCAAAGTGCTGGCAGATCCAGTGTCTGGTAAGAACCCTCTTCCTGGCTCAAGACAGCTGTCTCTTTTCTGTAGCCTCACATGGTGGAAAGGGGCAAGGGATCTCTGTGAGGTCTTTTATAAAGGCATGAATCCCATTCATGAGGGAACCCTCATGACTTAATCACCTCCCAAAGGCCCCACCTCCAAATACCATCACATTGGGGTTAGGTTTCAACATATGAATTTTGGCGGGGGGGGGGACACAGTCTGTAGCAGGGTTCCAGGCATTAATTATCTGCCTGTCCCTTCTGGCGCCTGTGAGGAGGGATAATCTGTGGGGCAGGTAAAGAGATTTATATGAAAGGGCCATGAGATGGAAAATAATGACCTCTTAATTCAAAAATTTTATCCCTTTGACAAGTTGTAAAAATAGATATTGGTTATCCAAAATTGTCTTCCAGATGCAGATTTGGGCTGTGCCTTTGCTCCCTGGACCACCTTGACAAGTAAGCATTCCCTGGGTTGGCTTCCCTCCCTTACCCGCCATGGCAAGGAGGCAAGGAGAAGGCCAAGTCAGGCAGCGGGTTTCATTCAGTCCTGCAGACTTCGAATAGAGTTGCTCTCATCAGGTAGCCCCTCTGGACAGCTGTGTGTGCCATGGCTAACCAGGAACTTAGGAAGGTTGAAAGCTGCCAGGGTGTTGCAGGGTGCAATGGTGCAAAAGGCAGCACCATCCACTCACTGACCAGGCCACGTGAGAGTTTTACATTGCATTTTCAAATCAGGACTGCCTGTAGGATAACACCCAGTGGGTTTCTATTGAATACTGGAGAACATTACCACAATGCTTGTCTTTCCTTCTTTCTTTAAACAAACATTCCATTGGTATTCATTTGTGGACCAACTCACAAATCTCCTACTCAAAACTACTTCTCCTCTGCCCTTAATGATTGAAGTTCCCTAGAACTTGACGCTGAGGGGAGAGGAGAAATTGAGAACGCTTTTTCAGATGCAAATATTCCCCTTAAAGGGCTGGGTCCTTCAAACCTCCACTAATTTTGCCAGCATCCCCTCCTGGCTAAGGTTAACCAAGAAAAAGAGCAAGAGTTGATCCGCTCCTCCTTTTCAACTGACTTACAGCAAGTTTTCCAACTGGGCCCTGAGGATTCTCTCTGGGACCCAGAGGAGAGAGCAGGCAGGGTTCGACTCTAGCTCCCCTCAACCAGGGCAACCTTGCGTCCACCTGTTTCATGTAGTGAGCTTTGGGGATGATTTCATTGAAGAAAGGCTTTCCCTTCCTTAAAATTAAAAAGTTTGAAAACTGTGGCAGTTTTCACCTCTTTTAACATATTTGCTGAGCATCTTCTATGTACCAGGCACTGTTCTAGGTATTGGAGATATATCAAAGCAGCACTTCGCTCCCAGGTCCTCCCTTATATATGGTGGCAGCTTTTCCCCACACATTCTTGTCCCGGCCTCCCAGGCCAACTAGAGGGCAAGGACTAGTGTCTTATGTCTTTCATTTCCTCCTCAGGGGACAGTATTTGAACAGACCGTACTGAACACTGCAGTGGACATTTTGACCCTACATGGGAGTGTGCAGAGGGACAAGAGGAAACCCAGCTAGAATATGTCATACCTTTGCCCTGGGTTGTTCACAGAGAGAGAGGGCATGCAGATAATTAAGGGTTAACAGTCCTACACTTGGGAAGGACTGGTAACAGCTCTGGGATGGAAGAATCCAGTCAAAGCCAGGGAGCTGCAGTGAGGAATGAGTGACACCGCCTCTCTCTCTCTCTCTCTCTCTCTCTCACACACACACACACACACACACACACACACACTCACACTAAGCATGGAAGCTTGGCCAAAGCATTTACTTGTTCTTTACTTGAGTTTCTCATTTTATAAACTGGAGGTGATCCATCGATTATGTAGTCCTTACAGGAAAAAAAATTAGGCATGGTGGGCGTTAAAGACATTGACATGAAAAAGGCTGCCCTTGCTATCTAGAGTAGCCAAAAAATCCAAAGCTAAAAGAAACTTTACAGATCAGCCCCGGTTTCACAAGTGAGGGAACCGAGGGCTAGAGAAGGCAAGCGACTTGCTGCAGGTCACAATGGGAGTTTGTGACAGAGCCAAGATTGGAAGCTAGGGCTCTTGCCTCTTTGTTTAAAGTTCTTTCCATGTGACCAGAAAGCTTCCAAAGGACACAGAGCGTCTCCCAAATAAATAAGAAATTATTTCAGATTTCCAAATTACAAGATTTGCCATTCAACAAATATTTACTGAAGAGATACTAGGTGCTAATGGAGCTGGCATTTGTGGGGCAATAAGAGAAGGGTAGGTCATGGTTTTTACCCTCCAGTAGCTAACTGAGGAAACAAGAGGCAAAGATTTGCAACAGTTAAGTAAAAATAACAAGCAGTATGTGAGAAGTGCCAAAATTGGGGGAACAGTGAGTCCAAGGGAGAGCTCAAAGGAGACAGAACACAATGCTTCCCATCTCGTAGCAAAGGTTCCTTTAAGCTGAGTTGGAGAGGATTTACATAGAAAAGTTAAAGACCACCCCGATGCTCAAATCAAGGGGGTTCCCTTCACCCTGGGGGCCACTTGGCCGGGAGAAAGGAGAAGAAATCCAAGTAAGCCAGGCTGGGCAAGGCCCAGGAATTTGTATTTTTAAAGGCCACCATGTGATTGTCATGCTCAGCCAGGTTTGAAGTTCATCCGTGTAAAGGGTAATGCAGAATAGATTGGATAAGGGCACCCCACTCCTCTCCCTAGCTCACCCAGCTTCTCTGGGGGTAGGCACCAATAAATCTTGTCTACATTTTACTGAAGGGAAAACTGAGGGTCCAGAAACTTTCGATGATGTGTTCCAGGTCATTCAGTAAGTAGTGGGGACTCGGTTTCTTGCCAACCAGTAGAAACAGAAAGATCATAATACACCATCCCGAAGAAGATTTTGCTTCATTTCTCTGTAAGACAAGTCAGACCCGCTTGGTTAGCTAGAGACCCAGTCTCTGGAGCTGCCAGGTGTGTGGGACAGAGCCTAGGGCGACGTTAGTTGCTGGGAGATCAGAGTTCTAACTTTGCTGTGTGACTCAGCCCAAGCCACTTCCCCTCTCTCTTTGTCCTTCACCTATTAATAACGATGTCCCACGTCACGTTGGGATAGCTACCAGTGATGGAAAATGCACAGCGCGGTTAGTTCCGATGTGATTCCTGGGAACAGAAGGGATCCACAGCCATCTGCCGACTGTTGTGAGTAAAATATGTGCTGGCTGCCTTCGGAGCAGAGGCATTTTCTTCCCAGGAAGAGGGTGGGCTAGAGGCCTGAGGCTGGACTCTGCCCTCTTCAGGGGCATTGACCAATGCGAGGCTCTAGAGATCCTGGCAGAGAGCAGTCTGGTCTTAGGAGGAAAAAGAAAGAAAAGGCAGGTTATCTGGAGGGAAAGCAGCAAACATTCATCAGAAGGAAATTATCTGAAGACTTTGGCAGGACTGGGAAATGGGTAAAATCAAGGTTTGGATCTTCTTTTATAAATTGTGGTAAAATATACGAAATGTAAAATTTACCATTTTAGCTATTTTTAGGCGTACAGTTTACTCTTAAGGTCATTCACATTATTATGCAACCATTACCACCACCCATCTCCAGAACTTCTTTTCATTTTGCAAAACCGAAACTCTGAACCCATTAAATGACAACTCCCCGTTCCTCACCCACTCCAGCCCTGGCCAATCACCCTTCTATTTTCTGTCTCTGTGAATCTGACAACTATTGGTATCTCAAATAAGTGGAATCATATGGTATTTGTCCTTTGGTGACTGGCGTATTTCACTTAGTATAATGACCTCAAATGTTCATTCATGTTGTAGCATGTGCCAAAACTTTTTCCTTTTGAAGGCGGAATAATATTCTCTTGTAGGCATATCCATTTATCCATCAGTGGACACTTGGATTGCTTCCACGTTTTGGCTATTGTAAATAATACTGCTATAAACATGAGTATACAAATATCTCTTCTAGACCCTGCTTTTACTTCCTTTGGATATATACCCAGAAGTGGAATTGCTAGATATATGGTAATTCTATTAATTAATTAATTAATTAGGTTGCACTGAGTCTTAGTTGCAGTAGGCGGGCTCCTTAGTTGCGGCTCACGGGCTCCTCAGTTGCGGCATGCATGTGGGATCTAGTTCTCTGACCAGATATCGAACCCAGGCCCTGGGTATTGGGAGCATGGAGTCTTAACCACTGAACCACCAGGGAAGTCCTGGTAATTCTATTTTTGTTTTTGTTTGTTTGTTTGTTTTTGCGGTACGCGGGCCTCTCACTGTTGTGGCCTCTCCCGTTGCGGAGCACAGGCTCCGGAGGCACAGACTCAGCAGCCATGGCTCACGGGCCCAGCTGCTCCGCGGCACGTGGGATCTTCCCGGACTGGGGCATGAACCCGCGTCCCCTGCATCGGCAGGCGGACTCTCAACCACTGCGCCACCAGGGAAGCCCTGGTAATTCTATTTTTAATGTTGAGGAACCACCATACTGTTTTCCACAGTGGCTACACCAATTTACATTCCTACCAGCAATGCATAAGGGTTCCAATTGCTCCACAGCCTTGCCAACACTTGTTATTTTCTGTTGTTTCTTTTTATAATAGCCATCCTAATGGGTGTGAGGTGGCATACC
The DNA here is from genome assembly GCF_003031525.2 of Neophocaena asiaeorientalis asiaeorientalis. Lineage (NCBI taxonomy): Eukaryota > Metazoa > Chordata > Mammalia > Artiodactyla > Phocoenidae > Neophocaena > Neophocaena asiaeorientalis. The sequence goes on along the minus strand of NW_020173710.1, from coordinate 1,778,376 downwards.
ATTGCGGTTTTGATTTGCATTTACCTAGTGACTAGTGATTTGAGCATCTTTTCATGTGCTTATTGGCCATTTGTACATCTTCTTTTTTTTTTTTTGTGGTACGTGGGCCCTCACTGCTGTGGCCTCTCCCACTGTGGAGCACAGGGTCCGGACACGCAGGCTCAGCGGCCATGGCTCACGGGGCCAGCTGCTCTGCGGCATGTGCCATTTTCCCGGACTGGGGCACGAACCCGTGTCCCCTGCTTCTGCAGGCGGACTCTCAACCACTGTGCCACCAGGGAAGCCCTGTACATCTTCTTAGGAGAAAGTCTTTTGCCCATTTTAAAAAAGGATTGTTTGTGGCTGAATGAAATTTTTCCATCTGCAACAGCATGGATGGACTTGGAGGATATTATGCTAAGTGAAATAAGTCAGACAGAGAAAGACAAGTACTGTATGATCTCACTTCTATGTGGAATCTAAAAAATACAACAAACTAGTGAATTTAACCAAAAAAAGCAGACTCACAGATATAGAGAACAAACTAGCTCCCTTTCCAGTGGGGAAAGGGAAGGGAGGAGGGGCAACATACGGGTAGGGGACTAAGAGGCACAAACTATTAGGTATAAAATAAGCTACAAGAACATATATAGTACAACACAGGAAATATAGCCACTATTTTATAATAACTATAAATGGAGAATAACCTTTAAAACTTGTGAGTCACTATACTGTACACCTGTAACATATAATATTGTACATCAGTTATATTTCAATAAACAAATAAAAATTTTAAAAATCGGGTTGTTTGTTGTTTTTTTGTTGAGTTTTCTATATATTCTGGATATTAATACCCTATCAAATATGTGATTTGCAAATATTTTCTCCCATTCTGTGTGTTGCTTTTCACTCTGTTGATAGTGTCCTTATCTGAAGACTCTGGCAGAAGTGGGAGATGATTAGAATCAGGGTTTGGATCATAAACTCGAAGTTTCTGGATTCAAAATCTGGCTATTTGCTATTGGGAAAGCTAATTAACCTCTTTGAGCTTGCCTTACTTTTTTCATCTGAAAAATGGGGATAATGCTTATAATAATACCTAGCTTGCTATAATGAGGAATAAATGAGATCACACATGTAAAATCTCACCGCAGAATCTAGCCCAGGTTAAATGCTCAATAAGTGGTAGCCTTTATTAGTATTGGGCATAATAAGGAACCAGAATGATGTAATTGAAATGTGATATTAGTTATGATCAAATGGGTGAGTAGGCCAACAATATTAAATGACCGACCTGAGCACAGTAATATTACATAATACTTATTAACGCTGGTGTAACAAGTTACAGTTTACAAAGCATTTATTTTTCTTCCCTTTTTATGTTCATCAGTGATATTGACCTGTAGTTTTCTTTCTTTGTGACGTCCTTTGTCTGGTTTTGGTATCAGGGTGATGGTGGCTTCGTAGAATGAATTTGGGAGTGTCTCTCCCTCTGCAATTTTTTGGAAGAGTTTGAGAAGGACTGGTGTTAGCTCTACTCTAAATGTTTGATAGAATTCGCCTGTGAAGCCATCTGGACATTGTTTGGCTCCCTTAGAAAAGCACAGGTCCTTTAGGGGGACGGTCTGTTTATATTTTCTAAACAGATAGGTCTACTTATATTTTCTATATTTTCTAATTCTTCCTGGTTTAGTCTTGGAAAATTGTACCTTTCCAAGAATTTGTCCATTTCTTTGTGGTTGTCCATTTTACTGGCATATAGTTGTTTGTAGTAGTCTCTTATAATCCTTTGTATTTCTGCAGTGTCAGTTGTGATGTCTCCTTTTTCATTTCTAACTTTAATGATTTGCATCCTCTCCCTTTTTTTCTTGATGATTTAAACATTCACCATTCATTCAACAGGCTCCGCTGGAAACATAATGATGAGTAAGACAGTTCTGCAGAACTGAGTGGGAGAAACCAACAAGGCAAAAGGCCATTTCAATCAGGGTGATGAGTGCTAAGATGTCAGAAGCATGGGATGCTGGGGTGCACTGAAGAGGAGGAGGTCAGACTCCAGGACCACTTCGTCTACAGGATTACAGGGTTAGGGGGAGGATGGGGTGTGGGGAGGGGCTGAGTGTTCTAGCTAGAGGAAAAAGCTACTGCAAAGGCTGGAGGTGAGAGAGGCTGGCTCATTGGGGAACAGCTACTAGTTTATTATGGCTGGAACCTGAGAGAGGAGCAGAGTGAGATAAGCCTGGAGAGGCAGACAGGTGCCAGACCATGAAGGGCCTTGTACACCAGGGCAAGGGTTTGGATCTTATCCTGAGAGTAATGAGAAGCTATTGAAGGGTTTTAAGCAGATTCGCCATGTAACCGGCTTTGCCTTCTAGAAAGATCTCTTTGGATCAATGTGTAGAGTGGAATGAGAAGGACACAGCCTGGGGCAGATGAGGTAGAAAGATGAACTAAAGAAGGAACCATGAGGACAGAGAGAAGTGGAGGGTTCAAGAGACATTTAGGATAAAATGGAACAGATATGGGGACTGATCGGATGACCTCAGTTGACTATTTGGGAATAACTCAGGTATTAGCATCATTCCTTCATTTGAGATGAGCCACAGAGGCTGAAGAAGGTTAAATGATTTGTACGAGGTCCCAGAGCCGGAAAGAATCTGATCAGGACTCTGTCTTTCCACCCTGACATCTCCTGTTCACTCCTCCCGAGTATGCTGTTAGCTGAGTTCCTTGATCTTTATGTGTAAATCCCCTTTCAGGAATTCAAATCCTGTTTCTCCATTGACTGCTTTGCAGCATGTAAAGGTGTGAAGCCTTAGTTTATCTGAGTTTTAATTGGTTGTCATTGTCCTAAGGCTTTACACCTTTGAGCTTCAAGATATTCTTTTCCCAAAAAAAGGGAAAAAAAAGATATTCTTTTCCTTCCATTCCACTTAGTGTTTTTTTTTTCTGCACAGATCTTTTATTTATTTATTTTTTAAACATCTTTGTTGGAGTATAATTGCTTTACAATGGTGTGTTAGTTTCTGCTGTATAACAAAGTGAATCAGCTATACATATACATATGTCCCCATACCTCCTCCCTCTTGCGTCTCCCTGCCACCCTCCGTATCCCACCCCTCTAGGTGGTCACAAAGCACCGAGCTGATCTCCCTGTGCTATGCGGCTGCTTCCCACTATCTATTTTACATTTGGTAGTGTATATATGACCATGCCACTCTCTCACTTCGTCCCAGTTTACCCTTCCCCTTCCACTTAGTGTTTAAACAGCAATCTGGAAGCAAACCTTTCCATCCCAGGGAGGCTCAAATGAAGAGTCCGGGGCTCAGAAAGAGTGAGCCCAAGTCCTAGGCTTGGCCACTTATTAGCTGTGCGATAGAACGAGTCACTTTCTACAAACTCATATCTGAAAACTCAGGGGAAGAGAACGAACAAATGCATAGTCACTCGGATTCAAATTGTGAAAAGCCACTCTCTCGTCAATCTGTTTGGTAAAGTGAGTTTCTGACCCCATATGATGCTCATAGGTATTAGGGACTTAAACTGCCGACTAAAATGCACGGGTATGTTTGGTTTTCTCTCAGACACTTGTACTGCTAAGACTTTTTTTTTGGTGGGGGGAGGTGCGATTTTCTGTTATAAAACCAGCAGGAAGAGGGAAAATGAATGAAGGTGGTGAATTTACAGTTTATGGAAAAAGCCCACCATGCACTATGCCTATCCTGAGGCATGGAGGACACGGTAAAGGAGCAGTGTCTGTGAGTGGCAGGGCCCTGCACCCCAACCGTGAGATGACAAAATTATACTTGCTTCAAACCCCACAAGCTAGGGGAGCCTGTGAGTGAAAAGGGGATCCTGCCATGCCCAGCAGGAAGTGAAAACCTCTTCCAGCTGTTGTGGCCTTGGGTCCCTCCCCCGTTCCCCCGACCCTGATGATGGATCTGCAAAGGGAAAAGACGTGGTCACTTCTGTTGACTAACAGCGTGTAGGGTGGGGAAAGAGAACACCTTTCCTTAAGGAAATCTGTTATCATTGCCCAAGTGTCTTCCCCTCTAGACCATGAGCTAGGGCAAGCCACGAATCTTGGGCACCTGTCAATCCCCAGCCCCTAACACAACTCCCAGTATATAGTAGGTGCTCAGTACATGCTCAGTGAATGACTGAATAGCTAGGGTCTGGAACATTTGTCCTGTAATTTCAAGTGGACAACCCAGCTTTTTCATGACCTGAGAAGACACTTGTTTTCCCATAAAAAAAAAAACTGTCTGGGGCTTCCCTGGTGGCGCAGTGGTTGAGAATCTGCCTGCCAAGGCAGGGGACACGGGTTCGAGCCCTGGTCTGGGAAGATCCCACATGCCGTGGAGCAACTAGGCCCATGAGCCACAATTACTGAGCCTGTGCATCTGGAGCCTGTGCTCCGCAACAAGAGAGGCCGCGATAGTGAGAGGTCCGTGCACCGCGATGAAGAGTGGCCCCCGCTTGCCACAACTAGAGAAAGCCCTCGCACAGAAGCGAAGACCCAACACAGCCTTAAAAAAACAAAACAAAACAAAAAAACCTCGAAGTGACTATGCTGGTGGGAAGCCCTTACTCTGTAAAAAAGTACTATTTCTAGTGGCCTCCATAATTCAAGGTGTTTAAAAAAAACAACAACAAAACCTGTCTGCCTGGGAGCATTTGATTTTGCTGTAGGCAAAGGAGCTGACCTGTTAGTCACCCTTTTCACCACAGGACTTCCATCAAATCCCCCAGGTCTGCCCTCAGGCTAGGACAACTTCCTCTTTCTTCCCCAACCCCAAGACGGGCTTTTCTTACAGCCAAGGACCCTCTGAGGCCTCAGGTGCACTTTAACACACACCCTGTGAAGACAACATCCTGCCTTTACTGCCCTCACTCAGTCAGGGGATGCTGCCATCTTTTGAAACTCAAGTTGGAAGCCTTTCATGAGAAAAGCCTGCACACTGTGACCCCTCCTGCCTCTCTTGGCTGCACAGTTGAGTGAGTCATTCGTTATATTATAGGTAAATATGCTTGAGTCATAGAGATGTTTCATGTGCAGCCTTTTCTCCCAAATAGATGGTGAGCTTCTTGTTGCCAGAGATGGTAGCACCTGCTTTTCTGTCCCCAGGAATGTCTCCCAAAAGGTAATGCGCACAGGTGTGCAGTAAACACTTGCGGATTGAGGAGAAGGCAGAGAACTGATCTGGACCTTTCAGGGATCCTCAAGCCCCAGACATTCACTTTGTCTATGACTGGTTAACTAACCTTCAGCTCTCAAGTTGCCCCAGAACCTGGATAGGCAAGAAGCAATCCTGTTTCAACTTCGGACTACAGATCAGGAAATCCTGGTTATAGGCCTGACTCTGCCACTAACTAGCGTGAACTTTGGTGAGCCAGTTAGCTGCTTTTGGCCTCAGTTTGTGCAATTAAAAAAATAGGGAGACTGCTACTTCTGGCTAAGATGATGTGGTAGAAATTGTATGTACCCTCCTGCATGAAACAACCAAAAAAAAAAAAAAGCCAGACAATATGAAGCAACAATTTTCAAGACACTATATATTAGGCAACAAAGGACAGTGATCCCAGAGAGATGGAAAGCAAACAAGAAGAGCCCTATGAATGACCAGCTTATTTGTAAAACAACTTTATTGAGATATAATTCATATACCATACACATTATAATTCACACTCATCCATTTCAAGTGTACGATTCAATGGTTTTTAGTATACTCGCAGACATGTGCAACCACCGCCAATTTCAGAACGCTTTCCTCACCTCAGAAAGAAATCCTATACCCTTTAGTTTTCTATTCCCTATTCCGTCCAGCCCTAAGCCACTATTAATCTACTTTCTGTCTATAGATTTCTTTATTCTGGACATTTCAAATAAATGGAATCTTATAATATGTGGTCTTTTGTAACTGGCTTCTTTGACTCAGTATAATGTTTTCCAAGATGAATCCATGTTGTATCATGTATCAGTAAGCACTTTGCTCCTTTTACGGCCAAATAATATTTCATTGTATGGATATAGCACATTGTATTTACACATTCATCAGTTGATGGACATTTGGGTTGTTTTCACCTTTTGGTTATTATGAATAACGCTGCTATAACAAGTTTTTGTTTGTTTGTTTGTTTTTGTTTTGTTTTGTTTTGTTTGCAGTACGCGGGCCTCTCACTGTTGCGGCCTCTCCTGTTGCGGAGCACAGGCTCCGGACGCGCAGGCCCAGTGGCCATGGCTCACGGGCCCAGTTGCTCCGCGGCATGTGGGATCTTCCCAGACCGGGGCACGAACCCGTGTCCCCTGCATCGGCAGGCGGACTCAACCACTGCGCCACCAGGGAAGCCCACAAGTTTGGTTTTTTTTTTTGTGGACATATATTTTCCTTTCTCTTGGAAGGAAGATATTCTTCAATTCTTAGAAGAGAATTGCTGGATTATATAGTAACTCTATGTTTAAACTTTTCAGGAACTACCAGACTGTTTTCCAAAGTGGCATTTTACATACCCACCAACAATGTACAAGGGTTCTGATTTCTCCACATCCTCGTCAATACTTGCTAGTATCTGGCTTTTTTATTATAGCCATCCGAGTGGGTATGAAGTGGTATGAAGTTCATTGTGGTTTTGATTTGCATTTCCCTGATGATGTTGAGAAGCTTTTCATATGCTTATTGGCCATTTTGTATATCTTCCTTGGGGAAATAATCATTTCATATCCTTGGCCCATTTTTTAATTGGGTTATTTATGTTTTTATTATCAAGTTGTAAAAATTCTTTATATAGTCTAGATACAATCCCCTCATCAGATTAATGATTTGCAAATATTTTCTCCCATCCTGTGGGCTGTCTTTGCACTTTCATGAATGTCCTTTGAAGCACAAAAGTGTTTTATTTTGATGAGGTCCAATTTATCTATTTTTCTCTTTTGTTTTTCATCCTTTTGGTGCAATAAATAAGAATCCTTTGCCAAATCTAAGGTCATGAAGATTTACCCCTATGTTTTCTTATAAGAGTTTTATAGTTTTAGCTCTTATATTTAAGTTTTTGATCAATTTAAAGTTGATTTTTGTATACGGTGTGGGGCATGGTCCAACTTTATTCTTTTACATGTGGTTATCCAGTCGTCTCAGCATTATTTTTTGAAATAACTATTCTTTCACCATTGAATGAACTTGGCACTCTTGTCAAAAATCAGTTGACCATAGACACGTGGGTTTATTTCTGGAGTCTCAATTTTATTCCATTGATTTATATGTCTATCTCTATGCCATTTCCGCACTATCTTGACTATCATTGCTTTGTAGTAAATTTTGAAATTGGGAAGTGAGAATCCTCCTACTTTGTTCTTCTCTTTCAAGATTGCTTTGGCTATTCTGGGTCACTTACAATTCCGTATGAATTTTACAATCAGCTTGCCATTTTCTAAAGAGAAGCCAGCTGAGATTCTTATAGGGATTGCATCAAATCATAGATCAATTTGGGAAGTATTACCACCTTAACAATATTAAGTCTTCCAATCCATGAGCATGGAATGTGTTCCATTTAGATCATTAATTTCTTTCAACAGTGTCTTATAATTTTCAGAGTATAAGTTTTACACTCCTTCACTTAGCTTTATTCCTAAGTATCTTATTCTTTTTGATGCTACTGTAAATGGAATTGCTTTTGTAATCTTCTTGGATTGCTCATTGTAAGTATACAGATACACAGTTGATTATTGTATATTGATCCTGTATTCTGCAACCTTGCTGAACTTTTTAATTAGTTATAAGAGGTGTTTTGTTTTCTTTGTGGGGTCCTTGAGATTTTCTACATACAAGACCATGTCATCTGCAAATAGAGATAATTTTACTTTTCCCTTTCCAGTGTGGATGTCTTTTATTTCTTTCTGTGGCCTAATTGCCCTGGATAGAACTCCAATAAAATGTTGAGCTGCAGACATTGTTTTGTTCCTAATTTTAAGGGTATAAAGCACCTATGCTTCCACCATTAAGTATGATGTTAGCTGTGGGTTTTTCATAGAAGTCCTTTGTTAAGTTGAGGAAGTTCTCTTCCATCCCTAGTTTGTTGAGTGTTTCTGTCATGAAAGGTTGTTGGATTTTGTCAAATGCTTTTTTGCATCTATTGAGATGATCAGGTGATTTTGTTTTTTATTCAATTATTATGATGTATTACATTAACTTACTTTCAGATGTTAAACAGACTGCGTATTCCTAGGATAAATCCCATTTCTCATAGTGCATAATTCTTTTTATATGTTGTTGGATTCACTTTGCTAAGGATTTTTGCACCTATGTTCATAAGAGATAATAATCTGTAGTTTTCTTTCCTTGTGATGTCTGTGGTTTTGGTATGAGGGTAATATTAGCCCCATAGAATGAACTGGGAAGTGTTCCAGCCTTTTCTATTTTTGGAAGAGTTGGTGAAGAGAAGAGTTAGTATTAGTTCTTTAAATGTTTGTTAGAATTCAGTGGTGAACCGTCTGGGCCTGGGGTTTTCTTTGTGGGCAGTTTTGTTTAAAATTACTAGTTCAGGCTTGTCACTTGTTATAGATCTATTCATACTGTTTTTTTTCTTCTTGGGTCAATTTCAGTAGTTTGTGTCTCTCTAGGAATTTGTCCATTTCATCTAATTTATTGGTATATAATTGTTCATAGAATTCCCACATAACCCTTTTTTATTCCTGTAAAGTCAGTAGTAATATCCCCTCTTTCATTTCTGATTCTAGAAATTTGAGTCTTCTTTTTTTCTTAGTCAATCTAACTAAAGTTTTGTCAATTTTGTTGATCTTTTCCAAGAACCAGCTTTTGGTTTCACTGATTTTCTTGATTGTTTTTTCTATTATCTAGTCCAATAATTTCCACTCTGATCTTTATCATTTCCTTCTGGCTTGCTTTAGGTTTAGTTTGCTCTTCTTTTCCCAGCGTCTTAAGGTGGAAGATTTGACCCAACTTAGTGCCTTCAGAAAGTTTCCAGGATAGGACATGGGGAAGGGGAGCTGAGGCAGAGCTTGGAAGACTCCCTGGGTTGCGGACACCAATTTCAGAGTTCAGGGAGCCAAGTCAGGTAGAGCTTATACATTTTGTCCTGTTTTTTGGTTCTTTAAAGTAAGAGGGTAAATCCAGTCTCTGTTACTTGGTCGAACGAAAATTGTGCAAAGTCTTCTTAAGTATCAACAGAAAGCTTTATTTAAATCTCAGAATGGCCTCTCCAAAAAGAAAGAAAGAGAGAACGAGAGGGTCAAAGGAGGGGTGGGGCAAGCATTTGTGGTGTTGGGCAACAGAGACAAGGCTGGTGCGGTCATCAGGTGGTCGAAGCCATCAGATACACAAGGCTCCAAGTTACAAAAAGAAAATGTATTGTTCTTCTCTCCTTGTTGAGATATAGTATATACACACATAAGACTATTTTCTTAGATTTAGAAAGTCACTGGTGCAGGTTAATGTTGTATAATTGTTCATTTTCTCTTATTTTATTCTGTAGTTGGGAGGAGTAGAAAGAAAAGGATGGAGGAAAAAAGAAAGAATCTGTTCTTCATTCTTTAGGTTTTTTGTTTTTTAGAAGCCCAGGGGAATTTTATCAACACTGATATCACTCCAGAGTTCATCCCCCAAAAAGTGATATCCACTGATATCCAACTTTCATCCTACCTTCTACATATATATTTGTCAGCATTTGTTCAAGTTAAAAATCAAAGTTTACTTTCAGTAAATAAGCTTAACTATGAACAGATTTCTCATTGGTAAATAACACCAAGTAAAGTCTTTCCTTATATTATTTGGGTAAGCCTATTGTGAATTCCTTTATTGGTATCTAATATAATAAAGCAGAAACTAACACACCTTGTAAGACAATTATACTCCAATAAAGATGGTAATCAATCAATAAATAAATATTCAAAAAAAATTAAAATGTCAAGTTACAACAATTTTCCTTGATGCATACTGCTCTAAAAAGCACCATTATCAAAGAAAACCCCAGTGACGACCCAGGTTGGCCTAGAGGCCCATGTAATGTTGAAGAGCAACATTTTGGTTTAGAGAGCCATATGGGAAGAAGCTGGGCTTTACCTAAGGTGGGACCAGGCTTAAGTCACCAATTTGGGACTACTGCAGGTAAACGGAACAGGACAGAAAGGGTTGGGCTGGGGTGCAGCCTAGAACTCACAGAGGCTGAGACACAGAGAAAGACCTAGAGAGGCAAAGATGGAATGGTGGCGGTGGAAAAACGAATCAGGGAAACTCTAATTCCAGAAGGAAACAAATTTAATTGTACGTGTGTGTGTGTGTGTGTGTGTGTGTGTAGGCATACATGGGAATGATACATACAAATGTAGCATACATATAAAGACATGTATGGGAATGATAGCACATCTAGGGTAGTGGTTACCTCTTGGAAGGTGTATTAGCTATTGTGTAGTATAATAAATTACCCCCAAAACTTAGCTGCTTAAAACATACTTTCAGGAATCCAGGCGTGGCTTAGCTGGGTCTTCTGCTTCAGGGCCTCTCGCAAGCCCGCAATCAAGGCGCTGGCCAGGGATGTCACCTCATCCGAAGGCTCTACTGGGAAGGGTCTGCTTCCAAGTTCAGTCACATGGCTGTTGGCAGGATTCCATTTTTCACAGACTGTTGGACAAAGGATTCAGTTCCTCATAAGCTGTTGGCTGCAGGCCTCCTTGAGTCTCTGGCATGTGGGTCTCCCTACAGAGCATCTCGCAACATGGCATCAAGCTTCATCAGAGTAAGTAAGAGGGCAAGAGAGAGTGCCAGCAGTATGGAAGTCACAGTCTTTTGTAGCTTAATCACAGAAGTCCCATCCCAACACCTTTGTCATATTCTACGCATTAGAATCAAGTCACTAAGTCCAACCTAAATAGAGATTTCTCCAAAGAAGACATACAGATGGCCAAGAGGCACATGAAGAGATGCTCAACATCATTAACTATTAGAGAAATGCAAATTGAAACTACAATGAGGTAACACCTCACACCAGTCAGAATGGCCATCATCAAAAAGTCTATAAATAATAAATGCTGGAGAGGGTGGGGAGAAAAGGGAAACCTCCTACACTATGGTGGGAATGTAAACTGGTACAGCCACTATGGAAAACAGTCTGGAGGTTCCTTAAAAAACTAAAAATAGAGTTACCATATGATCCAGCAATCCCACTCCTGGGCATATATCCGGAAAAGAGCAAAACCTAATTTGAAAAGATACATGCACGCCTATGTTTATAGCAGCACTACTCACAATAGCCAAGACATGGACACCTAAGTGTTCATCGACAGATGAATGGATAAAGAAGATGTGGCACATATGCGTGTACACACACACACACACGCACACAGATGCACACACACATATACAATGGAATGTTTCTCAGCTGTAAGAAAGAATGAAATATCGCCATTTGCAGCAACATGGATGGACCTAGAGATTACCATACTAAGTGAAAGAAGTCAGGCAGAGAAAGACAAATATTATATAATATCACTTATATGTGGAATCTAAAAAATTAATACAAATCAACTTATTTACAAACAGAAATGGACTCAAAGATATAGAAAACAAACCTATGGTTACCAAAGGGGAAAGGGGAGGGGGAGGGATAAATTAGGAGTATGGGATTAGCAGATACACATCATTGTATATAAAATAGATAAACAAGGACTTACTGTATAGCACAGGGAACTATATTAAATATCTTGTAATAACCTATAATGGAAAAGAATCTGAAGCTGTACACCTAAAACTAACACAATACTGTAGATCAACTATAGTTAAATAAATGAAATGTTTTTAAAAAAAGAAGTGCACTAGGGATTATAGTAGCTGTAGTGGTGAAAAATTCATTTTCACAACCCTTAGGAAGTTCCAGGTGAGGCTGGAAACTCTCAGCATTATTAGTGTCCAATAAGGGTGTTAATCGTACACATGCTCAGAATGCAGATCTTCTTCCCAACATCAGTACACTTTATGATTGCTCTACTCATGATCCATATAACAGAATAAATTCCTTCGCTTTAGGACCAACCGTTAATAGCCTTTGGGGCAAGATGAAGATGACAGCTGTGTGCTCGTTCTGTACAACTCGGAATGGTATCTCGTCCATAAGCAGGAAATTCAGTTCAACTAAGCAAACCTGGAACAGACGCCAAGTATAGCACTCGGCTCCAGTTACCACTGCCGTATTCTCTCTCCCTTTCTTAAGAAAACGCATCTGTGGCTCCATCACAGGTCTCTTAAGAACTGGCACCTCTTGCTTGCCCCTTGGGCCCAGAAGCACAGAACATGCCATGGTGGAAAGGTTGCAGGCCCATGCTGTTGCTGTTTGCAATTACTTTAATTCCCCAGAATAATCCCTTGACTTTCAACTTCTCAGAAGGGAAACTGAAAAGATGAGGAGAGGGCAGGAACACATATAACCACATTGTCTCACATTATGCTTATTACCTCAAGCCCATTTTCTTCGCAAAGTGAAGCTTTTGCAGAATTCATAAAGGAGGGCCTTAAACAGACTCTGAAAGAGTTTTAAAGTACTTCTTAAAAATTACCCAAAATAGGATTTACCAAATGTTCAAAAGTAATTATGATGAATCACAATTGTAAAGAAACAGTTTTCTGTCTTTATTACAAAGTTATTTTTAAAGTGTTTCTTCATGAATCATACAAAATAACTGATTGCAACATAAACTGTCATTTTTATAACTATTTCTGAAAGAGGGAAACTCTGGTTTAAAAAAAGGCAACCAATATTTTAATTGAAAAAACTAATTTCTGCACAGTAAAAGAAATGACACAATAACGAGACAATGCATCCCCAAGTGTAAATTATATCATTATTTAAAGTTACTATTCTTAAAGTTTGGTGCAATTCTAATCCATAGTAAACCTCTAAACCCTCTTGGTAACATGGCAAATCCTTCAGGATTATTCCATTCTTTCAGGATCAGAGCAACACTGTATCTTAATTTTTGAAACTGGAACCAATTTTTTTTTAAACAGAGAGACATATTGATGATAGAGTCTATGAATTCTCTGTCCAGACAGGTTCCTACTCGGAGTGAAGTAAGGAGCACTGAATACTTTCACAGGAACTGACACCGCATACCATTCCTTTGTTTTCTTAAAAAATGGAGGTATTTTAAGTAAAAAAGTGTGATCTCTACTCTCAGGTCCTTCTGTTCTCATCACTACCGTGAACATCAATATCTGGTCGTACTGACACTTCTATTCTCAGGACACAGTGTTCTGAATGGAGTGGAGGGCATTTGGTGCTTACGGAACTGTACTGAGATGCTCTCGATACTAGACCCTTCCCCATGTCAGCTGTTCCTGCCATCATGACAGTTGGCATTTCTGAAAGCACCCATCAAGTTGTATGATAACATAAATTACATGTCTGTATTTCCCATTAGACTGTGAACTTCCTGAGGGAAGGGCTAGGCCTTTTTTAAAAAAGTATTATCTTTAATATTTTCTTTTTTTTTTTTTTTTTTTTTTTTTTTTTTTTGGCAGTATGCGGGCCTCTCACTGTTGTGGCCTCTCCCATTGCAGAGCACAGGCTCCGGACGCACAGGCTCAGCAGCCATGGCTTATGGACCTAGCCGCTCCATGGCATGTGGGATCTTCCCGGACTGGGGCACGAACCCGTGTCCCCTGCATCGGCAGGCGGACTCTCAACCACTGCGCCACCAGGGAAGCCCTTTAATATTTTCTAATACAATGCCTCAATATGATCATAAAGATAACAATGATAATAACAACTCTTAGTGAGCACTTACTGTGTACCGGGCCCTATGTTCTAAGCACTTGATGTGATTAACTCAACTAATCCTCACAATGACTCGATGTGGGAGGTACTATCCCCATTTTACAAATGAGGAAACAACAGGTTGAGTAACTTGTCCAAGACGATACAGCTAACTTAGCTGCAGAGGCAGGACTGGAACCCACGCAGTCCAGCTCCAGAGTAGCCTTTCAAAGATATTGCCCTGGGAAGCTTCTATTGCTCAAAACCTTTTGCAATTCCTTCTTCGGAATTGTTTTCAGAGCCAGTTTATGAATCGCAGAAGAAAAGTAGTCAATACATTGTGATCACAGCTCATTTTTAAATAGACAGTGTTATTGAGTTTGATGAATACCTGATTTGCCCAACATGTTTCCGAATGACATCTGTTTGCCAAAAATCACATTCTCCAGCAAAAGAAGAAAGATTTGCTATCGTTGAAGATGGTCCAAAAATATGATGCAGAGACTTTTTTCAGTTAACAAACATTTACTGAGCAACTGCTTGGCCCCAGGGATACAAAGTCAAACAAGACATCTTCCCTACCCTCAGATAAGGGAGACATACAATCCAGTGTGATAAGTGCTTTGATAGATGTAAGCACAGGATGCTCAGGGAGCCCAGAAGAAGAGCATCAAACCCAGACTTGAGGGTGAGGGCCGGCTCCCTGGAGGAGGAGGTGAGGTCTAATTTTAGTCCCAAAAGACAAGTAGTTGTGGCCACACCAATAGAACAAGGGCTCGGACTCTCAAGATGGCTACACTAACTGGGAGATTATGTCTTCGGACGGGTACACCCCCTCAGGTTTAGTTTTAGAAGATAACAATCCTATTACTTTTAAGTTCACACCTGGTACTCAAGTTGGTTTTGCTTTTAAATGAAACCTGGAAACATGTGTGGATGGCAGTTTGAACGTTGCCTAATTTTAAATGTTTGAGTGTTGTTTGCTTTTGTCAGTGAGCCATTGACAGTTCTCCAAGTTTCCCTGAAGAATTTTGCTCATGGAGTGAACAGAAAACAAACCAATATCGAAGGAAGTCCCTGTTATCATAGTCTATTCGTGTGTAATGGGCACGTGATGATGATTTGTTTAACAAAGTAAGGAGTAAATCCTTAATACTGATTCTCCCTAATTGAAACAAAATAGTTCGTTTCCTTTATTTCCTATGAGCCAAGGTAGGACAGGATAACCCACACATGGAGAGAAATGGATGCTCTGGCAGAAGCTTATACTTTTCTCAATATGTCAACTTGGAAAACAGTAACTTTGAACACTGAGCGGTGGGACACATGGTGAGCCAGGATCACACAAAATTGTCCTCAGAGAGGGGAAAGGGGGCTTGGGAGGTGGGTTAAGTACTGTCCACCATGGGTGGGCTCGGTGCTTGGAGATGACGAGAGTGGGAGGAAAGTGCTATGGATACCCTAGTTCTATGCTGAGGCAAGAGTTTGAAGGCTCTCTTCTATTCTCAGGACACGATGTTCTGAATGGAGTAATCCTCATCCACTAGGTGGCCTGACCCTAACTCTGTGGAATCGTTAAAGAAAGCAAGACAGGACACATAATGAGGAAGCTCAGATGAGGCATGGGATACTGCCTGTGAAGAGCAGGCCTTTCTGGGATTTGAGAGCGAAACAATCACGAGTAGGAGGACACACTGGGCACTCAGGAGACAGGAACTCATGGTGGGCAAAGGGCGCCGAAGACAAACTTGATCTGCTTCACAAGTCTGTCTAGAGCTGGGCCAAGTGAGCTCAAAAAGTAAGGTGGTAGGAAGGAAAAGATATCTGCCCACCTATCATTTATTTACTCATTTAGCACATGAGATGTTTAAAGAACTGTGAGAGGCAGCTGAAGGAGCTACAGAAAAGAAAGTAATACAGTTCCTGCCCTCAAGCAGTCTGTAATCCCAAGGGAATCCAAGGCTGTGCAGAACTTATGCCTTGTTGCTAAGATATAGAACAGTGAGAGAAATGGGAAAATGTCCTTCTCTAGACTCGCCACACCTTCTCCCCAGCACTACTACTATCCCTGGGGGCAGAAGGTTAGATCAGTCTTCTCTGGAAAGTTCCCTCTCAGTCTTACAACTCTACTTCTTCTAAGAGGCTGCAGAATCAGCATTTGTTTCGTTTTGTTTTGTTGGCCACACCGCACGTATTGCAGGATCTTAGTTCCCCGACCAGGGACTGAACCTGCGCCCTTGGCAGTTAAAGTGTGGAGTCCTAACCACTGGACTGCCAGGGAATTCCCAGAATCAGCGTTCTCAAGCATGGGCTAGGAATCCTCTAGATTTTACAAAGAATGCAGGAATATTCTTTCAAAAGATTTCCCTATGTGTTTCTAGTTCATTGGAAAATAAAAAGTTAAATTTATATTCAATTTTTCAATAACTTACTGTGGTGGTTAACTTATGTGTCAACTTGACTGGGCTAAGGGGTGCCCAGATTAAACATCATTTCTGGGTGTGTCTATGAGGGTGTTTCCGGATGAGATGAGCATTTGAATTGGTGGACTCAGTAAAGGAGACTGCCCTCCCCAACGTAGGCATCACCCAATCCATTGAGGACCTGAATAGAACACAAAGTGGAATGAAGAATTCGCCCGTTTTGCTTCTTGTCTGCCTGAATGAGCTGGGACATTGATCTTCCTTCCTTGTACTGAGATTTTACACCATTGGCTTACCTGGTTGTCAGGCCTCCGGAATTGGACTGGAATTCATCCATTCTCTAAGAATTATACCACTGGCTTTCCTGGGTCTCCAGTTTGCAGATGGCAGATCTTGGGACTTCTCACTTCCGTAATATTGTGAACCAATTCCTCATTATATTATATTATACACACACACACATCTATCATCTATCTATCTATCTATCATCTATCTATCCTACTGGCTCTGTTTCTCTGGAGTACCCTGACTAATACGTTTACTCATTGTATAAAGTAGTGTTATTCAAACTTTTTTTTCTTATTAGGAGTTGAATTCATTTTGCAAACAAAGTTCACAGAGAATATCCACACATAAAACATAAAACAGAACAATTCTGACTAAGGTAGGGTGAGGTCCAAAGCTTCCACTTCACAGCTCTTTCATCCATTACTGATAATAACTCTCAGCAAACTAGGAATAGAAGGGAACTTCATCAACCTGATAAAAAGCATCTATGAAGAACCTATACCTAACATCATACTTAATGGTGAAAGACTGAGTGCTTTTCCTATAAGAAGATCAGTAACAAATCAAGATGTCCATTCTCACTCTTTATATTCAGCACTGTACTAGAGGTTCTGGCCAAAGCATTTGGTCAAGAAAAGATGTGCAAAACCTGTATGCTGAAAACTATAAAGCTTTGCTGGGAGAAATTAAATAGAATCTAAATGGTGATATTTATACCTTATTCATGGGTCAGAAGACTCAATATTGTTGAGATAACAATTCTTCCCAAATTGATTTACAAATTCAATATAATCCCTTTCAAATTCCCAGCAGGAATTTTTATAGAAAATCACAAGCTGATTCTAAAATTCATATGTACATGCAAATGACCTAGAATTGTCAAAGCAACTTTGAGAAAAGAACACATTTGGGAGGTTAACACTACCTGATTTTAAGATGTATTATAGGAAATTCCCTGGCAGTCCAGTGGTTAGGACTTGGCACTTTCACTGGCGGGGCTCGGGTTCAATCCCTGATCAGGGAACCAAGATCCTGCAAGCCATGTGCGTGGTGCAGCAAAAAAAAAAAAAAAAAAAAGTATTATAAAGCTACACTATAATCAAGACAGTGTGGGATTGATGTCCAAACAGAAAAATATATTAATGGAAGAGAACAGAGAGCCCAGAAATATACTCACACAAATATAGACAACTGATTTTTTTTTTTTACAAAGGTGTAAAGGCAGTTCATTAGAAAAAGAACAACCTTTTCAGAAAATGGTCCTGGAACTACTAGATATTCATATGCAAAAAATAACTTGGACTAATACCTTGCACCATACACAAAATGGATCACAGTATTAAATATAAAAACTAAAACTGCAAAATTTCTTGAAGAAAATTTAGGAGAAAAATCTCATGACCTTGGGTTAGGCAATGATTTCTTAGATATGACACGAAAAGCATAAGCCATTAAAAACAAATTGATAAGTTAGACTTCATAAAAATTAAAAACTTTTGTTCTTCGAGAAACGCTGTTAAGATAATGAGAACGACAATTCATAGACTGGAAGAACATGTTTGCAAAGCATATATCTGATAAAGGATTTGTATCCAGAATATATAAAATACTCTAAAAGCTCAAAAATAAGAAAATAGACAACCCAATCAATATAAAATGGGCAAAAGATTTGAATAGACACTTCACCAAAGAAGATATTCAGATGGCAAATAAGCACATGAAAAGAGTTTCAACATCACTGATCGTTAGGTAAATGCAAGGTAAAACCAAAATAAAAAGCACTACACATCAGTTTGAATGGGTAAAATTAAAAAGAATTGTCATAGCAAGTGTTGCTGAGGATGCCAATAAACTGGAACTCTATCACATGGCTGGTGGTAATATAAATGGTACCACTTTGTAAAACAGTTTGGTAGTTTTTTAAAAAGTTTAACATACACCTATGAAATGATTCAGCCACTCCTCTCATAGATATTTACCCAAGAGAAAAGAAAACATTATCCACAGAAAGTCTTGTACACAAATGTTCATAAAAGCTTTATCTTGCAATAGCTAAAAACTGGAAATCCAAACATCCATCAACAGGTGTATGGGTAAACAATTAGTTGTATATATACCCACACAGTGAAATATTACTCAGCAAAAAAAAAAAGGAATGAACTATTGATATATGCAACAACATGGGTGAATCTCAAAATAATTATGCTCAACAAAGGAAGCTGGAAAAAAGATGTACGATTCAATGTATGATTCAAATATAAATTCTAAAAAATGCAAACTAACCTAAAATGACAGAAAACAGATCAGTGATTGCCTGGAGACAGAGGGGAAGGAGGGATTACAGAGGGCACTTGGGAACTTTGCGGTATGTTCACCATCTTGACTGGGCTGATGGTTTCATAGGTGTATACATATGTCAAAACTTAATTGTATGCTTTGAACATGTGCAGTTTACTGTATGTCAGTTATACCCCAACAAAGCTGTTGAAAAGAACTGACTCACATAAATATACCCACTGATTTTTTTATAAAGATGAAAAAGCAATTCAGTGGGGCGTGAGGAAAGACTAAGGTCTGACGCCTATGGCCAATAAAAACACAATGAGCCCTTTTTGGATTCAGATTATTACTTACATGGAGAACGAAAGGAAGAGTAGCCAAATGTACCAGCAACCCATGCTCCCTGTCCTACATACCGGAAAGGCGTGACCACAGAACAAAAAGTGCCTCCCATCCTCTTGTGTTCCAAGTGGATCACAAGGAGTTCTGCTAAGACTCAGACAAATACAGGTCAAGCCTTTGCCTATGTGATCAATTTCACCAGACTGCCATGACAGAGCTGTTCCCCTACACAGAAAAGCCGCAGATCCTGAGTCTTGAACGGGCTTCCCTGGGCAAAGTTATTCCACACCTGTAGTTCACTGATAGAGAGAAAGCACATCCTTGTGTGGCTTCAGACGGTTCAGATGACCTCTCTGAACTCTACTGAATGCATATATTTTTCCTATCACTTTTGGTCTGTATCCTTTGATGTAATAAACCTTAGCTGCGAGTAAAGCCTGCTATTGAGTCTTGTGAGTCCATCCAGTGAACCATTGAACCTCGATGGTTATGGGACCCCATAAACATGATTATTTTTTTCAATAAATGGTGCTGGTAAAATTGGACATCCATAGGCAGAAGTATAATATAATAAACCTAGACCAAAACCTCATAACTTACGTAAAAATTGACCCAGGGGCTCCAAAAAAAAAAAAAAAAAAAAAAACTCAAATTGGATCACAGATTTAAATGTAAAATTATAAAATTTTAGAATGAAACATAGCAGAAAATATTCATGACCTAGGGTTAGGTGAAGAATTCTTACACGTGACACTAAAAGCACAATACATAAAAGAAAAAAAATCAATAAATTGAACTTCCTTAGGATGAAAAAGTTTTGCTCTGTGAAAAACCCTGTTAAGAAGATAAAAAGACAAGCTATGGACTGGGAGAATATATTTGCAGATCACATCTCTAACAAAGGATTTGTCTACAGAATATATCAAGAACTCTTAAAACTCAACTGTAAGAAACCAACCACCCAAATTTTTAATGGGAAAAGACTTGAACAGATACTTCACCAGAGATGATATACAGATGGCAAATAAATGCATGAAAAGATGTCCAACATCACTAGTCGTTGGGCAAACACAAATAAGAACACACTGAGATGAGACTACATACCTATTCAAATGGTTAAAATTAAACACTGATAACACCAAATGTTGATAGGGATGCTGATAAACTGGATCTTGCTATCACTGTTGGTCAGAATGAAACACGGTACAGCCACTCTGGAAATCATTCTGACAATTAAACATAGAGTTACCTATGACCCAGCAATCACACTCCTGGGCATTTATCCCAGAGAAATGAAAACTCAGGCCCACACAAAAACCTATACTCGAATGCTCACACAACTCGAAACCTGAAAACAAACCAAATGTCCTTCAACAGGTGAGTGGTTAAACACATTGTGGTACATCCGTACTATGGAATATTATTCAGCAATAAGAAGGAACAAACCACTGATATACCCAACAACTTGGATGGCATTATGCTCAGTGAAAAAAGAGAAGCCAATTTCCAAACATTACATACTATAGGATGACATTTATATAACATTCTTTTTCTTAGGGAATTATTTATTTTTTTAAATTTTATATTAGAGTATAGTTAATTAACAATGTTGTGATAGTTTCAGGTGTACAGCAAAGTAATTCAGTTATACATATACATGTCTCTATTCTTTTTCAAATTCTTATCCCACTTAGGTTGTTACATGATATTGAGCGGAGTTCCTTGTGCTCTACAGTAGGTCCTTGCTGGTTATCCACTTTAGATACAGCAGTGTGTACATGTCAATCCCAGACTCCCTAACTATCTCTTCTCCCCACCCTTCCCCCCGGTGACCCTAAGTTCCTTCTCTAAATCTGTGAGTCTGTTTCTGTTTTATAAGTTCATTTGTATCATTTCTCTTTAGATTCCATTTATAAGTGATATCATATATTTCTCTTTCTCTGTCTGACTTACTTCACGCAGTATGACAATCTCTAGGTCCATCCATGTTGCTGCAAATGGCATTATTTCATTCTTTTTAATGGCTGAGTGATATTCCATTGTATACATGTGCCACATCTTCTTTATCCATTCCTCTGTCAATGGACATCTAGGTTGCTTCCATGTCTTGGCTATTGTAAATAGTGCTGCAATGAACATTGGGGTGCATGTATCTTTTTGAATTATGGTTTTCTCTGGATATATGCCCAGGAGTGGGTTGCAGGATCATATGGTAGCTCTATTTTTAGTTGTGCAAGGAACCTCCATACTGTTCTCCATAGTGGCAGCGCCAATTTACATTCCCACCAACAGTGTAGGAGGGTTCCCTTCTCTCCACACCCTCTCCAGCATTTATTGTTCGTGGATTTTTTTTTTGATAGCCATTTTGACTGGTGTGAGGTGATATCTCATTGTAATTTTAATTTGCAATTCTCTAATAATTAGCGATGCTGAATGTCTTTTCATGTGCCTCTTGGCCACCTGTATGTCTTTTTTGGAGAAATGTCTATTTAGCTCTTCTGCCCATTTTCTGATTGGGTTGTTTGTTTTGATGATATTGAGCTGCATGAGCTGTTTGTAAATTCTGGAGACGAATCCCTTGTCGGTCACATCATTTGCAAATATTTTCTCCCAATCTGTGGCTTGCCTTTTTGTTTTGGTTATGGTTTCCTTTGCGGTGCAAAAGCTTTTGAGTTTAATTAGGTCCCATTTGTTTATTTTTGTTTTTATTTCCATTACTCTGGGACAAAATTGTAGAGATGGAGAACATATAAGTGGTTGCCAGGGGCTCAGTGTAGGGGAGGGGAGAAGTAACAATAAAGGGGCAGCATGAGGAATATCCTTTGTAGTGATGGAAGAGTTCTGTCTCTTGATTGTGGTGGTGAAGTGGTTACACAAATCTGTACAAGCAATAAAATGCCATACAATCACAAAGACATACCAAGAAATAAGTGCATATAAAAACTGGGGAAATCTGATTGGGGTCTGTAATCTACTTAATTGTGTTGTGCCAATTAATTTTCTGGTTTTGACAATGACTGAAATCATGGAAGATGTCACTAATGGGGGAAGCCGGGTGGTGGGTACATAGAACCTCTCTGTAGTATTTTTTGCAACTTCTTGCGAGTGCACAATTTTTTCCAAATAAAAAGTTACAAATTGATACTCAATTCAGTTATTAGAAAACTTTTATGTATGTTTGGAACAACGTGAGCTGGTGAATCTATATTTTCAACTGTAAATTTTATGAAATCTAAGGCAGATCAAGTATTTCTGGTGAAATTTACCCTCCAAATTGAAATGTGCTGTAAGTGTAAAATACACACCAGACTTCAAAGACTTCATATAAAAATATCTCAATAATTTTATAGTGATCATATGCTAAAATGAAAGCAGATCGGATTGGGTTATACACAATATATCATTAAAATTAATTTCACCATTTCTTTTTACTTTTTTTAAATGTGGCTACTAGAGAAGTAAAGACTAGTATTCACATTATATTTTTATTGGATAGGGCTTCTCTAAGGTTTCACAAAGGTAAAAACTGCAGGAAGCAGCTATTACCCTTAGGCAGCAGGGCAGGCGGCAGGGGGCAGGGGGAGAGAAGTGGTTGAATTACTAAAACTTGGGAGACGGGGTCCCTGGAGCTAAACCTCAGACTTCTGAAAAGGGGGCACTTGCCAACTGGTACTGAGACCTCTGAGCTTGGAGGAAGGTCCCTGTGGTGCTGGACCCAGATTTCTGAAGAGGGAGGCACAAGGTGGTTGGTGGTGTCTCTCGGCAGACACAATGAAGCTGATTCGTCCAAATGGTGGAAAAACTGCAACCAGATTCAGCTGATGCTATAGGAAGGCACTGCTGTTTCCAGGGTGACGACGCAAGGCTGTGGTGATACAGGAACCACAAGCAGACAGGAAAACCCACGGTAAGCAAACAGGTAGGAGTAAGTCTCTTCCTTCTCCAGCTTTGCTGTCTCCCTCTACTGCCCCCTATTAGCAGAACCTAACATAGAGTCAGCCAACAAAGCAGAAACGTGGTTTGTAGTGCCCTACTGCCAGCATCACAAAGCAGGGTCTGGAGGTTTGGAGCCGAGACAAGAAATTAGTAACTGCCACAGTACAACTGCGACAAAGTCACTTAGCTAGCCTCCAAGTATCTGTATTGCCCTTCCATCATGCTTGAGTTGTGGTTGGGAAGTGGCTCTGTAGACAGGAACTACCATTTCTCAGTTCCCTGTGCATCTAGGTGGGGCCTTTCTGACAAATCTCCCACGGAATGTTGGTGGAAGGGGTGTGGGTGACATTGAGGCCAGTCTAAGAAGCTCACATGCCTTCTCTACTCTTTCTCGTTTCCCATCTACTGGCTGGTTGCCAGCATCCAGGGTGACCTTGGATGCCAAATGTTGCAAATGACAGAGCTAATGTTACCTTAATGGATACATAATTCTGCAAACACCATGTCTTGGCCACTAGGTAGAAGGGGACATAGTATTCTTAGTTGCCATGCGATTGCCAAGGAGGTTTTTAAATCTACCAGCAGGGAGTTCACAAATGCTTATCAAAACTCTACTCCCACATATAGCCATATTTCATATAAGAAGAAATATTCATTTTACCTTTTGAACTTAAAGATTGTTTAGCTGGGAAAATGGATACTCTTCTCAAGAGTTTTAGAGAATTTATTCATGCATTCTAAACTGGAGAGTACTTAGCATTGATAATGCTTCTGGTATAATATTGCAATTATGTTATAGCACACTGTTAAACTTGTTCAGAAAATCTGTGTGATTTTAGGTAAAATACACATTCAGGAGGAGGGGATGAGGATGAATTCTAGCACCTCTCTTCACCAGAAGTGTTTTGTTTTTTAAATGATTCATATGCCAAATTATTAACAAGCGGTCATCTTCAGTCTCCAGTTAAAATCATATGTTAACACACAGATTTGAACTTCCACCAACCCCTTCATTCAACACAGGTGTAAAGGGAATGGCTAAGGGAATGGCCCTTAGGCACCAATGTTATACTGTATAAACTATAATCAGAATTCTCTCAGATATGCAGGCTAGATTCAAGGAGATGAAGGAAGGAGGATTTTTCTGGGCTAGTCAAAGAGAACAGTTGCTTGAAAACCTTCCATGCATTATAAGAGGAAGCCTGGAACCTCCGCAACAGTGTCATAAGATTGCCTTAAATTCCTTTTTAGATTGTTACAAGGTTTAGAATTTCGACCTTCAAATTTTGAAGAAATTGGTTAAATATGTTTTTAGAAAGGCAACCAGCAACCTCTCGTGAAATTCATGTTGAGTGTTGGCTAAAGAGGCCAAAGAGAATGGAAGGAAGACCTGTACTAGTGTCTCCACTAGTACATTTTAATAATAGTATCTCAGTAACTTACATTTGATGGATATTTGTAAGCTTTCACTGAATCCTTCCACCAGCTCCGTGTGGTAGTCTGATCATATATCTATCTCTGTCTAACTGGCAAGAAAATGGTCTAAAAAAGGTTTACACGAACTGCCCACCATTATGGGACAAATTGGTGGTAGAACCAGGATCAGAGATCGTAGCTCTTCACTTCTGGCCCAGTGCACTTTCCTAGAGTGAACATTTCCGATCTCTGTGTTTCTGGAACCTCTGTGGTTTATTTCTGACCATCTGGACAGAAAAAGAGAGGGGAATTCCAGGCTTTGCTCTAAGCATGAAACCTCTAGCCTCACCTCTAGCTTATAACAGGCGCTGTGTGCTCTGGCTCGTGCCCAACCCCTCTTCCTCAACTCGGGGGAAGCCCTGGCCATCGAAACTCTACCAGCCCTTCACCATCCGGCTGGAGACCTTCTCCAGGCAGCCTCTCCTGACCAACCCACACTCCAGTCATTATTCCCTTAGCACTTGAGAATCCAGAACCTTCAGCTAGTTGGACGTTTTTGTGTGTTAGGTGGTGGGGTTCTTCTAAAAAAGAGAAAAATGACAACATAACAATCAGAGGTTTAATCAAACTGCCAGATTATAGGCTATGACCAGGATTAATACTGATGAAATAAAAATTCACATTGTAAGTCAAGAAAAATGTAAACACAAAATTTTTCTCTACCCTCTGGCCTCCTCCCTCCCCTCTAGTGTGCACCGTGTATCTGCATTATCCACCAACCAGACCTCCCCAATGGCAGAAATACCTGCTCAACCATAAAGAGCAATGTTCTCCTGGTACCAGCAAGATCCCTTCTTAGGAGACAACACTCCTCCTTGATCTTGTAAGAGGCCACAATGACACACTACTCGGTAACTCCTTAGGGGATAACATTCCTTCTTAACCCTGTAAGGGGTCACAATGACCCACTACTTTGTACATGCAGATCTGAATTGTGTAAACTATCAATACGTCTGATGTATAACCCTTTGTCTCAAAAATGGATATAACTGTGCTTTGACCTCTAATGGGCAGAACAGTTCTCAGAGCTCTCTGAGAGACTGTCTCCCAGGTTATAATCCTCAGGTTGGCTTGAATAAAATTTTCCATTCCGTTCATAGACTGACTATTGATTTTTTTTTCATCAACAATACGAATTCAGTTTAATTTCTTCCGCTTTGTCTCTCTACTTAAAATTCTGAAAAGTGACTGGCCTAGAGATCTTGCAAGATCCGCATGGAAGAAAGAATCGGTGGTCATTAGACTGTCCTCCTTTATGGAGGAAAGCGGGTTCAGATATTGTAGAAAGATTGGCCACCTGAACCCAAATGAGGTTTCTCCTTAGCCCTAAGTTAACCAAAAGATTCTGCCTTAGGAGCTTCCATTCCCTTAGTATTCTGGGGATGGGGGGGTGTATTATTACCTGGATGTGATATATATGTTTATTTTAGCTTTTCAAGTAGCATCTTCTACTGTCCTTGGGTGCAAAAAGATGGGTACTTAATTGATACCTGAGACATTTTCTGTCACAACATTATCCAAAGGTGACTTGAGTATGTCTGATAACTGTATTTTTCATTCATTTGACAAGTGAAATTTATAACAGAAGGGATCAAAGCTCTGGGATACTGGGAAGGAAATTTGCATCTCTGACTGAAAAGGTCAGAGGTCCTATGAGAATGGATAGCCCTGGGGAGTTCTGAAGCCCTTGTTCTAAGAAAAGGAAACTAAATGGAGTTCTCTTTCATTTTGAAGGATGATGAGATGCCTTGGGATAACAAGACTCACTTCAAAGTGATGAGCTATCCTATTTGAGCTTTAACTATAGTAAAACTAATGGCTGCAAGGACCAGAATGATATGCTTATTAGTTATATGACTGGAGAGCTCCAGGGCTATCTACCCTTCGGAGGTAAAACTCTTATGGATGCCCCAGCAAAGTGAGGTGGCACATCCTGCTTAACTACAGGGGACCATTTCTGAAGTCGTACACACTAAGATATACTTTAGCTATCTATGTCAGTCTAAAGGTTTCCACAATAGTTCAGTTCAACAAGTATTTCTCAAATGTCTATTTTCCAAGCACTGTGGCAGTTGCTAGAGATGCAGAGATAATAATAACTAGCTGTGATAATCAAGCATTACCAAGACTTTTTTTTTTTGCTTCGTTTTTTACTATGTCAGACCCACTGCTAAGTGCTTTAGATACATCATCTCATTTCATTCTTTCCATTGCGCTGTGAGGTATTCGTATTCCCACTTTACACATAAGGAAAAGGAAGCATAGAAAGGTTAAATAATTTGCCTAAGGTTACACAGCTAGTACAGAGCAGAAGTGGGACTTAACCCCAGGTATGTCTAATTCCAAACTTCATGATCTAACCACTATACCATACTTCAGAGACTACTGAGCTTTAATACCCTGATGGTGAAGCAGCAGACACATACCCAAAGAAAGAATTTCAAACTGTTATGCTAAATGATGAGATAGAGGTATGCGTACCGTGCTATGGAAATACAGAGCATAGCATACGGATTTCTATAAGCACAGACTCTGGGGCCAGACAGCCTGGGTTTGAAGTGTGACTTTGCCACTTATCAGTTATGTGAATTTGGACAAGTTAAACCTCTATGTGCCTCAGTTTCCTCATTTGAAAAGAGGGATAATAATAGAACCTAATTCATAGAGTTGTCATTAGGATGAAAAGGACTTAGAATAGTTCCTGGCACATAATAAGTGCTATTCATATGTTAACTAAAATAAACGAGCTCAACTCTGAATCAGGTTCCAGGGAAGGCTTCTTGAAAGGGCTGATGCCTGAGTTGAGTCATAGAGGATAAGTAAGAGTTAGCCAGGTGAAGGAAAGTGGGAAAGGTGGGCTACGCAGGTGGGGAGAGCATCACTGGTGGGGCTTCACTACCAAAGCAGCTTGGTAATTCTAGACTACAGTGTAAAGTGCAGAAGAGAAAGTGGTAAGGGGCAGGTCTGACAAGGCCTTGTATGTCACTTGAAGGAGTGTGGACTTGATTTTATAGGCAACAGGGAACCATGAAAGAGAAGGGTTTTATGCAGGGGAACAATATGGACAGATGTACATGGGAGGGGAGATTTGTTATATAGCCTGAAATTTACTTTAAAAACACTCAGCACAGGGACTTCCCTGGCGGTCCAGTGGTTAATACTCTGCGCCTCCACTGCAGGGGGTGAGGGTTCGATCCCTGGTCGGGGAACTAAGATGCTGCATGCGTGCCGGCCAAAAAACAAACAAACAAACACAAACAAAAACTCATCACAGACAGTGTGAGACACACACACACCTATATGTGTACATGAACATACATACATATACTCTAGGGACAGGTGATATCTGAAGCATCTCAAAGAGGAACACACTCTAGCAGTGCGTAGCGTGCACCTGGAAGACTCTAATTATGAGTCCACACTCCAGATGCAGCTACTGGAAAGCTTCAACCAGTCTACCTAAATCTACAGTAGAGGGTTTGCTCATTTCTGTAGTGGATATTACTGTGAGAAAACCATAGTTCAAAAAGAGTCATGGACCACAATGTTCATTGCAGCTCTATTTACAATAGCCAGGACATGGAAGCAACCTAAGTGTCCATCGACAGATGAATGGATAAAGAAGATGTGGCACATATATACAATGCGATATTACTCAGCCATAAAAAGGAACAAAATTGAGTTATTTGTAGTGAGGTGGATGGACCTAGAGTCTGTCATACAGAGTGAAGTAAGTCTGAAAGAGAAAGACAAATACCATATGCTAACACATATATATGGAATTTAAGAAAAAAAATTGCTTCTGAAGAACCTAGGGGCAGGACAGGAATAAAGACGCAGATGTAGAGAATGGACTTGAGGACACGAAGAGGGGGAAGGGTAAGCTGGGACAAAGTGACAGAGTGGCATGGACATATATACACTACCAAACATAAAATATATAGCTAGTGGGAAGCAGCTGCATAGCACAGGGAGATTAGCTCCGTGCTTTGTGACCACCTAGAGGGGTGGGATAGGGAGGATGGGAGGGAGACGCAAGAGGGAAGAGATATGGGGATATATGTATATGTATAGCTGATTCACTTTGTTATAAAGCAGAAACTAGCACACCATTGTAAAGCAATTATACTCCAATAAAGATGTTAAAATATATATATATATATATATAGAAACAAACTTTCACTGGTTAAATAAACGGTGTTCCAGATTTATGGACTGACACTTTTGTCTGCCCGTGCATGAACGGGGCCGAAAACACTGGTGATCCCAGAGTGGCATTCTAGGTCTAGGAATCCATTGGGTCCTGCCTCCTGATACTTAATGGATGAGTCTGTTGCCTGATCTGACCAGAAGTTTAGGTAAAATGCTACTGCTGGAGAATTGTTAAATGTGCTTCAGGTGAACCTTTCCTGCGTGGGGCTTCATGGATCTTATGAGGACAGGCGGCAGGACTATGTCTAACTGCTAATAAATGTGTGCTTGGCAGAATTGGGCCAAAGTCCTGTTTTCAGTGGAACATACCACCTGGTATGGAGATTGTGAGGGATGAGAACTACAACCCACGGCTATCTCTAGTCATTGGAATCTACTGATATTCACTGAAAAGTACCTGACGGTGTGAGAGACTAAACTGACTCAGATCAGTTTGCAACAGAATTAAACGGCGGCACGTATGGAGGCAGGGAGATGAGTTAGGAGGAGACTGTGGCAAGTGGTTCCATCAATAGAGGATGAACATCTAAACTAGGGCAGTGACAGTGAGGAAGAAGAAAAGGGAATGGAGACAAGACATATTCCAGAAGTAAAATCAGCCGGCCTTGGTGATCCATTGGATGGTAAGGTCCAGCAGCAGTTTGTGATAACCTGCAGGTTTCTTGTTTGAGTAACTGGGTAGACATTGGTGACATTCACTGATGTAGGGGCAGTATAATAGCCAGACGAAAAGAAAGTTTGGGGTAGGGGCAGGAGGAAGCATTTTAATTATGCTTTGGATACTCTGGGCTTAACACCCACACGGAGATGTCCAGCAAGCATTTGGGTAATATAAGCCTGAAGCTCAGGGGAAAGCCAGGGCTGGAAATGTAGATGGGAAGTCATCAGCACACAAGGGCTGCAGAATACTTCAAAAGTGGATGGATCCTCAGCTACCATAATACAAAGTCAGTAGATGATGTTTAAAAAGTGTTTGACAAGAAATAGTAGAATGTGGAAAACGGCATGGAGGTTCCTCAAAAAAAGCAAACACAGAATTACCATATGATCCAGCAATTCCATTTCTGGGCATATACGCAAAAGAAATGACAGCAGAGACTCAAACAGATATTATACACTTGTGTTCATAGCAGCATGTTTGTAATAGCCAAAGATGGAAATAGCTCAAATGTCCATCAATGAATGAATGGATAAACAAAATATGATGTTGTGTGTGTGTGTATAAAATACAATATCATTCATCCTTAAAAAGGAATGAAATTGTGATATATATATATATATAACAACTCAGACAACCCTTGAAGACGTTTGCTAAGTGAAATAAGCCAGACACCAGAGGACAAATATTGTTCGATTCCATTTATATGATGTACCTCGAATAGTCAAGCTCATAGTGACAAGACCTAGAACAGTGGTTACCAGGGGCAGGCGAGGAAGGGAATGAGAAGTTATTGCTTAATGGATACAGAATTTCAGTCTGAGATGATGAAAAACTTCTGTAGATGGACAATGCTGATGATCGTATAACCATGTGAATGTACTTAATGCCACTGTACACTTAAAATTACTTAAAATGGTAAATCTTGTGCAATGTATATTTTACCAAAAGAAGAAGAAATAGCAGGGGCTTCCCTGGTGGCGCAGTGGTTGAGAGTCTGCCTGCCGATGCAGGGGACACAGGTTGGTGGCCCGGTCCGGGAAGATCCCACATGCCGCGGAGCGGCTGGGCCCGTGAGCCATGGCCGCTGAGCCTGCGCGTCCGGAGCCTGTGCTCCGCGATGGGAGAGGTCACAACAGTGAGAGGCCCGCGTACCGCAAAAAAAAAAAAAAAAAAAGAAATTCCAGGATAATCCTATTCTTTTAAATGACTGATGTAAACACCTTAAGAAACACTTCAAAGAGTGACTGCTGGAAAGGGGTGGGCATAGGGTCTTCTACTTATCACTATAAGCCTTTGGTACGCTTTTATTTCTTAACTGCATGCATGTATTACATTGAATAAAAACATTTTAAACTAAAAAGAAGAAGTGGATGAGATCACTGAGGGTGAGGTTGGGGAGTTCGTGGAAGAAGAGGTACCTTAGGGTAAAGGTTGCAAGAAACAATAACCCATTAAAATAAGGTAAGGAAAAGAGAGGGTTATTACAGGGATACGGGGAATCACGCAGAAACGTAGTCCAGTAAGCACAGCAGCACCTCACAGAAACTCCAAAGTCGTCTGGGTGCCGCCTCCTGTGCTCGCTCTCATCACTCCCCTGTCTCCCTCGTATTCCTCTCACGACTCTTCCCCTCTCTCTCCTCCTCTGTCTGCTACCCCGCATCTCTCTCCGGCTCATGATCTCTTCCTTGGTTCTCGGGGAGTGTTGCTTTTATCTCCCACACCTGCTCCTCTGCCTGGCAGTATCTTCTAGTCACTCATCCACTCCCACAGCCACAACTGTAGCATCAGCCCCTGAGCCTGTGCGACCTCTCAGCCTGGTTCCCTGCGGTCCGCTTCCTCCATCTCACCGCATTCCTGGGGGAGAGAATGGACTCCCGCAGATACGGTGTCCACTTCCCATTAGATAGCCATCCCTAGGCCCATTGGCTGTGTCCCCGGCTTTACCATCCCTTCCTGAGAGATGACAGGTTGGGAAGTATTGCAGTAGAGGAGATTTAAGCTGGGTGTGAACCCAAGATATAACTACTATCAACTAAGATCCTTGAGGAACAGAGGAGTAGGAGAACCTGGAGAAGAAAAACCAGGGAAAAGAGAGTTTCAAGCAGGTGGATGGTTGAGCTGTGTTAAATGCTGCAGAGCCAGAGCCCTTAAAGACCAAAAGGTGTCCGCTGAGTTTGGCATTGGGGTGAACGAAAAGGAAGGATTGAGAACATCAAGTACGGACCATTCTTTCAAGAGGCTTGGCTGACAAGGGAATAGCTGAGGGGGGGACACAGGTTGAAAAGATTTTTCTTTTTATCAAAACGAAACAGAGGTTTTGTTGTGGTTACAAATGCAGCCGGGCAGAAGGGAAGAGCGAAGAATTGTGAAGAGAGGAACAGGTGAAAAGGCGGGTGTTGAACTGAAGAAGGGATACATTATCTGCTGAGATAGGTAGAACATCCTGAGAACTGCAGTTGTAGCTTTTCAATTCTGAGTCAGTCCTCTATTTGCCATACAGACCAACCCTAACCGTGGAGCTACTCTGAAGAGAAGAAAAGAGGGCCAAGGGCAGAACCCAGAATGCCAACACTTAATGCAAGCGAGGGTCGACTCCAGATCTGATCATCCAGGGTGAAGACTTAGTTTGGGTCTAGCTTTTCCTACTACTGTACGGCTCTGGATCCCTTCTTAACACCTAATTGGCTTCATGCCCCAGGAATGCAACTAATAACTTTTACAAATCATAATTCAAAAGGAAAGTATATAGCAATAAAGTCACATATCACATTCTGGAAAGAGGACAGGAATGGGAATCATGAGAGCTGCTACCTTCCCTCTCTGGGTCTCTGTCTCCCTGTGCGTAAAAGTGAAGGGCCTCAGCTGTTTCTATGGCTCCTCCGGTTGGAACACTCTGATTCTTTGACTTCCGGCTTATCTCTACTTCTCTTGTAGCTGTATTAATGCTCTCCTACATTAACACAAATGGGTGGAAGCTGACCACATTCTTCTTCAAGCTCGTGATAACAGGAAAAAAATCTGAAGAACGTGGACAATCACAAAATATGATAAGTAAAAGAAAAGGAGAGTCAAAAGGAAAAAATATGATTGGCATCTTGCTACTAATGCCAGTGCCCAGGGACTTCCCTGGTGGCGCAGTGGTTAAGAATCTGCCTGCCAGTGCAGGGTACACAGGTTCAAGCCCTGGTCCGGGAAGATCCCATATGCCGTGGACCAACTAAGCCTGTGCGCCACAGCTACTGAGCCTACACTCTAGAGCCCGCGAGCCACAACTACTGAGCCCGTGCACCACAACTACTGAAGCCCGCATGCCCTAGAGCCTGCACACCGCAACTACTGAGCCCACGTGCTCTAGGGCCCTCGTGCTGCAACCACTGAGGCCGCATGCTGCAACTACTGAAGCCCACGCGCCTAGAGCCCGTGCTCCGCAACAAGAGAAGCCACCGCGATGAGAAGCCCGCACGCCGCAACGAAGAGTAGCCCCCGCTTGCCGCAAGTAGAGAAAGCCCGCTCACAGCAATGAAGACCCAACGCAGCCAAAAATAAATTAAAAAAAAAAAAGAATTCACAGTCACTCAAAAATAGATAAATAAAAAATAATGTCAGCACCCAGCTGTGCAACAGTTAAGTCTGTGTTCCCTTGAGATCAAATCAATGGCTCAGAAGTGGAAAACTCAAACCACTTTTTTTCTCTGGTCAAATCAAGATTTCCTACTCCATATAAGATAAAAATTGGAAAATAAAGAAGCAAAAATCAAAATCTACTCCCTATCCCTGTTAACTTTTCAGGAGATAGTAAATATTTTCCTCTCTTCATAACACCCCTCACAGTTGTCATAAGCATTAAGAATATTTTAATACACGTAAAAGAAAGGGTGTTTACTGTTTTCAATTCACCAACTATTCCTACCAAACTTTCAGAACTTCGTGGGGGGGAAATTAGACTAGGGACAGTGTGCCCTGCCCACCTTCTCCCACACTGCCAGCTAGGAACAATTTACCAGTGTCAACGCCTAGGTTCCTCACTCCTATTCTGAAGTTTAAAAATACTTTAAGAGTGGGATTGTGAGGAGAGAGCATGCTGTCGTTTCTACAAAAAGATGGTAGAACTGATTTGTGTGTAAATCATATCCTTTCAGTTCTTTTTCCAGGGTCGAGGATGGGATTATTCATTCTCGTCTACACCCTCTCACCCTCTTGTGACCAAACGGCTTTCATTTGTGCCCAAGTGGCCAGGGATAGAGGTAAAAGCAATGGCCAAGAAAGTAACCTGTTCATTTATATCAGACCCAGGACCATGAATCAATCACACACGCCCGGAACCTCACCACCATGAGATAATTAGCATGCAGCCCCACAGGCGGGCAGGGTATAGAGAATGAACAACGGAAGTGGAAAATCAGACGAACAGAAACGTAGGGGAGGTTGAAAATGTTCATGCCTCAACATGAAAGTCTCCGATTGCACCAGCTCTAAAAGATGCATTTCTTTCCCATTCGCATTCGAGTCTCAAACATTTAACTAGCTTCCTAGGTGCACTTTATTCCTGTTATTTCTCAGAAAGCACTTCCTCTGTGACTATTACTTTGCCAAGGTTTGGACTATCTTACTGCTCAGTTCTCCCACTCCCTGGGCCACACCTCAGCACACCTGCTTGGAGCATGGGGGCCGTGGCCAGAAGCCCTCAGGAAGGCCACTGCGCCTGCCCCAGTGCCTCTGCGGTCCATCTGTTGCTCCCCTTACTTAACCACGGGCTGCTGTCATTATATGGTTTGAATCTGTTACAAACCACGATGATAAACTGCACTTTAGATTATTCCTTTGCTGTTTTAAACATCCTTTTGATGCACTAAGAGCCACTTACATATACATAAAATAAGCTGCTGTCTCTTTTATGAACCATCAGATTGAAAATGTGTCAACTCAAGCACAGTCTACCAATTTACTAATTGTTGGCCTATGGCTAATTAACAGAAATGAGCTATGTTACTGGCAGACACACCGGCCGTTACTTCATTAATTGTACATGTCTGTGTGTGGCGGGAAGCTGTAAAATAACACTGGTGAAGAAGACCAGGGCCCTGGTTCACCCCGGGGCAGAAGGGGCGTTCGCTTCCTAAATGCAGTGTGCAAGGGTTGTCCTACTGCCCTCAGTGCCAGGGTAAGCCCAGCCACTGAGACTGACTCCCCTCCCTCACAGGAACCGGACTCGATTCACCCACCACCTGAAGTCTCCGGTGCTTGGCAGTCAAGTTCCCTTTACAGGTAGGACTTCAAGAGTGGCCTGCCTTTGGGGAGAAGGATAAAAGGCTATAAACACAAAAGAACGGGAAACTGAATAAAAAAGAAAGCTCTCCTTCGATCAGAAGGTGCATTTCTCCTTAGTTAAGTACACTGGATTCATAAACACTTTTATTGAATTGGGTTTCAGAGCTTTTACTTAGTGTTGACTTACTAGGTAGATAAGACAGCAACAAACAAGGCATCCTTAAAACGTTACCTTCTAGGCAATTGTACTCATTCCTGTGCATGGGACTGGTTCTAGAATCACACGGAAGTTCCTGGGCAAGAAGCATATGTCTAGAAGTCCACTGGCCACTGCTGTCCTGGTAGTTTCTCAAGTGGTGAGAGAAGTGATCTGGGAACAGTTCAGGCAGTCAGGGGTGCTGCTTTCTGGTTTCAGACCTCTATGATGCTTGTTTAGAAATTATTACTTACTTCTTGCCTCTCTACTTTTTTTTTTCACCAGAAGAAACAGATTAAGAACTGGATAAGAGAAACATTAATAACTGTCAGTCATTTGACCGAAGGTGATTTCATTGCCCACAGATTACACTGTTGCTACACTATTACAAAGCCTGCTTAGAGAACTAATCAACAAAATCGGAGAGCAATTCTTAAGCAAAAAGGGATCTTAAAATGAACTACCGAGAGATACAACAATGTGATGAATCGCAAAGACAAGATGCTGAGTGAGAGAAGCCAGTTTCAAAGTTACCTACCGTATGATTCCATTTCTACGACTTTCTCAAAAAGACCAAACTACAGTGATGGAGAACACATCAGTGGTTGCCAGGGTTTGGGGGCGGGGGTTGTGTGTGTACCTACAAAGGGGCAGCATGAGGGAGTTTGGGGGGATGAATCCAGATACAGTCTGTATCCTGACTGTGGTGGTGATTACATGAAACTATACATGTGTTAAAATTCATAGAACTGTATACCAATAAAATCAGTTTTTCTATATATTAACTTAAAAACTAGTATTAAGGGAAAATGCACTTTTCCCATTGTTTGTTTAGCTCTCTGTGAAATCAAGTTTCGCCTCTCTAAAATCAAGTGGTAAGTTCAAGATGCTCCAGGTCTGAAGAACAGGCATGAAAAGGCCTCTTCGGAAAAGATCATAAAAACCCTCTGAGTTCCTCCTAAGGAAGGTGTTGAATCTAAGAAGGCGGCGGAGCATATGGTTGGAGGTGTTGGCCGAGCAATGGAATGGGGTTTGCAGCCCATCACCCACAGCTTCTCATTCCCCCTCAGAGCTCCTCTTGGGGTTTGAGCCCACTGGCTGACTGACCAGGGTTAGGGGTGGCGACTGTTCACCATACTGAGTTAACAGGCCCATTCAGCCCTCACATATTGGCTCCGTGAACAATCATCAGGCCAGGGATTCCTACTTTAGAAGGGCTAGGGTGGGGACAGGTTGGAGATACCCTATTTTGATTTCCTGGTGTGGCCCTCTGAT
The DNA here is from genome assembly GCF_003031525.2 of Neophocaena asiaeorientalis asiaeorientalis. Lineage (NCBI taxonomy): Eukaryota > Metazoa > Chordata > Mammalia > Artiodactyla > Phocoenidae > Neophocaena > Neophocaena asiaeorientalis. The sequence goes on along the minus strand of NW_020173710.1, from coordinate 1,742,279 downwards.
GTGAAGACATATAGCAAATGCTTGCTTTTTCATGGAAGTGATTTGCAATTAAATTTGGTTACTGAGAATTTCCAGAAGGTGAACAATACCTGTTTGGATTATCAGAGGCTCCCGGAGGGGCTGCATCCCCAGGTTGGGGGAGTCACTGTTCTTTATAACTATCTAGTCTGTAGCCAGATGGCCAACTAGTTCCATGCCCGCGCAACGAGCCACATTCCTTAGCCCAGCTTCTGGCAAAATGTTCAAGGGCTCAATTTTTTTGTCTTCATCTTTTTTTTAATTGAACTTTTTATTTTGAGATCATTGTAGAGTCACATGCAATTGTAGGAAATAATGCGGCGAGATACCACATACTCTTTAATCCAGTTTCCCGAAGGGGTAACATCTTGTCAAACTGTAGTATAATATCACAATCAAGGTACTGACACTGCTGTGAACTGTTGATCTTGCCCAGAGTCCCCCAGCTTTACTTTGTAAACATTTGTTTGTATGTGTCTGTGTATTTAGTCGTACGCGATTTTATCGCATGTGTAGGTTCACGTATCCACCGACTCAATCAGAACTGTGCTATCACCAAAAGGATCCTTCCTCTGCAGCCACACCCACCTTCCATCTGCCCCATTCCCTAACCACCGGCACCCCCTAACCTGTTCCCCATCGCTGTGTTTTTTGTCATTTCAATAGTATTATATAAATAATCATATAGTATTGTAACCTTTTAAGACTGGCTTTTTCTCACTCAGGAGGATTCCTGGGAGATTTATTCAAGTTATTACATGAACCGATACCCCATTTCTTTTTCTTGCTGAGTAGCATTCCATGGCACGGATGTCCTACAGTTTATTTAACCATTAATCTGTTGAAGAATACATGTGTGAGTGATTCAGTTTCTCTGCATCCTCACCAGCACTTGGTGTCACCATTTTTTATTTTAGCTATTCTGAGAGGTGTGTAGTAATACCTCACTGTGGTTTTGATTTGCACTTTCCTGATGACTTACGGTGTTGAGCATCCTTTCATGCGTTATTTGCCATCTGTATATCCTCTTTAGTGAAATGTCTGTTCATATCTTTTGCCCATTTTCGAACAGGATTGTTTGAGTTTCCAGAGCTCTTTATGTATTCTAGATAAAAATCTTTTCTCAGATATGTAGTTTGCAAATATTTTCTCCATTCTGTAGCTCATATTAATAGGATCTTTCATAGAACAAAACTTTGTAATTTTGATGAAATCCAAATAATAGTTTTTCCTTTTATGGATCATGCTTATGGTGTCAAGCCTAAGAACACTTTGCTGAGCCCTAGACCATGAAGATTTTCTCCTGTGGGCTTTTTTTCTACAAGTTTTATAGTTTTACACTTTAAGTCTGTGATCCATTTTGAGTTAATCTTTGTATACGGTGTGATGTTTAGGTCAACGTTCACTTATTTTGCCTATGGATGTCAATTGCTCCTGCACTACCTGTTGAAAAGGCTACCCTTCCTCCACTGAACTGCTTTTACACCTTTGTCAAAAATCAGTTGAACAAATTTGTGTGAGTTTATTTCCGGGTTCTCTATTCTGTTCCATTTATCAGTGTGTCTCCCTTCCACTACTACCATACTAGCTTGATTACTGTCGCTATATAGTAAGCCTTTACACTGGTTTATTCTTTTAAAAAGTTTATTCTTTATAAAAATCATTTTAACTAGGTCCTTTGCCTTTCCATATACAAAAATTTGGGGGGTGGGGGGAGCTACACCACGTGGCTTGCGGGATCTCAGTTCCCCGACCAGGGATGAACCCAGGCCATAGCAGGGTCCTAACCACTAGGCCACCAGGGAACTCCCTCCATAGAAATTTTATAAGAAGCCTATCTATATCTACAAAAATCCTTGCTTGGGTTTTGATAGAGATTTCATTAACCTATAAATCAACTTGGGGAGAACTGACATCTTAGTATGTTGATTGAGTTTTCCAATCTATGAACATGGTCAGTCTCTCAAATTACTAATGTCTTAAGTTCTTTCATTGGTGTTTTGTAATTTCCAGCATACAAATCCTGTACCTGTTTCGTTAAGTTTATACCTAAATATTTCATTTTCTTTGGAGCACTTATAAAAGGTGTTATTGTTTTTTTTAGATTTCCAGTTACTATATAGAAATGTAATGGATTTTTGTGTGTTGCTCTTGTATCACACGGCCTTGCTGAATTCCATTATTAGTTCTAGAAGGGTTTTTTTAAAAAAGATTTCTTGTGATTTTTGTATGCAGATGATCAAGTTTTCTGCAAACAGAGACAGTTTTACTTTGTTCTTTCTAATCTGTATATTTTAAAGTATCTTTTTCTTGCCTTGTTTCACTGTCTAGAACTTCCAGTAAAATGTTGAATAGAAGTGATAAGAGCAGACAAGCTTGCCTTGTTCCAATCTTAAGAGCGAAAGCATTCAGTCTTTCACCATTAAGTATAATGTTAGCTGTATGTTTTTTGTAGGTGTTCTTTACATAGTTAAGGAAGTTCCCCTCTAATTCCTAGTGTACTGAGAGTTTTTATCACGAATAAATGTTGAATTTTATCAAATGTGTTCTTCTGTGCCAATCGATACGGGCATATGATTTTTGTTTAGTCTTTTGATATGGCAGACTATCTTGACTGATTTTTAAAATATTGAACCAGGCTTGTATACCTTGAATAAATCCCACTTGGTCATGGTGTATAATTCTTTCATACATTGTTGGTTTCATTTTGCTAATGTTTTGTTGAAGATTTTTCTAAGTTCATGAGATACTTGTCTATAGTTTTCTCCCTTTTCTGCACTGCCTTTGTCTGGTTTTGCTATCTTTCTGGGACTCTGATATGAATGTTGGATCTTTTGTTATTTCCCACAGGTTTCTGAGGCTCTATTTTTTTCCAGTCTATTTTCTCTCTGCTGCTCAGATTGAGTAAGTTCTATTGGTTTATCCTCAAGCTCACTGATTCTATCATCTGTCATCTCCACTATACTACTGAACCTATATAGCAAGTTTTGAATTTCTATTATTGTATTCTTCAGTTCGATAATTTCTGTTTGGTTCTTCTGTATAACTTGTTTTTCCTTTGCTCAGATTTTCTTTTTCATTTGTTTCAAGAGAGGTTGCAATTGCTTACTGAAGCATTTTTGTGATGCTGCATTAAAATCCTTGTCAGATAATTCTAACAACGGATTCATCTCGTTACTGATGTCAGTCGATTGTCTTTTCTCATTCAAGTTGTGATTTTCTGGTTCGTGGTATGATGGGTGATTTTTCATTGTATTCTGGACATTTCGGCTACTATGTTAGGAGACTATTTAAATCTTTTATTTTAGCAGGCAGTCAATGTTTAGGTTTAGCACACAAGTCCTAGCCTACTTTTGTGGGCTGCGATTTCAGTGACGATTTAGTTTTCAGAGCCTCTGTGGTGCAGTTTTGGTCTGATTGGTTAACGTGGTGCTGATGGGGCCCTCACTGGTCCCTGCTGGTGTTGCCTGAGGGAGCAGAAGGTGCTTTACCAGGCTGCGTTGCCTGGATTTCTCTAGGTGGAGGAAGTGAGTCTCTAGTCTGTGGAAACAACAAATCTTCCCTGGCTTTGCTTACTCTGGTGGAACCTCACACACACACTTGCCAGTGCTGTATGCCCTCCTGGTATCTCTTTTGGGGAGAGGGGATCCTTAAGACCATGGGGACAAAGGCTTCCTGAGCCAGACTGCTTGTTGTAGTGGGATTTCCGCTTGGTGGTGCCCTGGCTGCACAGTATCTTTTGGTGGGGTCATGCTCACTTGGTGTTGTCAGCAGGACTCCCATTCAAACCAGAGGGAGAAGGAGCCTATCTGAGCCACTGTTGCTAGGTTGGCAGCTGGGAAATGCTGGGCCTGGGTCGCCTTCTTCTGTTGGGTAGTAAGTCATAAGGCTACCATAGCGTTCCTCCAGTCCTGGAATTCCTAACCATTCTGCCGTCCTCTTTACATCTTCTAGAATTCTCCTTTGGTTGCCTCTTGAATTATTTCTAGGATTCACAATTATACTTAGCTGCGAGGAGCAAGGAGAAATGAGTCTATGCCATCTTGTCCAGACTGGAAGTAGGAGACCAATTTTGCACTGGTTTCTGCTGCTGCTTCTCCTGGGAATGACTCAGGCTTTCATCTGCCACCCTTTCCTTGGCAAAGAGAAGCTCAGGAGGCTTTGCTTTGGTTAATATAACAAGCTCCCAGTTTGGGGGGGTTTGTTTGTGTGTATGTGTGTGTGTTGTTTGTTTTTAAGGAAGGTTGGCAGAGATCAGCCATGAAGGAGCAACTGTGTTACAGTGGGGCAAACACTCTTGATAGGACGCTGAGTCAGCTGTGGATCTGCCTTGCCTATAAGATACTCCTTTGCCACTGTACTCACAGGATCATATTTTGAGGAGTCAGAACAACCAAAGTTTGGTATTTCCAGACAGGATGGAGGCAGAAAATAAGATTTTAAAGTATTCTCCTTCCTTCGCATAAAACCTTGGCATATCAGTGTGTGGCATACTCTGTGCAGCACTGGTCCTCAAGGAAAACAAGATGCCACTGGAGAACACTGCCTGTTATGGTAGGCTGACTCATGATTCCCCAAAGACGTCCACATCCTAACCCCTGGGATCTGTGGAAATGTTACCTTACATGGTAAAAGGGACTTTGCAGGTATGATTAAGTTAAGGATTTAAGAGGGGGACATTATCGTGGATTATCCAGGTGGGCCTATTCTAATTACAGAGTCCATATAAGAGACAGACAGGAGGGTCAGAGTTAGAGAAGGCAATGTGAAGCAGAGGTCAGACAGTGAGAGAGAGGTTTGAAGATGCTACGTGCTGGCTTTGAAGATGGAGGAAGGGGCCAGGAGCCAAGGAATGCAGGTGGCTTCTGGAAGCTAAAATACGGCTGATTTTTTTAAGATAAATTTATTTATTTATTTATGGCTGCCTTGGGTTTTTGTTGCTGTGCGCGGGCTTTCTCCAATTGCCTTGAGCAGGGCCTACTCTTTGCTGCAGTGCGCGGGCTTCTCACTGCAGTGGCTTCTCTTGTTGCGGAACGCGGGCTCCATGTGTGCGGGCTTCAGTAGTTGTGGCTCGTGGGCTCTAGAGCGCAGGCTCAGTAGTTGTGGTGCGCGGCCTTAGTTGCTCCGCGGCACGTGGGATCTTCCTGGACCAGGGCTCGAACCTGTGTCCCCTGCACTGGCGGGCGGATTCTTAACCACTGCACCACCAGGGAAGTCCCAAAATGGCTTATCTTAAACTTCTGATCTCCACAACTGTAAGATACTAAATTTGTGTTGTATTAAGCCATGAAGTTTGTGGTAATTTGTTATAGCAGCAACAGGAACTAATACACTGACAGAGGGCAAGTGACATGATCAGGGTAGGAGGCCAGGGGGTATCGCAGAGTAGTAGGAACATGGCCACTGCACAAGGACATGCTGAAAACATGCGACTTCAATCTGGAAAGGGGAAACCCGAGAGGAGACTGATTTGAAGTCTAGACCACTGCTGAAAAATAGAACTTTCTGTGATGATGGGAATGTGCACCTGCATTCTCCAGTACGGTAGCCACTAGCCACACGTGACTACTGAGAAATTGAAATGCGGCTAGTACTACTGATTTACTCAATTAATTTCTATTTAAATTGTAAAAGCTTCATGTACCTAGTGGCTACTTGTATTGGACAGAGCAGGTCTCTACCATTAAAAAGAGTGTGGATAAGGTAAATACAAACTTATTCATTAAATCCTTCAATGCTAGAAAACTAGCCCCAAATAGCTATATTATATTAAAGAAGCACCGACACTTCTCTGGAGATCAGATTTCTCATAACCTCTGCCATAATATAACCACAAACTGAGAAAAGAAAAAAACACCTAAACAGCATGTCAAATTGCCAACATAAAATCCATGAACTTCACAGGAGGTGTATGGGGTTAGTCCTTGGTCAGACACCTGTACATTAGAAGAACCTAGAATACGCTGATCTCAGCCTCTGACACCAAAAAGAGTAAAGCTGGAAAATAAACAAGATATAGTTT
>NW_020173710.1:1707877-1735867 GCF_003031525.2 Neophocaena asiaeorientalis asiaeorientalis | reverse complement strand
CCTCAAAGGTCCAGGGCAAAAGCAGATGGTCATAATGGCCATTCTGAGTCACAAAGGAAGGTTATATTATGTTCTGAATTATCTGTTAAAGAAGACAAACAGTGAATGATGTAATCTTTTTTTTAACATCTATATGGTTTTATTGTTTGTAGATTTTTTTAACATCTTTATTGGAGTATAATTGCTTAACAATGGTGTTAGTTTCTGCTTTATAACAAAGTGAATCAGTTATACATATACATATATCTCCATATCTCCTCCCTCTCGCGTCTCCCTCCCTCCCACCCTCCCCATCCCACCCCTCTAGGTGGTCACAAAGCACCGAGCTGATCTCCCCATGCTATGTGGCTGCTTCCCACTAGCTATCTATTTTACATTCGGTAGTGAATATATGTCCATGCCACTCTCTCACTTCGTCCCAGCTTATCTTAGAAAAAAGAAAGAAAAACTCAACAAAGGAAATGGGTAAATGCAAAACAAAACAAAACTATCTTTCCAGTGTCATGCAAAACCCCTACTTTTAAGGTTCCAGCCACTATGCTATATCATCCACTCCAGCTCCTCTTCACTGTCACTTACACAGGAATGATATGCACCAGCGTTGATAACTCACTTCAAGAACTCTCTCACCATTACCATCAACACCATTCTCACCTCATCCTCCTGCCTTACCTGCCACACAACTTCCAAATTTGGATCAATGCAGTCATCGACCACTGCTGTTTCTATGTCCATTGTGCTGAGCCCTGGGGGAGGAAATAACACAACAGTACAGACAGGATCATCTTGAAAAGCACAGTCTCTGTGGAATATTACATAGCGCTTATATACACAAGAAATCTATATGTGCTGATATGGAACAATATTCAAGGCACCCTAAATTCAAAAGCAAGTGATATCACAACCCTGAGTATGGCAATCACCAAAAAGATAGATTGTAACAAGTGTTGGTGAAGATGTGGAGAAACTGGAACCCTTATAGGCTGCTTGTGGGAATGTAAAATGGTGCAGCCACCTTGGAAAACAGTGTGGCAGTTCCTCAAAATGTCAAACATAGAGCTACCATATGACCCAGCAATTCCACTCCTTGGTACACACTCAAGAGACATGAAAATATACGTCTACAACAAAACTTGTATTTGAATGTTCAGAACAGTATTATTCATAAGAGCCAAAAAGTGGAAACAACCCGGTGTCCACTAACTGATGAACAGATCAACCAAATGTGGTCTATACGAAAATGGAATATTATTCAGCAACAAAAAGAATGAAGTTCTGATTCATGCTATAACATAGAGGAACCTCAAAAACATGTGCTAAGTGAAACACGCCAGTCACAAAAGACCACCTATTATATACTTCCATTTATATGAAAGTCCAGAATAGGCAAATCTGTAGAGCCTGAAAGGAGATTAGTGGTTGCTTAGGGTTATGGGTGGGGATTGTGGATAAGGGAGTGATAGCTAAAGGGTACAGAGTTTCTTTTTGAGGTGATGAAAATGTTCCAAAAACTGACGATGGTGGTGGTTGCACATATCTGTGAATGTAACTAAAAACCACTGAATTGTACACTTTTAATGTGTGAAGTGTATGGTATGTGAATTATAGCCCAACAAAGCTGTTTCTTTTTTTAAAAAAAAAGCAAGTGCTAGAATAATGCATGTACTATGAGTTCATTTACATAAAACCCCAAACTACATATGCATGTAATATAAACATTTGTGAATGTATGTAAATATACAGAAGATGATTTGGAAGGCTACCCACCCATCTGTTAGCATTGGTTACTTCTGGAGAGGGAAACAGGATTGCCTTCTGTACTATCACACTTTCCTGTTTCTCCTCCTACCACCCTAGTTGTTCCTTCAAGTTGCTTTTGTAAGCGTTCCTTCCCCTGCCCATCTCTTTTTTTGTTTTGTTTTGTTTTGTTTTGTTTTGTTTTTTGTGGTACGCGGGCCTCTCACTGTTGTGGCCTCCCCCGTTGCGGAGCACAGGCTCCAGACGCACAGGCTCAGCGGCCATGGCTCACGGGCCCAGCCGCTCCGCGGCATGTGGGATCTTCCCGGACCGGGGCACGAACTCGTGTCCCCTGCATCGGCAGGCGGACTCTCAACCACTGCGCCACCAGGGAAGCCCTGCCCATCTCTTTTGAATCTCATTCTACTCTTTAGGCTCTTCTTGAAGTAATCCTAAGATCATACATTTCCTATGGCTTCAACAACCTCCATCCATATCCTGACTCATTCATTCAGCAAATATTCATTGAGCACCTACTAGGTACTGTGCTGGTACCTTTGATTCCTTCCTCTCCCTCATCTCCCATCCCTCATCCAGCAAACTCCACCAGTCCTCTCTCCAATAAACATACTCTGTCTCTCTACTCTCCAAGTCCGTGGCCTCCACTGTAATGCAAGCTACTGTCATCTCTCCCAGATCACTGCAACAGTCTCCTCCCCGGTCTCCCTGCTTGCATAGGCCATTCTCCACACAACAGCCAGAGCCCACTTTTAAATATATAAATCAGCTCATATCAGTCTCCCTGCTCTGAAGCCCTCCAAGGACTTCCGAATACACTTTGCATAACATCTAAGCTCTCTACTTTGACCTAGTAAGATATAGCCCTTGCCTAAATCTCTGATCTCATCCCATCCTTGTTTGCTATGCTCCCAGCTATAATTTGCTCCCTCCTGAGGGTCTCTGAACTTGCCTAAAATGTTCTCTCATCATCCACGTCTCAGCTCCAGTGTCAGCTCCTCAGGGAGGCCTTCCCTGATCATCCCAACTAAGTAGGCCCCGAGCCTGGTCAGTGTCGCATCGCATCTCCTGTTTTACTTTCTCCCAGCACTTACTGTCATCTGCGGTTGTTTCATTTGTTGGTTTGCTTGTTCATTTTATTTCTTCCCTGCCACTTGCATGTAAGCTCCATGAGAGTGGCAACTCTATTTGCCTTGTTCCTGATGAATCTCTAGCACCTAGAAGGTACTCAATGAATATCTGCTGAGTGAGTGAGTCGGGAGATGGATGGAGGTTCCTGAAGCCATGGGAAATGTATGATCTTAGGATTACTTCAAGAAGAGCCTGAAGGGTAGAATGAAATTCAAAAGAGACGGGCAGGGGAAAGAATTCTTACAAAGGCAACCTGAAGGAACAACCAGAGTGTCTGACCCTCAGGTTTTTGGCTGAAGCAACTAGACACATGGTGGGTGCCATTCACTGAGGCTGGAAGACAAGGGGAGGAGCAAGCGGGGTTGGGGATTGCTTCAAGAACTGAGTTCTGGACATGTTAAATTTGAGATGTGTATGAGTCACCCAACTGGAGATCCTAAGTAGATGGCTAGTTAAAGAAGTCTAGGTAGACTTCAGTGAGGTGGTCAGGGCTAGAGATGGAAGTTTAGAAATTGAATTCATCAATACAGATACAGTATTTAAAGCCCTGGGAATAAATAACCTAGGAAGATAGCAGAGAATGAGAAAAAGGGGGCCTGATGCAGAGTTCTAATGTCTCCCATATTTGTATCTCCAGTCCTCACCTCCTTCTTCCAGGAGTTCCAGAACTACTATCAAATGCCTTACATAAACCCAGTGTGTCCCAAAATGACTCCATCGACTTCCTCTTCAAAACTGGTCCTCCTTCTGTATTCACCAGTCAGTTGGACCTCTTCGTAACATCTCCAGTACTGTTCCCCACCTTTCCATCCCCGTGACAGTTACCTTAGGTCATCAATCTCATCATCTCATGCCTGGATGACTACAATAGTTTCTTAGCTGATATCTCTGCCTCCAGTATTGACCCCCGACTGCTGCCAGTAGGGTCCTTCTAAAATCCCTTGATCATGGTACTTCCTTTCTTAAAACCTTTCAATGGTTTCCCATTGTTCAAGATAAAGTACAGGACTTCCCTGGTGGCGCAGTGGTTAAGAATCCGCCTGCCAATGCAGGGGACACGGGTTCGAGCCCTGGTCCGGGAAGATCCCACATGCCGCGGAGCAACTAAGCCCGTGCACCACAACTATTGAGCCCGTGTGCCACAACTACTGAAGCCCACGTGCCTAGAGCCCATGTTCCGCAACAACAGAAGCCACCGCAATGAGAAGCCCGCACACCGCAATGAAGAGCAGCCCCCGTTCACCGCAACTAGAGAAAGCCCACGTGCAGCATCGAAGACCAAATGCAGCCACAAATAAATAAATAAATTTATTTTTTTAAAAAAGATAAAGTACAAATTCTTATACCTAATGTATAAGGTCTTTCAGGACCTGCTTCCTGCTGACCTTTTCAATCCTGTCTTCCGCTTACTCCCTCTCCCTTACATCCTAGGCATACCAATTTATCGACTGCCTTTAGTTCTCTGGATGCATCATCCTTGTTTATTTCTACAAACATGTACCTGCGATGCACCCCACCACTACCTGTTCTCCAGCTCTATGAAAAGTTTTGCCCTCCAACCAAGCCAACTTGCTCTCTTCTCTCTTGATGTCCCCTCAGCATCTTGAGCATCTTCCATCTTTATTTTCTGCAGTATCTTATTGTATTTCTAGGTTCATGTAGCTCTCTCCCTCTACTAGCCTATAAGCTTAATGAGGGCAGGGATGGTACTTCCTTAGCTTTGTTTTACCAGCACCTAATATAGTGCCTAGCATATAGTAATCACATCAGCCAATATTTATCAAGTGCTTATCAGTGCCAAGTAATTCTATAAGTGCTTTACATGTATTGATTCATTTACAACAACCCTATGAGGCAGGTAGTATTATGCCCAATTGACAAATAGGAAATAAAGACAAATAGGAAATTAAGTAACTTTGCTCAGGTTACACAGCTAGTAATGGATACAAGCCCAGTCAGTCTAGCTCCAGAGTCTGCTTGTAATCACTAGTCTCTCAGCAAATGCCTGTTCAATGAATGTGGAATTGGAAATGTGGGACATGTGACTTTTTTTCATGTTATTATTCTGACCTTGATTATTTCATCTTTTCTTTCATTGAAAACTCTCATTTCATTCAGAGCTCAGACACAATAAAGTTACAAAATCAAATAACAGATCCTGTGCTATGGAGCTCAAGGGAGTCAATAAGGGCAAATGTCATTATCCTCACACCTCCAGGCACCTAGCAAGTCAGGTTGATTTACTGATGTTCAGCGACGAGGGCCAAGGCACAGAAAAGTAAGATAGGACGAAACATCATAACATCTTAACATCAAAACATCCTGACAGCAACCATTTACTGAGAGCCTCATAGATGCCAGGCACTTTGTTGAGAGTTTTACATGGATTACCTCATTCAATCTTTCCAACAGCCCTCTGTGATGTCCGTACTGTTAGGCTCCCCATCTTACAGATGAGAAAATAGGCTCAAAGACGTTGGATAACTTGTGCAAGGTTGCAGAGTTAGTAAATGGCAAACCAGGATTTACGCCAGGGCTGCCGGCTGCAGTCCGTGCTTTATTTTTTTTTAACATCTTTATTGGAGTATAATTGCTTTACAATGGTGTGTTAGTTTCTGCTGTATAACAAAGTGAATCAGCTATACATACACATATATCCCCATATCCCCTCCCTCTTGCGTCTCCCTCCCACCCTCCCTATCCCACCCCTCTAGGTGGTCACAAAGCACCGAGCTGAGCTGATCTCCCTGTGCTGTGTGGACCGCCCCACTCACCCTTGTCAACCATGACTCTAGGGCTGCACTGCCCCCATTGGACAAACTAGCCATACACGGCTAGGTCAATTTATTTATTTACTTTTTAAATTTTATTGAAGAAGTCTAGCTGATTTACAATGTTGTGCTAATTTCTGCTGTATAGCGAAAGTGACCCAGTTATAGATATATATATATATATTCTTTTTCATATTCTCTTCCATTATGGTTTATCACAGGATACTGAATATAGTTCCCTGTGCTATACAGTAGGACCTTGTTTATCCATCCTATATATACTAGTTTGCATCTGCTAATCCCAAACTCCCCATCCATCCCTCCCCCACCCCCTCTCCCCTTTGGTAACCATAAGTTTGCTTTCTATGTCTGTGAGTCCGTTTCTGTTTTGTAAATAAGCTCATTCATGTCGCATTTTAGGTTCCACATATAAGTGATATCATACATATGGTATTTGTCTTTCTCGTTCTGACTTAGTTCACTTAGTATGATAATCTCTAGGTCCATCCATGTTGCTGTAAATGCCATTATTTCGTTCTTTTTAATGGCTGAGTAATATTCCATTGTATACATGTACCATACCTTCTTTATCGACTCCTCTGTTGATGGACACCTAGGTTGTTTCCATGTCTTGGCTACTGTACATAGTGCTGCTATGAACATTGGGGTGCGTGTATCTTTTCGAATTATGGCTTTCTACAGATAGATGCCCAGGAGTGGGACTGTTGGATCATATGGTAGCTCTATTTTTAGTTTTTTGAGGAACCGCCATACTGTTTTCCATAATGGCTACACCAATTTACATTCCCACCAACAGTGTAGGAGGGTTCCCTTTTCTCCAGACCCTCTCCAGCATTTATTGTTTGTAGATTTTTTGGTGATGGCCATTCTGACCGGTGTGAGGTGATATCTCATTGTAGTTTTGATTTGCATTTCTCTAATAGTTAGCAATGATGAGCATCTTTTCATGTAGCTCAATTTAAATTAATTAAAATTAACTACAACTAAAAATTCAGTTCCTCAGTCACACCAGCCACATTTTAAGTGCTCAAAAGCCACACGTGGCTGATGACTGCCATATTGGGGAGCGCACACAAAGCACATTGCCCTCGCCACACAAGGCTGCGTAGGTCAGCGTGGTACCAGAGTGTGCTGGCTATGACAGGGTAGGTTCGGTGAGCTGCTTCCAACTGCTGCCCCCCTTCTCTCCACCCTGCCAGTCTGGCTCTTCTCACTTCAGCGTCTTGGGGAAACTTTGAGGCATACGTTAAGGTAATAACTTTCATTATCGTCCCCTCCATCGTTCACCTCCTCAGTAATATCACCCTTTCTATCCACTGCCTGCAGTTCACCCTCGTGCCCCATCCCAGTCGCACCCTCCCCTCTCCAGTTCTGAGGAGAAAGAGGTCCCGTTGTTATTCATTCTCATTGTGCCTCCAACCAACCCAGATGACCCAGTGCAGGACAGGCACTTTACAGCCACAAGAAGCAGAGATCCCTGACTGTCGTCCGCAGCCACACCCTGTCTCCCCACCTGCTGCTGGCTCAGCTATCCAGAGGGAGGGCTCACCCTAACCCTGGCCCAGCCGGCTGCTGAGGTGCAGCCTCCCGTGGCCACCACGACTCCAATACGATTTTGGAGCTGGTGAAAAGGACCTGGAACCTTTCTAAGATCACATGTTATCCAACGTCAATGAAATCTAATAGGATGCTAGAAGGCAGGCTGGTTATATATGATCTGCTCTGCACACAGGGACGAGTTGGGAAGAAAGGAGACAAAGCAGCCAGGGATAGAGGAGCTAAATAAGATACACTCAATTACCCACGGTCATGGAGAACAGACATGGCAGCTTATTAAAGCCAGTCAATAATCCCAAAGGCACTCTGGAATCCATCATACGACGCAGCCATAACCTACCTCTGAACCCCAGCGGATTTATCCATCTAATTAATTTTTCTCAGACTGATATTAAAACACGTATATATTTTCCAAGCTGATTCTAACTGATGTCTAGAGAAGTGGGCAATGGCATGCATACGGGGAAGGGTAAAGACAGCCTAAAATGATTAATTTGCCACCGAGAATCTCAATGTATGTATTTGAGAGTCACCTGTACGCACTGTCCAAAGAAGAATTCTGCCTGTCAAAGCAACTAAAGAGTTGAGCCACCTAAGACTCTTCTCGGAGGCCCACATCGAAGATGTAGGAAATGGTCAAGTCAAGCTGGATGTCTCTCAGTCCACAATGCCCCCAGTCACGAAGTCAGAGACACCCTGCTGATTCCCAGAAGGTTCTCATGCAGAAGCAACTTCACTCCAGCGCATGCCACTTAACAGCAGGGGCTATAGTAGGGAAAGGAGGGGTGGGCAGGCTCTGTCCCCATCCCCTTGACGTGTGGGCCACACCACCTCTGAAAACACAGCTGTAGAACAGGGACAGTAAGCGCCACTCAGGGTTCTGCTCCAGTCATGCTTGAAGTGGGTAGAGCAGAGTGATAATGGAGCGTGGAAAGGACAAGGGGGCAGAAGAATCAACATTCCTGAAAGCAAGAGCACTCACGAGACATGTATTGGTTTCTGTTTTCCCTCCGAAGGGGAGAAAGTAGGTCAACACACTCAAAGAACTGTGACCAGGAACAGTGGGTCTGAGAGGGAGCCACTGGCTGAGCCCTGCCAAGGTGAAGCAGTGAGACACATGCCTTTCACTTTCAGGCATTTGTCTGAGGTCACTTGGCCTCGGGAAAAAGTCAGGCTGTGAATCCCTTGGTGTGTATTCTCTGCAGGCCCTCGGAGTTGGGTGCAAGGGGAGCCTCGCGTTTTCAGACAGACATCTAAATGATTGGCTGGCGAGAGCTGGCAGGCACAGAAATGTTCACGAGCAGACTGCCTGCTTTGGCTCTCAGACAAGGTGGACGAGGCTCGGGGCAGTGTGGCTAAATATAGACGGCACAGGGGGCCCAGAAAGCAGGAGGGCTCAGTTTCATCCCCAGGTCTCTCGGTTAACCTGAGGCAAACTCCCTGAGTGTCTTTCTTTCATGGACTGACTTGTTCTTGGTAAGGCAGGAGCACTGAGGAAGCTTTCCCAGGCCTAGAGCAAGGGGTCACACTGAGTCTGCTGCATTTTCTTGCCTCATCTTCCCTCAACGACCCAAGTCTGGGGAAAAGACCGTTTGTGATCAGGTGGCAGGTGGAGTCGCCGATTCACGTATGGAAACAGGACAAGCTGTGATGACCCGCTGGCGGCCACACGAGGCCCCCTCAACAAGGTTGCTGCCCAGTCAGAGCCAGAAGGAGGCTGACTGACCCCCGGTCTAAAGGTAGAGGTGGCAGAGAAGCATACCAGAGGTGCCAAATCAGAACTCTTGCTGCATAGCACACAGCTATGAGGCAAGCAGTGTGAAACCCAGGAATTTAGGTAGGCAATTTTAGGAGGAAGTTCAAAACCCAGGCAGTTCCCGCCCTCTGCCACTGCTCATATGCCATTCCTTTCCTCAGCAAGACTCTACTTGGACAGGAGCAAGAACCCAGACCAAGGCGGCTGCTTGTCCAGTCCAGTTAGGGGGCAGTGTTCTTAGGAAAAACCATGGAGCAGGGGAGGCCGAGCCCAAGGAAAGTCTTCAGTATTTACCGCCCCAAGGCCCTCGGCCCTACCCTCATTCCTGGACACTTCCGCCAGAAGTCACTATATCCCTGGGTGGCAGGAATACCTGGGAGGAGCTGCTATTTATTTTTCCCATTATAAAACTGATAAGTGATTATTGTATAAAATTGAGAGCATAAAGGAAAATAGAAACTAGAAAATTTTAAAAATCACTATAATCCCATCACCTAAAGATTACTACCATTAACAGCCTTTATGTAAATTTGGAGTAGTCAGGCCTGGATTCAAGCCCTGGCTCTATTGCTTACTTACAGTGTGACTTTGGGCAAGTTACATAAGCTCTCTGAACCTCAGTTTTCTTATCTGCAAAATGAGAATAATCATAGCACTCACCTTAAAGTGTCGTTTCAAGGATCCGAGAATTCCCGCGAAGAGGCGTAGTCGTCCCTGGCAAATAGTAAGTGATCAGTAAGTGCTGGCCATCATCACCACCATCATCATCATCATTCTACGTGCCTGTATTCAAAACCCTCCATAACAACGGCTGCATAATATTTCACCTTGTGATGGTATTATTTCCTGAGTGTTAAACAGCTATCTTGCTTCCAAGATTTCGGTATTACAAAACTGCTGCAAGGAACATTCTTGCACATAATCTCTGATCATTTCCTTAACATGAATCTCCTAGAATTGAGTTTACTGGGAAAAAGAATATGAACATTTTTTAGGCCCTTGTTCCAGACTGTAAAATGGCTTTCTAGAAAGGTTGTACTCACTTACATGTCTACCAGCAGGGCATATAAGTACCTATCTCTTCATACTTTCACCAACACTGAGTAATAACATTTTTAAAAGTCTTTGCCAATTTGATAAGGGAAATGGTGTTTTGTTTTCACTTGTAGGACTTTGACCATAAGGGAGGATACACATTTTAAGCTAACTCTCTGTTAAACTCTCTGGGAACACGTGAGTTCCTGTATGGGAGGAGTCCCTATACTTTAGTTTTGCTTTCTTAAAATATTTTAAGTCTCTTTCCCTTAGTAACTGGCATACTTGTAATAAAAGCTATGCTGGTTTATAACAGCATATAACTGAAAGAAGAAAATGCTTGTCTTTTTTTAATGGATCTGTACATACACATAAAAACATACACAGGGCTTCCCTGGTGGCGCAGTGGTTGAGAGTCTGCCTGCCAATGCAGGGGACACGGGTTCGAGCCCTGGTCTGGGAGGATCCCACATGCCGCGGAGCAGCTAGGCCCGTGAGCCACAACTACTGAGCCTGCGCGTCTGGAGCCTGTGCTCCGCAACAAGAGAGGCCGCGACAGTGAGAGGCCCGCGCACCACGATGAACAGTGGCCCCCGCTTGCCACAACTAGAGAAAGCCCTCGCACAGAAACGAAGACCCAACACAGCAAAAATAAATTAATTAATTAATAAACTCCTACCCCCAAGATCTAAAAAAAAAAAAAACATATACACAATTTTCCCCAGGCATGTGAGTAAATAAATTACTCTGCCTCAAACTTAGCGTATCACTTGGATATAGTTACATGTGTTAGTTCAATTTCAAAGTCATGCCCCCAACGTCAGTATAATTTTAACATTTTCCATTCAAGCTT
The DNA here is from genome assembly GCF_003031525.2 of Neophocaena asiaeorientalis asiaeorientalis. Classification (NCBI taxonomy): domain Eukaryota; kingdom Metazoa; phylum Chordata; class Mammalia; order Artiodactyla; family Phocoenidae; genus Neophocaena; species Neophocaena asiaeorientalis. The sequence goes on along the minus strand of NW_020173710.1, from coordinate 1,724,988 downwards.
AAGTGTCAGTTATAAGTCAGGATTCTGATTTTCCATCTTTTCCCCCCCCTCAACCTGTTAGATAGGTCAGAGTTCTTAGTTGCAAACTACAGAATCCACTCTGACTAGTTTAAGTAGAAAGGAAATTTATTGAAGAATATTAGACAGTTCCAGGATCTCTTGAGACCCATAAAGCCAGGCTCTGAAGAAGCCAGAAGCATGGTGCAAGTACACTGGTAGCACTGCTCTGGCAAAAACACCACTGCCCCTACCCTGCAGAAGACAGCAGTGCCCCATGATCCTTGCCTTCCATTTGGAATTTCCAGGCTGCTGGTATCTCCCTTCCAACAGCCCCTAGAAGCCCATCAAAGAGAGCAATGGGCTGGAGAGATTCGAGCTGCTCGATGGGGCCCCTCTGCAGTCTGCTGGTTTCTGCTGTCCAGGACAGCAGGACTGACATGCCCTATGTTGGATACCGGAAAGCACAGAGAAGTTTTCTGCATGTTTTGCTGGTTCTCACCCAACTTTCCAGTAGAATGTAAACTTTTAAGGGCAGAGACCGGCTCGTCACTTTTAAGTAATCACATACTGATTATTTATTAATTATCTGCTACATGCACCAACAAATATTTCTGAATGCCTACTCTGAATTTGCCATGGTGCTGGGTGCTGGACTAGATAGAAAAGCGTCTTCTCTCACAAGCTTACGTTCCAGCCAGCGCTGAGTGACAGCAAATATATAAACAATCATGATTTCAGGTGAGGCAAGAGGCAAGGCTACCTTCAAGAGGGTGGTCAGAGAAGGTCTCCATGAGGGGCTGATGGTGGGAATAAAATGCTAAGGATGAGAAGGATCCAAGCATTTGAAGAGTTAGGGGAAGAACAGTCCTGGAAGAAGGAATATCACACAAGGAGGAAACAGACTGACTCACTGGCTCTGGGGCTGGAGCATGATGAGCGAGCAGGGGAGTGAAATGTTTGCATTTTAATCCGAGCACATTGAGAAGCCATTGGAGGCTGTGAATGGCAGGGAGTGACAACATCTGGTACACATTTTGAAGGATCACTCTGGGTGGTGAGGGGAGAACACAACGTTAGGGAGATAAACAGAAACATTAAGAAGGTGAGTAACGCAGATGGAAGATGATGGTGGATTGGAGCAGGGTGGTCGAAAGAATGGGAGGTGGGCACATTTGGGATACGCCTCGGAGTTAGACTCAACAGGAATTACAGATTGGCTGTGGGAGGTGAGAGGAAGAGGAGAATCAAGGATGATGCCCAGATTCGCGGGCTTGAGCAATAGAGCAACTGATGCTGACAGTTACTGAGATGGGGAAGAGTGGTTGGGGGTGGGGCGGTTTGAGTTCACATTTTGACAGGTCCACGTGCCAGTGTCTACGGGACTGGATGGGGTGAGTAGATAGTGACGTGTATCTGAGTGGAGCTCGGAGGAGACGCCAGGTCTTGTGTTGCCCCACACTGAGCGCTCTGAGAGGGGACATGAACTGTACCAGACACGGCTTGGAAGAAGGAGTTAAAACAGAAGGTCTTGTCAATCAGTCCTTGTGTGTCTCCAGGGGAGCCTGGCATCATAATTGACCCTTGACCTACCCCGGGGACTACGGCCCTCAGAAGGCTTTTTTTATGTCTCTGATTGACCTTGTTGTTTTACGTATCTGTCCAGAGAAATGGGGAATGTTTGTACCAGTTCAGGAGGACCTCTCAGGAGTGTTTTGAGAAGAGCCATGATGTACCTGCTTTCGATGCTGGAGTCCTGAGTTTTGTTTCATAAACACCTCAGACCCTGAGACTTGGTGGACTTTCCTGGGCACAGACATGTCACAGGTGTCCCTGTAGTTTGCTGTGAGCTGCTCTTGTGTGGCCCTGGGTAGGGAAGAACTTGGAAGCCTCTGCCTGAGCAATGCGTATATTTTTCCCACTGCCTTTCTCTGTATCCTTTGCTGTAAGAAACCTTAGCTGTGACTAAAACCCACTGTTGAATCTCATGAGTCCTTCTAGTGAATCACCCAACTTGAAGTGGCTGTGAGCCCCCCGAAACACAGCCTTTGCCCTCAAGGGGCCTAAGCTTTGGCTGAAGAGGAGAAAGGAAGAAACATGAAGCAACAGTGACCCAAGCAGGACAATATATTTATATAGCATCGTCCGCCCGAGGACAGGGAGTAAGTCTTTATTCATCTTTATATGCCCCAAAGAGGGCTGGGGAACTGCAAGGGCCTCGGTAAAAGTTGGCTGAACTTCACGCAAGAGGTGGAACTTCCTGGATGGTGAGGATTTTCAATAAGCTAAGAAGAGAGGGAAGGCCTGCCAACTGGAGAAAACAACTTGATGGAGGCCCAAAAGCAAGAACAGGCAGGGTTTGTTTGTAGAAAGCTGTCCTCTCAGTCTCCCTGCTCCACAATGCCTGGCTCAGTCACCAAACAGTGGGCATTTAATAAAGTCGGCCACTTGTCAGGTATCCGGGCCCAAGTTTGCTGCCACACCCTCTCCAGCCTCCACCCCTGCTTTTCTGGGCAGCGCTAAGGATGAGAGGTGAGGGCACAGCTTATTCCTCCTGCACCCGCTCAAGTCACTTGCAAGAGAGTAAACTGCGGCTGAGATGTCTAGTTCCAAATCTTACTGCAGCACAGTTAGCTGGGCTGATCTCCCTGTGATTCTGAGATAAAATTCCAGATGGGACTACAATACCTCTATTAATCCTGAATTCCATGTCAGTTCCAAAATCAAAACTCCCAGAACTTAGGCATCTCTAATACAATCTTGCCCAATTCCCTGGGCAGCTTTCAAAAGAAATAGATTCATAACTTCTTCACCACAAGAGAGGCTCAGGTGAAGGGAGATACGGAGACCAAGGAAAAGAGAAGGCACTCTCAAGAATGGACCAAAACATTTCTGTCTGCATGAACAGGAAAGAGAATGGAAGGACGAGCACTTGGACATTATAGAGATCATCGAATGCAACCGTTGCCCCTCCCCCTCCAACAGATGAAGAAGAGATTTGTCTAGTGGAGGGGATATGGGGATATATGTATATGCATAGCTGATTCACTTTGTTATAAAGCAGAAACTAACACACGATTGTAAAGCAATTATACTCCAATAAAGACGTTAAAAAAAAAAAAAAGAGAGGGAGAGAGAGAGATTTGTCTAGGACCACACAACTGATCCAGGACCAGAACCCAGTTTTCCTGATTTCCAGTCCAGTGCTTTACCACATTTTAGTGGTATTCAGCCCTATTCAGTAGTTCTACTGCCATAAGAATCATCCCCAAAGAAGGTGGATGCGTTAAATTTCCAAATTAGCAACCATCCCTTGGTGAAGCACGTTAAGGCCAGCACAGGGGAGGGAGGCAAGAGGCTCAGCCAAGGCAGCACAATTGCAAGGGCTAAGTGAGACATGTTTCTGACTGCTTTACAGGCTCTGCAGCCTCACTGCTTCTTTGCTTTGAGCCAAGTCAATCACGCTCTGTGTCATGGGGTGGGGGGGTCAGGCAGGGAGAGGAGTGAACAAAACAGACTTCCCTGCCGGCAGAGGTGCGTGGCCAGACTATTAATCGACCAGCGGAAGGAAGGAGGTAATTGCAGATGCATATGACGGCAGCAGAAAGCTCTGGCCCGACCAGCATCCCTCCCACCCAAGGCCTGCCAGTTCACAGCAGCCGGTCAGAAAGCTCATGGCCATGAGAACGGGATAGGTTGCCAGAGTGGAATATGCACATCAGCCTCTGTGCCCTGCCCAGACTTCTGACTCAGAGGTGGTGACGAAGAGGCTGGGCTGGTCCAGCAGCACAGTGAACCCAGACGACAGGCTGGCAGTGACTTCTTTGAGGACCGAAATCACTTCCTGTTTGGGAACCCCAAACCCTGAGCTGCACTCCCACACAGCTCGGGCCTCCACAGAGGATCACAGGTGGCTTCTAGGCCAATCGCAAAAATGTCAGAAAAAGCCTAGAGGTAGTTAAGGGAGCCTTAGATAAAGTCTGAAATGCGACGCCTCTACTGAGTACCAAATCCGAGAATGAATGAATTCAGGATTCAAATCACATTCTTACTCAATGCCTGAATCACTCTCACAAAACAAGACTGAGATTCAGCTCCTCTCAGCGCTTCAAATCCTCACTATAAAAAAGCATTATATTGTCATCACAGGAAATACCCCATAATTCTAGCTTAGGTGAGGTATGGCAGAGTTAGAAATAACTGGATTTGTACAGATAAGGGAATCGTATCCTTTAAACACCAAAACATTTAAACAGTATCTTTGATGACATGAAATATACGTGTATATATTACACGCTTCCCAGATTTCTTCATTCACTCGATGTTCTTCCGGCTAACTCAGAGTAATCAGAATCAACATGCTTTATTATGTTATGCCATTTTGTTAGTTTCTGTCTCTTTTCAGGATATCAGGCCTTCAGCCAGCACTTCCTCTGTCAGTATCTCTGAGCTTCTTTCCCCCCATCCCCCACTCCAACATCTCTTCCTGTTGCTTCTAATCTGTACAGCTAGGAACCAGATTACAAAACTCTTTATAGCTACTTTATAAGCAAGGCACTAGAAAATAAAGTGCCTTGGGGAATAAAGTTTGTGACTTTAGTGCTATCTCTGTGTGTTTGAGGGAGTTTGTGGCTATTTCTTCTTTCCAGGTTTGGGGAAAATTTCCAGAGAACAGAAGTTGCCAGAAACCTGGCCTGGGGTTAAGTGCTGTGCTACTGAATATTTGCCTGGGATCAGGCCAGGCCTCAAAATCCTCTGTGCCCACACCAACTCCCTGGCTCAGACAGCTCTGAGTGACAGAAAATTGGGAAGAATAACCAAGAATAAACATGAGGCCGTGCCAGATTCTTCTTTCAGAAAGTGAAGTGCTGACAAAGTAAGGGCTTGGAGAATCTGCTCTAACCTCCAACAGAGGAGCATCCCTGCACTATCCCCAAAACTGTGAAGCACTGAGGAAATTAAAAAGGTGAATTCTAATTGATACAGCCACTATGGAGAACAGTATGCAGTATGGAGGCTCCTTAATAAACTAAAAATAGAACTACCATACCACCCAGCAATCCCACTACTGGGCATATACCCTGAGAAAACCATAATTCAAAAAGACACATGCACCCCAATGTTCATTGCAGCACTCTTTACCATAGCCAGGTCACAGAAGCAACCTAAATGTCCATCGACAGATGAATGGATAAAGAAGACATGGCACATATATACAATGAACTATTACTCAACCATAAAAAGGAATAAAATTGGGTCATTTGTAGAGACGTGGATGGATCTAGAGCCTGTCACACAGAGTGAAGGAAGTCAGAAAGAGTAAAATAAATATCGTATATACATGGAATCTAGAAAAATGGTACAGATGAACCTGTTTGCAAGGCAGAAACAGAGACACAGATGTGAAGAACAAACGTACGGACACCAAGCGGGGAGGGTGGGGTGGGATGAATTGGGAGATTGGGATTGACATATATACACTATTATGTATAAAACAGATAACTAATGAGAACCTGCTGTATAGCACAGGTAACTCCACTTAACGCTCTGTGGTGACCTAAATGGAAAGGAAATCCAAAAAAGAGGGGATATATGTGTACATACAGCTGATTCACTTCTCTGTACAGCAGAAACTTACACAGCATCGTAAAGCAACTATACTCCAATAAATAAATAAGTAAATAAAACATGTGCATACACAGATTTTACCAGAAAAATAAAAATAAATGAACATAAAAAGGTGAATTCTCATGCTTAGGCAGATCCAGAGAGAAACCCAATGACATAAAAAAACTGCACTAATCATTTTCTAAGCACATGATACCTTATTGTTAACTACAGGCACTACATTGTACTGCAGACCTCTGGAGCTTTCTCATCTTGTACTATATATCTGTAACTTTACACCTATTGAACACCAACCCCCTCCCCATATCCCCATCCCCCCATCCCCTGGCAACCACCATCCTTACTTCTGACTGTTTTAGACGCCTCATATAAGAGGAATCATGCAGTACTTGTCCTTCTGTGACTGACTTAGTTCACTTAGCATAATGTCTTCTAGGTCCATTCACATGTCCAAACTCACCAAATTATACATATATTAATTATTTGCAGTTTTTTTACATACCAATTACACCTCAGTGAAGCTGGAGAAAAACTAACTAAGCCATGGGCTCTACCTTCCAGCAAAACAAAAATGCACTGAACAGAAGTAAGGTAAATAAAGTGAATTTTGAAGTTTCTTAACTATGGTAATACTTGAGACCCTTGAGGTCTTTCTTTAAAATCCTGGGAGAAAAACAACACATGCAATTTATAATGTAGTACCAATAGCCATCATGTGTTCCATGTTTTTACAATTTAGAAACCATTTTCAGTCAATACTTCATTTGATAAACTGCAGAGAAGGCCATTCTCTCTCGCATCCTCAGCCATCACTTGTTACTTTAAGAAGCAACATTTGAAATTTTCTACTGTCTATATTATTGACAGCTAAATCCCCACTGTGTCCATATCCTCTGTAGACGAGGATTACCACAGGGTCCTGCTGGGAGAGCTGGGTCAGGCCCCAAAGGCCCAGCTACGCATAAGATATAAAAGGAGGATTGCCTAGATGCTGGGGTCCCTGCCTTCTGGGGACCTATAACCTCAGAGTCCTGCCTCTGCCAGACCATTAACACCCACACGATGCAGAGCAGTCTCCTTCAGCCTGTCCCAGTGTCCTTTTTAGCCCAGGATGGAGGTCATAATGCAGAATCCACAGGTCAGCATTTGATTACTTTGGCCTGGACATCAAACAACCAGCAGGATGATGACAAGGTTCATCTCTGAAACTCGATTTGACCATTCTTAAGGTAGAAGGGATAAAACTTGCCTCTACCTAGTTCCCAGATATTTGGAGATGATAAATGAAGTACTACAATGACATATTTTAGTTTTCAAGGTGAATTACTTTGAAGTCCTTGGAAAGATCACAGAAGGCTGAGAGAGTCTAACTGGCTCAAAGTTAAGTATCTTCGATCACTTACCAGTTTTACTAGAAATCATACACAACATCTCAAACTAAAGATATGGAAAAGAGAAAAAAGCTTAGGTTTTGATATTGGGAAGTAGGAGGAAACTTAGTGAGGAAAGTGTCAATCAACAGCAGGAGTATGAAACAGGAAGAGGAGGACATGAAAAAGTCAAAGTGAAGAATTAAAATTTTGTTTCTGGGAAAGAAAGGGGGGGAATGTAAACAGCAACCATCGAACGATGTTCTCCCATAAAGAAAACACAAAGAAATTTTTTAAAGTGGTTCAATCTGGAATAACTGATAAACAATTAAAAACACATCATAAAGGACATAATGCTTATATGTGTGAAATAAATTTAAATGGAAAACTCCAACCAAAGTGAATGCTGTACCTGAGTCTTAGAAATCTTTTAACCATAATGAGTTTGGCAGTGATTCTAGAAGGTAAGGGGATGTGATTTGTATCTCAGAACTGTCTATTTGGGTGAGTCTCATCCAGATTCAAGCTAACAAGACCCACACAGAGTATCGCAATGAAGCCAAAGGAGAGAAAGGAAAAACTAATCATCCTGCCCCTCTTTCAGATACAGCCCTGCCTAACCCCGACCTCCTTATGTTGCTGCCCCTTCACACCCTTCTAAGCCAACCAGTTAACCAGCCAAGCAGTCACCCTGCGGCTAACTTACTTACATCTGGTCTAGGGCCTACCCTGCAGAAAGACACACACGCCGGAGGCTAGGAAGCTGAGCTGCAATTCTGGCAGATGTGCACTCCCTGGATTGGTGTACACTGATTCCAGCCACCCCCCTCCTCTGGAAGACACTAAAGGCAGTAAGAGTAAACTATTATTTCCTTAGTTTCCTCACGCCTGTGATTCCAAGGGAAAATAACAACAACAGAAGAAAACTGTTGCAAGGGCTGGGCAGCCAAAGTCACCAAGTATCACAGGATCCATTTTTATACACACACACACACACACACACACACACACACACACACACACACACACACATACACTCTAGTATACTCTAGTGGCTATGGTTCAGCTAAACACGCTAAGTCAAGACAGGAGAAGGCAACCACTTTTTTACTCTCAGGTCCCTTCTGGGAATTTGGTCCTCACTTCTAGTGAGAAATCTGGAAATGGCTCTACTGGTCATCCTCCTCCTGGGAGAAGGACCATCTTAACTGCGGAAAACTTGGCTTTGGGAGGGGAGTGAGTTCCCTATCTCAGTGATACTCCTGGACACTGGGGGAATTCTGCTCCCTCAATCTTGTCAGAGGGTTTGCCGTAAATTAATTTATGGTGACTCAACCCTGGGGCAGTAGGACCACTAGAGACATGGACAGCCTGCCCCAACCTTGTGAGAACTTCATAAACACAACTCTTGCACTTTCTCATCAAACACTCCCTCAGTTCCAGTCAGACCTGGAACCTGGGACTAGAGTGACAAAGGTGTCTGACCTGGGGGCAATTCTTCTGTTCATATGAGTGTGACTCTCAGGACAGAGCAGAAGTGAGAATGTGTGTTTCATGGTGAGCGACGAGGGAGGACAAGGAAAAGGACTGTACCTGTCAAACAGGTGAGCGCTGCCCATCCTGTCCCCTTTCCTTAGATAAAACAAGCGCTGTCTGTCAGGTTGGAGAGCTGGTTTGGTCTTCACAGTCCAGGCTGTTACAGAATTAGAAAATCAGCATCACTCATACATTCCCTGAGAGTGGGGTGGGAAGTTAAGGGTCAGTTGGTACCCAGGGGATGTAGCAGAGAATGTTAACAGCCACCAAATACACCAAGTATGCTTCTACGTACCCCTTGCAGTTAGATTGGGGCGAAGTGATTGGTTCCTGCCACTGAAATATGTGAAGTGATGTGTGTCAGGGCTGGGATGAGGCAACTAAGGCATACGGGTTTCCAGCTGTCTCTTCCTCTGCCATGATGCCCCTGGAGGTCACGTGTGCCAGATGGCATTGCAACAAGATTAAAGAGAGCCAACCAGTCTGCATCAAACCTTATTTACGTGAGCAACAAATAATCCTGTGCTGTTTATTTGTTACTGCGTCAGAGTCTACCCTATCCTGACTAATACAGGAGCCAAAGTAGCGGCCCATCCCCAATGCCAGAGACTTTAGTGCACTAAGTTTAACCTAGTCACACTTACTCACAAACTCTAAGAGGATGATTGGATCTCACAAGTTTTCCAAGACTTTCTTCAACAAAACATTGTCTCTGAGGGAGGATGGTTCAGCCTAAAACAGTAACTTCAAGTGTAAAGGCCACCTTTCCCAAGACATGTGTCTTCAAAATATCATAAAGCATCCAAAACTCATTCAATGGCTCATGAAATCTCTTCCCAGGCACCTATAACCTCCTGCTGTTTCCCATTTTACTAACACCCCTGGACACAAATGCTGGCTTATAGCCTCTATAAACAGAAGTTCCTCATAAGTTCAGGTTCCCATAAAAATCAAACAAGAGAAAAGTGAAAAAAGAGCCACCAGTAAGTTTCTCTCTGTCGAGACCATCTCAGTTTCGTGAGGGCCCTGGTTCAGTTCACTTTTCAAGTTTGGAATAGGAAAAAAGAGGAGCTTCCCTCACTCATTGTCTCTAAAATGTCTGGATCCCTCTTGGAGAGCCAGCAAGGCCAGCATGAGGTAGGAGGCACATCGCTTTAGAGCTTGAACTCAAAGGGCTGGGGATGCTTCTGGCTGGGCACTATTCACAAGCTGCTGAAAGCCCTACCTTTCAGAGTACCTACCAACTCAGATGACAAGGACCCTGTATATGACTACTTGTACGTGACCAAAACGTGTCTTTAAAAACACGTCTTTCAAAGGCAGGTCACATTATCAGTGTAAGTTTGAGAAATTACACACATATATTTTTCTCGGGCTGGGACTGGATGGAAATGTTCATGTATTCAACCCCTAAGAGAAGGCCTGTCTGGTGGTTAGGGGCTGCACGAAAGCCACGGCCTGGGCCCGTGCTCCGCACCCGGAATCTTCTGGCGGGAGGGGATGGTCAGAGAAGTACTTACTCTCTGACCCAGAAGGCCTCTTCTGAGCATTGCCCAATGCTCCTGTTATACAACATGCAAAATAAATAACCAACCTTAAAAGTCAGGCAGCCAAAACTCTACTCAATAATAAGCCCTTTTACAAGCTGCTTATCACTTGCCAAAATCAGCTCCAGAGGAACACCAGGAACTCTGAATTCTATTGTTCTTATGAACTACTTGGGGAATATAGACAAGCTTCACTGGCTTTATTGGTTTTCTAAGAGACAAAAGACAAAGGTTTTCATCTACCCATACTCTGACCTTGACCTCAAGAATGCAAATACAGCCCCATCCCACCATCTCAGAGAGGTCCCTATCACAAGTGTGAGTTAGAAAGGGGTCCTGATCTTTTCCTAGAAAACACACTGCTCTCTGCTTTCCCTCTCACCTGATTGTTGGGGTGAGGAAGGGAAGATAAATGCCAGCCTTTTCAGAAAATTCACTGGGAGGGAGGGAGAGGGCAAGACAGAGGCACCTGGAATGCGGTCTTCTGCCTGCGAGGGCTCTCTGGCTTAACTACAAAAGGAAAGAGGAGTTTTGCTCAAGGAAAACTGTTCAAAACCATTTTTGGTACACTTAGGTTGGCCTGATGATACGTTGTTGTTGGCCCAGAATGGTTTCTCCGGGTTTCCAAATACACGGTGGAGCCTCTCGTTAAGGGGTCTTGTTAAAGAAATTGATGGCAGAAATCTGTTATAAAACTCATTTCTGATGAACCACAAAAGGGATTTTGATACCCATGTGGCATTCTTATTCCAGGACCCTCAACCCACAGATGCAAAGCTCAGGATGTACCTGCTCTGGAAAACCTTACTGCCCTCCCATTTCCCCTCATTGCTCCCTTCCTCTGCCAGGCTCTATACATACTGACTTTTGCCTTCACTAGCTGAGAGGTTTTCTTAGAGCAGGAACCAAACCGTACTCCCCTCTTCATCTCTATTGTCTAGCACAGTCCACGGAACATGGTACGTGTTTATTAAATCATTTAATTAATGATAAGATTAACAATAAATATAGTTAATACCCAAGTGTTCAGTAACCGTGTTTAACTTCCTATATTTTTTCTCATTTTCCAGATGAAGAAGCTGAGGCAATGAGGGGTTAAGAAGCTAGTAAGTGGCTAAGCAATGATACAAACTAGGCCATCAGGCCCTAGAACCTTCATTCTTAACCGCTACATGGAGCAGTACACAGTAATAAATAAGTGAGCTGATGAAAGGGCTATACACATACGAAACCGTTAAACACGAACCTGGTTTGGTCACACAAAAATGTGTTAGGCACCTAGCACTCTGTGCCAAGCCCAGTGCTAACATAAGGGCATCATCTTATTCCTCAAGGAGAAGAGAGACAAATAACGAAAGCTTATTGAGCACTTACTACATGCTGGGCACTGTTCTAAGTACTTCACACATATTCTTTCCTCTTTACAAAATCCCTATGAGGGCACTACTACTACTACTATTTTATATCGAGATAAGACAGGTGAGAAACTGAGGCACAAGGAGAGCAAGCAATTTGCAAGAAGCACTATTTAAACCCAAGCAGCCTAGCTCCAGAGCCCGTGCTCTTATCCACTACACCGCTGCGTTTTCTGTTTGCAACCACACACAGCGCAGCGTAACATGTGCGAGAAGAGAGAAAGAGAAAAAGTGGTCTCGAAACTCAGGGAAGGAAATGGTTCATTTTGCCTGAGACGGGGCTCACAGAAGGCTCTGCAGAACAAGTGACACTTGAGCTGGGCCTTGAAGACGTGAGAATCGGAAACAAGTTCAAATAAAAACAGGACATGGAGACCAGTAAAGCTTGTATGTGTTTTCCAAGCCATCAGCACCAAAACGCAGAGCTAAGAAGCAAGCCTGGCCCGACAATGGCTTCTGCTGCTGAGGTCACTTCTTGCCAAGGAACAGGGATGTCATTCGTGGAACTGTGACCTGAATTTTTATGTCACTCTTCCCACTTGGTTCAAACTCTACCTAGGGTTTTGTCATGCTCACAGTATCTATAGAAATTTCTTTTCCTCTCCCTTCTCTAGGTAATAAGAGATAATAATGTTTCTGGAAGCGGATCTACAGGCTGTCTTCAGTGTAACTGAGGCCAGATCCTTCAAGGTTGGCAAAGGAGGCTGGAATCACCCAGTGGACAAGGGGGATGGCTAGAGCTCATGGCCCCAACCATTTCCACACGTGGAGACACTCTCCCTTTCCCTAACTGCAGAGGGTCTGAGTCCAGTTTTAGCAAAGGCTGCCCATGGGTTTCCTTAGAGTTTGTTCCAGTCAAACCTACTGGCAACTTCCCCTCCCTCAACATCTAGCTTCTCTGACGGTTACTGGCTACTATGCCCAGAAACGCATGTGACTACGGACTAGTGAACTCCAACGACCAGTGAGTACTCCTGGGGAAAACGTTCCATTATTTCTCCCATTCTGAGTTTACTTTTGTGGATGGTGTGAGGGAGTGTTCTAACTTGATTGGTTTACATGTGGCTGCCCAGCTTTCCCAGCACCACTTGCTGAAGAGACTGTCTTTCCCCCATCGTATATTCTTGCCCCCCTCTGTCGTAGATTAATTGACCATAGGTGCGTGGGTTTACCTCTGGGCTCTATTTCTCCCATTCTGAGTTTACTTTTGTGGATGGTGTGAGGGAGTGTTCTAACTTGATTGGTTTACATGTGGCTGCCCAGCTTTCCCAGCACCACTTGCTGAAGAGACTGTCTTTCCCCCATCGTATATTCTTGCCCCCCTCTGTCGTAGATTAATTGACCATAGGTGCGTGGGTTTACCTCTGGGCTCTATTTCTCCCATTCTGATACCTTCTTTTGACCCCCTCTTCCACACACCATTCCAGTTACTGCCTCATCTCCCTCCTCTTCTTGACAGCAAACCTCTTCAAAAGATTTGTCTATATTCCCCGTGTACAATTTTTCTCTTCCCCTTCTCCCTTGAACCCACTCCAATCAAGCTTTTGTCCACTGAAAAGGCTTTTATCCGGGCCACTACTGGCCTCTATGTTGCTAGAGTCCACTGAATATTCTTGGTCCTCATCTTGCTTGGCCAACCAGAAGCACTTCTCACAGCTGATCATCCCCCCTTCCCAGAAGCACGTGGCTTCTTCACGTGGCTTCTGGGGCACCATTCTCTTCCAGTTTTCCTTCCATCTTCCTGGCCACTCCTTGTCAGTCTCTTTTGCAGGTTCCTCATTGTCTTCCAAACCTCTGGCTGTGGGAGTGCCCCAGGGCGGGGTCCATGGTCCCCTTCTCTTAACTATCCTCACTCCCAGTGATTTCATCCATCTCACAGCTTTAAATATTATCTAGATGCCTATGACTCAAGACTGTTTATCTCCAGCCCTAACCACGCCTGTGAGTGCCAGGCTCATACATCCCACAGCTCACTCCTCATCTAAGTTAGACTTAGATGTCTAACTGGCATCTGAAATTCAACATATCCCAAAGTCAACTTCCAATATACTCCCAACCTTGTCTACCCACAGTCTTTATCACTGCAGTTAGTGGCAACTCCATCGTTCCAGCTGCTCAGGATGAAAACCCTGGCATCGTCTCGAACAGAAACACTGTGTTATACAGCTCCAGAGGGCACGAGCCACATTTTATGCAATGCTATTGGTGTTATGTAACATGGTGACCCTGTTTTCCTTGATTCCTCATTCACATCCCACATCTGATCTGTTAGCAAATCCAATTGGCTCTACCTTCAAGATATACCCCCAAATCCAACAACTTCTCCCAAATTCCAGTGTTACCAGCCTGGCCCAAGCTTATCCCCTTAAACATAACGTATTATCCAAAAAACAAAAGTGATCCTTTTAAAACATGTCAGATCACACCATTCTAACTCAAAATCCCCCACTGCTTACCATCTCACTCATAGTAAAAATCAAAGTTCTTACAATGGCCTTCAAGACCTTGCATTATTTGTTCTTTTTAGCACTTATCCCCATCTAATATACTACATATTATTATCTATCTAACTTACTTCTTATTATCTGTTGCCCACATATGAAATAAGCTCCATGAGGTCAGAGACTTGGTCGGTCTTGTTCATAGATGAAGCCTCAGCATCTATAACAATATCTGACACAAAGCATATGCTCAGTATATATCTGTAGAAGAAATAAAAGATTGGGAAGAGGGAAATCTTTACACATGGGCCAGAATCATACCAGAACCCAATATAACAAGTGAAATGGCATTTGGGTCAACTGGTGCTGAGACCAAGTCAAGTCCCAAGAGATGTATGTGCAGTTCTTACTTCCTATTATTTATTTTCCCATTGCTTTGATATTTTGCCTGATGAAGTCTCCTTTCTTTTGCCTCTAAAGAAAAAAAAATTGACCTAGCTATAGTAAGGAGCTCCCCCTGGTGGAAGCAGCTCCATCAAAGGAATGGCAAAGAAAATCATAGAAAACAGGCTTTAAGTTACAAAGGAGATTGCTGGAGACAAAGGAGTGACTCCAGCATTTCACAGGAAAAGTCCTTACTAGAAACAAGAGAAACTAAAGATTAGATTCAGGGTACATGGGGGAACTTATCAACTTATTTTACTGTTGAACCTCTTTTGCATCTGATGATGAGAAAGAAAATAATTCATTTAAAGTTGAACAACCTAAGTACCTTCCCTCAAGGAATTTAAAATCTGGTAGAGGAGGTAAGTCATGAATACAAATAAGTACAGGGGCTTCCCTGGTGGTCCAGTGGTTAAGACTCCACGATTCCACTACAGGAGGCACAGGTTCAATCCCTGGTCAGGGAACTAAGATCCCACATGCCACTCAGCCAAAGCAAACAAACAAACAAAATAAACAAATAAGTACAAAGCAATGAGTGTAACTGTGAAAGAGTGAATGGGGGCTAAATAAAAGGAATAAACTAAGAGCTATGACTTACCTAGGAAAAAGAAGGATTACTTTAGGCTGAGTAAATCCAGGAAGACAACTTGGAGGAGGTGGTTCTTGAGCTGAGCCTTGAAAAACAGACAAATTTTTATTGAGCGTAAATGTAGGGAAGGGCACATCATGTGGAAACCCAAGTTGACCAACGGGACCCTGTAAAGGTCACAATTTGAGTGACAACACAGAATTCAAACTCTTTCGTAAAAAGAGCAGAGAGGGATTCTCAAGAGAAAACTCCTTGGCAGAGGTAGACACAGGAGGGAACCAAAGAAAGCTCCTTTCCTTGTTTTCCCTTGGGTGAGAGGAACACTATTAAAAACTATAGAGGAGGGGCTTCCCTGGTGACGCAGTGGTTGAGAGTCCGCCTGCCGATGCAGGGGACATGGGTTCGTGCCCCAGTCCGGGAAGATCCCACATGCAGTGGAGCGGCTGGGCCCGTGAGCCGTGGCCTCTGAGCCTGCGCGTCCGGAGCCTGTGCTCCGCAATGGGAGAGGCCACAACAGTGAGAGGCCCGCGTACCGCACACAAAAAAAAAAATTCCATGCTAAATGGTCCAGCTTCCATACTAGAGGATTTAGAATCGACAAAACTAATGAAAAAGCCCATATAGACATGCAGGGTCTATTCTGTTCTATATTTTATCTGAAGGTAATGTGCAGAGAACACCCTTTTCAAATGAGGCTGGTCTCCCTTCTATTCCCTCCTGTGCAATGTCCTTCCTGTGGAGATGCCAAAATGCATGCTGAATCCATCCACCCCTCTCAATTTCCACTGCCATCCCCCTAGTCTGAGCCACCATCATCTCTCCCCTGGTCTAGTGCCACAGTCTCCTGACTGGTCCCCCCACTTATAGTCTGGCCCCTCTGTAAGCCACGCTGCACACGGCAGTCAGATCAACCTAGGGATATTGGGGGGTGAGGTAAATAACTCATGTTTCATTTTCTTTTTTTTTTATTTATTTTAATTTATTATTTATTTATTTATTTTGCTGTGCCAGGTCTTAGTTGTGGCACGTGGCATCTTCATTGCTGCGTGTGGGATCTGTAGTTGAGGCAAGCGAACTCTTAGTTGTGGCCTGGGGGATCTAGTTCCCTGACCAGGGATCAAACCCGGGCCCCCTGCATTGGAAGCGCAGAGTCTTAGCCACTGGACCACCAGGGAAGTCCCTCATGCTTCATTTTCAACTTTTCATTTTGGAAGTACAGACAATGAAAAAAGGGGCACAATAGTGCAAAGACTTCTCATATACCTTTCACTCAGATTCTCCAAATGTTAACATCTTCCATAACCACAGTACAATATTATAAATCAGGAAATGAACATTCATACAACACAATAACCTAAACGACAGACTATTAGATTTTCTCCAATTGCCCCAACAATGTCCTTTTTCTAGTCTAGGATCACACCTGTCTCCTTCAGCTCCTTTAATCTGGCATAGTTCACTAGTCTTTCTTTTTTTTTTGGTTTTTCATTACCATGACACTTTTGAAAAATACTGACTGGTTTCAATTTGGGGTTTGTCTGATGGTTCCTCGTGACTCAATTTAGATTATTTGTTTTGGCAAGAATACTACAGATGTGATGTTGTGTCCTTCTCAGTGCATCCTACCAAGAGGCACATGGTATCAGTTTGTTCCACAACTATTGATCTTAACTCTGATCATTTGGTTAATGTGGTGTCTGCCAGGTTTCTCCCCAGTGAAGTTACTATTTTGCCCTTTGTAACAAATAAGCATTTTGTGGGGAGATACTTTGAGACTATAAACATGTATACTGTTTTTCATCATACTTTTGTCCATTTTGTGGAGAAAAGGGAACCCTCTTGTGCTGTTGAGTGGGATTGTAAACTGGTGCAGTCACTATGGAAACAGTATGGAGGTGCCTAAAAAATTAAAAATAGAACTGCCATATGATCCAGCAATTTCACTTCTGGGTGTTTATGTGAAGAAAACAAAAACTCTAATTTGAAAAGATATATGTACGCCCATGTTCATTGCAGCATTTACAATAGCCAAGATATGGAAGCAGGGCTTCCCTGGTGGCGCAGTGGTTGAGAGTCCACCTGCCGATGCAGGGGACATGGGTTCGCGCCCCGGTCCAGGAAGATCCCACATGCCACGGAGC
>NW_020173710.1:1704807-1707809 GCF_003031525.2 Neophocaena asiaeorientalis asiaeorientalis | reverse complement strand
CAACAAAAAAAAAAAAAAAAAAAAAAAAAGATATGGAAGCAATCTAAGTGTCCATCGACAGATGAATGGATAAAGAAGATGTGGTGTATACAAAAACAGACACACACATACACACACACACACACACACACACACTGCAGTGTTACTCAGCCATAAAAAAGAATGAAGTTCTGCCATTTGCAGCAACGTGGATGGACCTAGAGAATATTATGCTAAGTGAAATAAATCTGACAGAGAAAGACAAATACTGTATGATCTCACTTACATGTAGAATCTAACAAACAAAACGAAAACAGACTCACAGATACAGAACACAAACAGGTAGTTACCAAAGGGGAGGAGGGTGGTGGGAGCAAAACAGGAGATGGGAATAAAGAGGAACAAGCCTCCGGTTATAAAATAAATAAGTCACAGGGATGTAATATACAGCATAAGGAATATGGCCCATAATACATAATAACTTTGTATGGGGACAGATAGTTACCAGACTTATCATGGTGATCATTTCATAATGTATGCAAATGTCAAATCACTCTACGGTACAACTGAAACTAACATAATACTGCATGTCAACTATATTTCAATTTAAAAAAAGAATTCCAATCTTGTAAGTAACTTAGAGTCATCTGAAATTGGGAATACTGACACATGCTCATAAATCTCAGAAGAGAATGAAGTTTATAAATTACAACATCAATTTATTAATTTAACTGTAAAGTGGGCATTCTTTCCCCACAGGCTTGCCTACTAAGACAGTTTTCTGGTGAGCCTAGAACAGGGATCCACAAACTTTTCCTTTTAAAGGGCCAGCTAGTAAACTTTTTTGATTTTGTGGGTCATATACTCACATCTGTCACAATTACTCAACTCTGCCACTGCGGGGCAAAAGCAATGATAGACAATAAGTAAACAAAGAAGTATGGCTGTGTTCCAATAAGACTTTATTTACAACAATAGACGTCAGGGTTTCTAGAGCCCTGGCCTAAAATAAGAATAAGAGGAGTAGTAGTTACCTGATTCAAATGCTTGATCACATCAGGCTTTTGTAGCCTGATGTGTCCATCAATGGAGGAGATAAACCTGTCTCCGCTATGAGATTAGACATGCTGCTTAGCTGGACACTGCCAACGTTTGCCGCTCTAGTCCTCCTTTTTAAATACCAGCCACCCTTCAAAAATCCCACCCCATCCTAAAGACTTGAGTATAAGAAAGCTCAACTTACCAGTAAAACTCTCAGGGAAATGCCAGCAGCCTCAGTTTACATTCTGCAGCTATTTCACGGAGAAAACCTTGATCCTTTGTTACCTTCGGGGTGGGGCGGGGGGAAGAGCACCCTCCATTCTTACTTGTGTTCCCCTGGAAAAAAAGTGACAGATTTGGCAATATTAATACTTATAAGAGGCACTAGTGTGTAAGCTCCATGAAGAGAGAGATTACTTTTTAAATTAGAAAGAATCTCTTATTTTTGCAAAAGCAGTGTATGTTTGTTCATTGTGGAAAATTAGAAAACAAAAATTAATAGAAACATTACATTTCTACCACCCAGAAATTACCACTGTTAACAGCTTAGTATATATCCTTCCAGATCTTTTTCTAAGTATATATAATATGTATATGTACTTCCCACCAAAATGAGGTAATGCATGTGTATAATGCTTTTTCTCAACTAACGACCTCCACCATTCCACGTTAAGAAGTTTTCATCTCATCTAAGACCCATCCATATTCATATCTGCTTACTTTTCCCCAAAATGTCCTATAAAGCTAGTCTGTTCAAATTAAGATCCAACCTCAGACCACACATTGCAAGCTAAGTCTCTTTTCATTTAGAACAGTATCCTTTTTTCAGGACAGGAATTTTGTTTCCCAATGTATCCTCAATGCCTTTAACAGTTCTCGGTACACAGGAGTAGATCAAATATTTGCGTAATTAAGTAATTAATAAAAGACTTAGGAGATGGAGGGCTTTCGCCCTCGAGCTTATCTCAACCACCCATACCCTTTATCTTCACTTTATAGATAATAAAAATCAAGGCCAGAGAAGTAAAGGGACTTCCCAAGGTCACCCAGCAAGTACATGGCAATTTCTTGGTTTCTTCTGTTAAACCAGGAGTTGGCAAACTTTTTCTGTGAAGGTCATATAGTAAATATTTTAGGCTATATGGGCCAAGAAGCAAAATCGAGGATATTATGTAGGTACTTATATAATGACAGAAAAAAATTTCCATAAATTCTTTACTGATGAAACTCAAAATATAATAATAATTGATTATACGGTTTTGTAATACAGGTCTACTAATGAAAAAATGGAATTGAAGAATAATATTTTGTTTTATTGTGGTTGAAACTTAGTGTTCCCTATCATCAAACTGATTGTAAATGTTCATCTGAAAAAACATTCTTAGCTGCCAGGTCATAGTGTGCCAACCTCTGTCCTATACTATGCTGCTTGTCTGTGAATTTGGCTTTCTCTTTGAAAGTTTGAATGAAAATAACACTCTTCCTAATTGACGGTTGTAATTGGGTTCTGGCTTATTGAAGTTATATGGTATGAAAATACCAATGAGGAAAACAACTCCTTGGCTGCTCCTTTAAAATGTATATCTTGTCTTACTTCCGTTACTCTGGTACCTAACTGTTGGTAATGACTGTCTCCTTTCATTTAAATGGTAAGGTAGGTTGCACTGTGACTGTGGCTTTCACGATTAACCATGTGATAATATTAAATGGGGCTGGGACTTCCCTGGTAGCGCAGTGGTTAAGAAACCGCCTGCCGGGCTTCCCTGGTGGCGCAGTGGTTGAGAGTCTGCCTGCCGATGCAGGGGACACAGGTTCGTGCCCCAGTCCGGGAAGATCCCACATGCCGTGGAGCAGCTGGACCCGTAAGCCATGGCTGCTGAGCCTGCACGTCCGGAGCCTGTGCTCCGCAACGGGAGAGGCCACAACAGTGAGAGGCCCGCGTACTGCAAAAAAAAAAAAAAAAAAAAAAAAAATCCCCCCCC
>NW_020173710.1:1698539-1704791 GCF_003031525.2 Neophocaena asiaeorientalis asiaeorientalis | reverse complement strand
GGGGAAGATCCCACATGCCATGGAGCAACTAAGCCCATGTGCCACAACTACTGAGCCTGCGCTCTAGAGCCTGTGAGCCACAACTGCTGAGCCCGCTTGCCACAACTACTGAAGCCTGCGCGCCTAGAGCCCATGCTCCGCAACAAGAGATGCCACTGCAGTGAGAAGCCCGTGCACTGCAACGAAGAGCAGCCCCCGCTCACTGCAACCGGAGAAAGCCCGCGCGCAGCAACGAAGACCCAATGCAGCCAAAAATAGATAAATACATAAATAAATAAATAAAAAGATTAAATGGGTCTGACTGAGAAATCGCTGCAAGTGAGGATGGTGATTGTTTGGCCTATGTCAAGGCTGATAATTTTTCTTCTAAAATAAAAATATGCTATGCTATTTAAAGATATAGAGGTAAATATCCGAAGAGTTAAAAGAACAGAAACTATTGGTTTGGGGGAAGCAGGGAATGGGGAGGAAAGCTGGGGACTCCTCTTTTTAAAAATAGCCAACCTTGTAGAAGTATTTGACTTTTTAAAACTATGTACATGTGTAATTTTGATAAAAATACACAAAAGAAAACCAAGGCACATTAAAGCACCTTCTAGAAAAGGCTTTTTTAATACTTTCCTGTACACAAAAACAAACTCAAAATGGCTTAAAGGCTTAAATATAAGATATGACACCATAAACTCCTAGAAGAGAACACAGGCAAAACATTTTCTGACATAAATCATAGCAATATTTTCATAATTCAGTCTCCCAAGGAAAAAGACATAAAAGCAAAAATAAACAAATGGGATCTAATCAAACTTACAAGCTTTTGCACAGCAAAGGAAACCATAACAAAACAAAAAAGACAATCTACGGACTGGGAGAAAGTATTTGCAAACAAAGGATTAATTTCCAAAATACACAAACAGCTCATACAACTCAGTATCAAGAAAATAAACAACCCAATCAAAAAAATGGGCAGAAGACCTAAATAGACATTTCTCCAAAGAAGACATACAGATGGCCAACAGGCACATGAAAAGATGCTCCACATCGCTAATTGTCAGAGAAACACAAATCAAAATTACAAAGAGCTATCACCTCACACCGGTCAGAATGGCCATCATCAAAAAATCTACAAATAATAAATGCTGGAGAGGGTGTGGAGAAAAGGGAAGCCTCTTGCACTGTTGGTGGGAATGTAAATTGGTGCAGCCACTATGGAAAACAGTCTGGAGGTTCCTTTAAAAACTAAAACTAGATTTACCATATGATCCAGCAATCCCACTCCCGGGCATATATCTGGAAAAAAACATAATTCGAAAAGATACATGCACGTCAATGTTTATAGTAGCACTATTTACAATAGACAATAGCCAAGAAATGGAAGCAACCTAAATGTCCACCGACAGATGAATGGATAAAGAAGATGTGGTACATATATACAATGGAATATTACTCAGCCATAAGAAAGAATGAAACATTGCCATTTGCAGCAACATGAGTGGACCTAGAGAATACCATACTAAGTGAAGTAAGTCAAACAGAGAAAGACGAATATTACATGATATCACATATATGAAATCTAAAAACAATGATACAAATGATACAAAACAGAAACAGACTCACAGACATAGGAAACAAGCTTATGGTTACCAAAGGGGAAAGTGGGGGGAGGGGTAAATTAGGAATATGGCATTAACAGATACCTACTACTACCTATAAAATAAATAAACAATAAGGACTTACTGTATAGAGCAGGGAACTATATTCAGTATCTTGTAATAACCTATATTGGAAAAGAATTTGAAAAATATATAACTGAATCACCTTGCTGTACACCTGAAACTAACATAATATTGTAAATCAACTATACTTCAATTTAGAAAAGAATACTTTCCTCCATCCTCCCCCCCCCAGACTAGGTTAGGTGTCCCTCTTCTCTGCTCCCCATAGCATCCCTTGCTCAGCGCCATCAGAACACTTAACACATTGTACTGTAATTATCTGTTTCTCTACCTGTCTCCCTGAAGGGACTATATATGAGCTCCTTGCAAGGAGGGACCATGTATTATTCATTTGAGCTCCTAGATTAAAATATTAAAATAGGTATCCATTAAAGTGAAGTGAAACTAGCTAAATACCACTCAGTCTGGGCAAATCAACATCACAATGAGATACCAAACAAAAAGACAAAACAAGTGTTGGTGAGTATGTGGAGAAATTGGAACCTTCATACATTTACCGACGGGAATATTAAATGGTACAGCCACTTTAGAAAACAGTCTGGATATTCCTAAAGAAGTTAAACATGCAGTCACCTTATGACCCAGAAATCCCACTCCTAGACCAGGGAACAAGTGAACATGGTCCTTGCCCTTTCCAGTGTAGAGACAGAGAATGAACCCAAGCTTATAGGGCAGTGTGTTAAGTGTTATGACAGAGGTCTGCTAAGGGCACTATGGCAGCACCTGAGCAGGGCAGTGAAATCAAGAGAATTGAAAACATATGTCCTCACAAATGTTCACAATAGGATTACCCATGATAACCAAAAAGTGGAAATAAATGTCCATCAACCAATAGATGGATAAATAAATGCGGTACACCCATTCCATGGAATGTTATTCCGCCATGCACACATATATACAATGGAATATTACTCAGCCATAAAAAGAAACGAAATTGAGCTATTTGTAATGAGGTGGATAGACCTAGAGTCTGTCATACAGAGTGAAGTAAGTCAGAAAGAGAAAGACATATACCATATACTAACACATATATATGGAATTTAAGAAAAAAAATGTCATGAAGAACCTAGGGGTAAGACAGGAATAAAGACACAGACCTACTAGAGAATGGACTTGAGGATATGGGGAGGGGGAAGGGTAAGCTGTGATGAGGAGAGTGTGGCATGGACATATACACACTACCAAGCATAAGATAGATAGCTAGGGGGAGGCAGCCGCATAGCACAGGGAGATCAGCTCGGTGCTTTGTGACCGCCTGGAGGGGTGGGATAGGGAGGGTGGGAGGGAGGGAGACGCAAGAGGGAAGAGATATGGGAACATATGTATATGTATAACTGATTCACTTTGTTATAAAGCAGAAACTAACACACCATTGTAAAGCAATTATACTCCAATAAAGATGTAAAAACAAAAAAAGCAATGAGGTACTGATACATGCTACAGCATGGATGAACCTGGAAAACATCATGCTAAGTGAAAGAAGCCATTCACAAAAGACCACATATTGTAAAATTCCATTCACATGAACTGTTCAGAAAAAGCAACTATAGAGACACAGGGCAGTTACATGGTTGCTTAGGACTAGAGGTAGGAGGAGAGATTAACTACAAAGAGTCTTTTGGGAATTTGGGGAGGGGTGATAAAAATGCTCTAAAACTGGATTCTGGTGATGGTTACACAACTCCATAAGTTTAGTAAAAACAAGTGTACATGTAAAATGATTGAATTTAATGGTATGCAAAGTATAAAGGCTCTTTTTAAAAAAATATCCCTCAATCTATTATTTAGTTTCTCTCTAAATTAACTTTTTTCCTCCATGACACGACCTGGTAAGAACTGTGGTAAATGAAGTTTCTGAGGCATTTTTGTCAGTTGGGGTTTGGGGTTGTGCTGACAGAAACATCAAAGTCAGCCTCTCTGAATATTGCGTGATGAGGTGTACAATGCGTTTCCGGTTGGGTGATCCCAGTGTGTAATCTGGACAATCCGTGGTCTGCCAGTTTAAGTGTGAGTGCGCCAGGCCCCTACTCCAAGCAATAAACTGTAGTCAGGTAACAAATTCACTTCTTGCAACTCTCAAGCCTTGTTCACAACCAGGTGAATTGTTCTATTACAGCATATCTGTGAAAATGTTAGTGGTTTTTGTTTGTGTGTTTGGGTTTTTTTTTGGCAATTCGGTCAGTGCTTACTAGGCAAGGATGTCCTGCCAGAACAGCTGATAGATACTAACTCCACCCCTCCAGACCCGCCCCCTGGGATACTCCAGAGGAAAGCACACCTATCTAAGGGCGATGGGGGAGGTGCCAGGGGATGGACCAGCACCTCTCCGAGCTAGGGGAAAGGCTGGGACCGAGTCCCTCCTTCTTTGCGTTGCGGGATGGGCAAAAACTGCCACAAAGTAAGGGTGAGGTGTCTCCTCCCAGGGCCTCCTGGTGCCCGGGAAACTCACGCGTCTTCTTGCTGGGTCGCCAGGAGTGTACAGTTAACTGCGCCCAGACCTCAGTCGCTTTCGCCGCTACGGTCCCACCGTGTGGTCCGCGCACAGCGAAAGAAGGCGATGGAGGAAGACAAGCAGCCTGAGCAGGCTTGCAGCCGTCCGGAGTTCCAAGCCGCGGTCCCCTACGCCCCAGCGCTCGGCTCCCTGACCACGTGACCGCCACCCCTCCCCGCACGCGCGATTGTGTCTTGGCGCCCCCTGGTAGCCGGAAGCGGGCAAAACCGGCGCTGTTATCACCAGCTGGTCGGAGCATGCGTGGACTGGCGAGTGGCTTCCGGTCCGCGGGGCAGCCCAAGCAGAGGCGGAGGCATCTGCGGCGGGAGTGGCCGTGCCGCTGCCCAGGGCGAAGCCGCGATTCCGAGGGGAGCTGACCCAGATCCAAAGTGGAGTAGGTGGAGGCGGCCTCCACCCCTTCCTCCTTTCTCCCCAAAGGGAGAAGGACCCCGAAGAGGACAGAATGGTCAAATAATTATCTCGAACCTGGATGCCAGCTCCCTTCCGCAAAAACGGAACAGAATAAGGCAGCTTTGTTGAAGATGGTTTTTGTTGACGTTCCGAAAAAATGCATTTGTAGCCGCATCGATGTGAGCTAATTATTACCTCCCTGAGCCTCAGTTTCCTCCTCTTATAAAATAGGGATAATAATAGTACCAACTTCACAAGGTGTTTGTGAGGATTAAATAAAATAATCCACCCAAAGGGTTTACCAGACTGTTAAAGCTAGCTATTTAGTTGTTTCTCAGGATAAGAGTAGGTATTATCTTTCCTCGAGATTCAGAGAAACGAAAAGATTTTGACACTACCAAATAAACGCCTACCTAAGGTGAATTATTCATAAAAATGTTTTATATATGAGGAAACAGTCCATCCGTACACTCAGCCTGGACACAGAAACAAAAGCACGCCATACTATGTACATAAATGTGTCTTGCTAGTCCACTGTCTTCGTTGGCATTACTTTTCCAGGACTCCTCTGTCCAGGCAAATAGTTTCTTCACTACAGCAACGTCCCCAAAGATCCATCAACTCTTCAATGGAAAGCAGCAACAGTTTGCTCTCTGAAACTCTTTAAGTCCCTCTCCTCAAAATCCTCCCCTTGCAGCTTCCACCAGTCCCAGACTGTTGGTATCATGATCCTTACCCAATCCTAATCAAGCCCCAGAGTTGAAAGACCCTCTGCCTTAAACCATGCTTTCATTTCTCAATAAATTCTGCCCTTTCCTTCCTCCCTGAAACACTGGCAAAGCTTTGCGAGGTGAGGGTTCTCCCTTACAGAGGTAAGTGATAAATTCAGCATTGTCATATCAACAGGTGCATTGGTGATATTTGGGGAGCCAGCACTTGACGGTTTTGAAGTCCCCACTGACATCCAGTGCCCCTGAGACCTCAGCGCCACAGCTCAAGACCTTCACCTTGGAAACAGCGTGCTCCTCCCGCCTCTTGGACCTCCAGCTTGGGGCTCTCTGACCACAATGGTAAGGTACGTAGGTTTCACATTGGTTAGAGCTCTGATCCCTTGGAGCTCCCAGTTGCTGAGGATGCTAGTCCTGCAGCCTGCACATGACCCCCTGTGAGAAGCCTGACCCCGCGGATTGTAGGGCCCTCCTCTGTGTTCTGACTGTCCCCTGGCTCACCCCTGCCGTGGCTCTCACCACTCTTGTTTTATTCTGATGAGCTACTGCACTTAATAGTAAGCCAAGTGGGGCAGAGGATCCCTGCATTGTAATTGTGAGGTCAGCCTGTGATGTGGCTGGGGCCTGGGTGATTTTATGGTAATGTCTTCCTCTACATCCACCACGCTCACCCACCATCCTCTAGCTGAGCTTCAGTTCTCTCCTTTCATTCGTATCTTCTAATGGTAAAAAGAGTTTTATCATTTTCTTTTCCTAAGCCTTTCAGGTTTTATATTAACGTCCCTCATTTTATTTTCAGAAACGTTTCCACCAATTCTTTTGCTTTGTCTATGAAAATAATCATACTTACTACAATTAATGATCATTATTTGTCAGCCAGTAACAAAAC
>NW_020173710.1:1690983-1698437 GCF_003031525.2 Neophocaena asiaeorientalis asiaeorientalis | reverse complement strand
CACTCTTTACCACCCCCTTACTTCTCTTTTTGCCAATCTTTATTTTCTACTTTTGAAATTATTAACAGAAAAAGAACAAAATTTACTCAATAAATTGCACATATATCTACACTCACAAAGTTAGAAAAAGGATTTAAAAGAAATATGCCACAATGTTCAGTATTCACCTATGGTTTATTTTTTCTTCCTGTATACTTTTATGGCTATTTAAATATTAACCATGTAAAATATTTTGTATAGTTTTGTGACATTCTAAATACTTTTATAACAACTCTAAAATTATTTGGTGAATAAAATAGTTTTACCAAGCATTCTGGCAGACAGAGAAGGAAAAAGTTTATGTGTCATTTCTTGAGTTTCAGAGATCAGTGATACTGAAGACATTCTATTTTCAATTATGTTTCCCTGAGCTAAATTAGATCTTGGTCCATTCAGGATATTTAAAATCAACCTCCATCATGTTCCCTCTAGTAAAATTTAAGTTCTTTTACTTACAGATTTTCAAACAGCTTTAACCTGTGCTTGATGAACAGGAAATTGATCAGATGTTCATATCTGCCTGGTACCCCTGCCCCAATAACTGATCTTCCACTGTGATACAGTTTTTCTCATTAATGTCAACACTTCTACTTCAGATATATGATGGAAAGTTCATAGGCTTTGGTGCCAGACTTACCATCTGTTTACTGGCATATAACACCTTAATCCTGTTGCTGTCTCTTGCTGAGACCCATTTATCGCCTCTAAAATGGGGTTAATGATTCTTACTATATTATTGACATGTTCAACACATAGCGAATGAAAATAATATTCATTATTTTACTCTTTTTTTACATCTTAGGTTATTTATTTATTATGCATGCAAGTCTTACATACTTTTATTGAAGTATAGTTGATTTACAATATTGTGTTAGTTTCAAGTGTACAGCAAAGTGACTCAGTTATGTATATTTTTTTCCGATTATTTTCCATTATAGGTTATCACCAGATATTGAATATAGTTCCCTGTGTTACACAGTAAATCCTTGTTGCTTATCTATTTTATGTATAGTAGTTTGTATCTGTTGATCCCATACTCCTAATTTATTCCTCCCCCCCCCTTTCCCCTTTGGTAACCATAAGTTTGTTTTTATGTCGGAGAGTCTGTTTCCATTTTGTAAATAAGTACTATTTGTACTATTTTTTAGATTCCACATATAAGTGAGATCGTGTAGTATTTGTCTTTGTCTGACCTCACTTCGTATGATATTCTCTAGGTCCATCCATGTTGCTGCAAATGGCAATATTTCATCTGTTTTTATGGCTGAGTAATATCCCATTGTATGTGTATATATATATACCACATCTTCTTAAATCAGTCATCTGTTGATGGGCACTTGGGTTGTTTCCATGTCTTGACTATTGTAAACAGTGCTACTATAAACATTGGGGTGCATGTATCTTTTTGAATTCGAGTTTTCCTCTTTTCTGGATACATGCCCAGGAGTGGGATTGCTGGATCTTATGGTAGCTCTATTTTTAGTTTTTTAAGGACCCTCCATACTGTTTTCCATAGTGGCTGTACCACATAATTATTATTCTTAATTATCCTTTAATAAAAGGGAAAGAGCAAACACTACCCAAAACATTCATATTTCACAGGGCAGTTATCTTTAATATTTACAAATGCACATGGAGTGATTGGGACTTTGAAACACCTAAACCTAAGGTCTGATGATGTGACATGTATGTAGCCACAAAGAAACCCATCTCTCACTTTCTGCCATGCTAGGAGTGAATGGTCCAACTAATAAGTGACAACCTGGGAGAGTGAGAAACAAGCAATTGATCTAGAAAGTCTCCCAGGTTTCTGATCTCAACTAGATGGATGGTGGTTCAGCAGTGTACACTGTTCTCTCCTTGAATGACTCTCCTCCAGTAAAATTTGTTCCAGGAAAGGAAAAATAACAAAGGTTGCCATTCGCTGAGTACCTACTGTGTGACAGGCACTTCATTCATTCTAGCCACAAACATTTATTGAGATCCAGCTTATGTTCCAGGCAGTGTTCTAGGAGCTGAGGATACACCAGTGAACTAAGCAGACTAAAATGTTTATAGTCTAGTGGGGAGAGGCGGGAATAAACAATTAACATAATAAATCGGTAAATTATGCAGTATGCTAGAAGAGAGGCATGTGATGGACGAACAGCAGGGAAAGGGAAATGAGAATGCTGGTCCAGGTGCGCAGTTCTATTTATTTTTTTTAATTGAAGTATAGTTGATTTACAGTGTTGTGTTAATTTCTGCTATACAGCAAAGTGACTCAGTTATATACAATTCTTTTTTATATATTCTTTTCCATTATGGTTTATCACAGGATACTAAATATAGTTCCCTGGGCTATACATTAGGACCTTGTTGTTGATCCATTCCCTATATAATAGCTTACATCCGCTAACCCCAACCTCCCACTCCATCCCTCCCCAAACACCTCCCTCTTGGCAACCATCAGTCTGTTCCCTATGTCCATGCATCTCTTTCTGTTTCATAGATAGGTTCATTTGTGTCATATTTAGATTCCACATATAAGTGATATCATATGGTATTTGTCTTGCTCTTTCTGACTTACTTCACTTAGTATGATAATCTCTAGTTGCATCCATGTTGCTTCAAATGGCAATATTTAATTCTTTTTTATGACTGAGTAATATTTCACTGTATATATATATACCACATCTTCTTTATCCATTCATCATCATGTCGATGAACATTTACGTTGTTTCCATGTCTTGGCTATTGGATTAGAGTTTTGTCTGGATATACGCCCAGGAGTGGGATTGCTGGACCATATGGTAATTCTATTTTTAGTTTTCTGAGGAATCTTCATACTGTTTTCCATAGTGGCTGTACCAACTTACATTCCCACCAACAATGTAGAAGGGTTTCCTTTTTGCCACACTCTCCCCAGCGTTTGTTATTTGTAGTGTTCTTAATGATGACCATTCTGAGTGGTGTGAGGTGGTACCTCACTGTGGTTTTGATTTGCATTTCTCTAATGATTAGTGATGTTGAGCAGCTTTTCATGTGCCTATTGGCCATTTGTATTTTTTCTTTGGAGAAATGTCTATTTAGGTCTTCTGTCCATTTTTTTGTTTGTTTTTTTGTTTTTGTTGAGTTGTATGAGCTGTTTGTATACTTTGGAAATTAAGCCCTCATCGGTTGCATCATTTGCATCCTTTTTTTTTTCTTAGATTCCATATATATGCATTAGCATACGGTATTTGTTTTTCCCTTTCTGACTTACTTCACTCTGTATGACAGACTCTAGGTCCATCCACCTCACTACAAATCACTCAATTTCGTTTCTTTTTATGGCTGAGTAATATTCCATTGTATATATGTGCCACATCTTCTTTATCCATTCATCTGTTGATGGACACTTAGGTCATGTCTTATGTAGTCTTTAAGCCATTTTGAGTGTATTTTTGTGTATGATGAGAGGGTGTGTTCTAACTTCATTGATTTACATGTGGCTGTCCAGCTTTCCCAACACCACTTGCTGAAGAGACTGTCTTTTTCCCATTGTATATTCTTGCCTTCTTTGTCAAAAGGTTAATTGACTGTAGGTGTGTGGGTTTATTTCTGAGCTCTCTATTCTGTTCCATTGATCCATATGTCTGTTTTTGTGCCAGTACCACAGTGTTTTGATTACTGTAGCTTTGTAGTATTGTCTGAAGTCTGGGAGGGTTATGCCTCCTGCTTTATTCTTTTCCTTCAGGATTGCTTTGGCAATTCTGGGTCTTTTGTGGTTCCATATAAATTTTAGGATTACTTGTCTTACTTCTGTGGAGAATGTCATGGGTAATTTTATAGGGCTTGCATTAAATCTGTAGATTGCTTTGGGTAGTATGGCCTTTTTAACAATATTCATTCTTCCAGTCCAAGAGCATGAGATATCTTTCCATTTCTTTGAATCATCTTCAGTTTCCTTTATTAATGTTTTATAGTTCTCAACGTATGTCTTTCACCTCCTTGGTCAGGTTTATTCCTAAGTATTTTATTTTGGGGGGGTGCAGGTGCACAGTTTTAAATGGGCTGTTCAGGAGGAGGTGCCATTTGAGCAAATACTTGAACGTGGTGGGGAGTCAAGGCACAGGGATATCTAGAGGAAGAGTTACAATAGCCAGGGCAAACACGTGTGGTGAGAGTGTGCCTGGATTCTGTACCAAGGTATTGAAAACTTCCTGTGCTCTGCACAGGGGTTATAAGCCTCCTGGGGAGGACAGATAATTAGACAAGCAGTTACAATGCAAAGTACTACCTAAGCTGTAAGGAATGACCTTTAGTGGAGTCAGAGAAAGCTGTCCCGAAGGAGTGCCAGGGGAGATGATACTAGAAATTTGACAAGAGTTTTGCCAGATGAAGGGGAGGGCCAGGCTGATAGACACAGCACATTGGGAGTCACAGATAACGCATAAGCCCTGGTGGACTGGTGGTCTTCTAAGTCCCTTTCTAGAGGGACCACTCTTCATTTGTCTGGTTGGGCCCAATGATCTGAAAGCACTCCCAGAGTTTTAAAAGCGTAGCATTCCATTCCAAGTGCGGAGCCTAATTTATTCAGCCAAACTTTACTCGTGGTCTTTCAAGTTGTTTCCAGTTTTCCACTATTACAAAAAAATTAAAAAGCTAGAATAAACATCTTTGTTCATAAGAATTTTTACACTTGTTCAGTTACTTTCTTAGCCTCAATTTCGGGAAGTTAAACTGCTGCATTCAGGGTTTTCACATTCAACCTTTGATACATTTTCCCCTTGGCCTTGTAGAAAGAATGTGTCAATTCTCAGTCCTGCCAGCAGTGTGGGAGAGAGACTCTTGCCCACGTCCTCACCAACAATTTGTTATTTTTAGTATCTTATCCCAGAAATTGGATATAAAAATAAATATGAGGAGAAGATGGTTTCAGGCTCTGAGATGGAAGTTTCCTAAAATGATAACTTTTTCTGCCTTGTTCAATAAAAGAAATGAGACCAAGGCCATCCTACTATGCTTAGGGTGTGAGTGTGACAATTCAGAAATCCATACCCAGGATGCAGCCAATAGAATGATCAGATGTCTTGTACCTGTTACCTTAGGAATGACTTTACAACACAGTGGTAAAGACTACAGTCTCTGGGGAGGGGCAAATCTGATGTTCAGTTCCAGCTCCAACTTTTACTAGCTGTCTGATCTTAGGCAAGGTCCTATAACCATGTGTGCGTCAACATCCTGGTCTGTAAAGTGGGGATGGTGAGTGTGGTACATATCTGAAAGAGCAGTTGTGAGAGGCC
This sequence comes from Neophocaena asiaeorientalis asiaeorientalis, assembly GCF_003031525.2. Classification (NCBI taxonomy): domain Eukaryota; kingdom Metazoa; phylum Chordata; class Mammalia; order Artiodactyla; family Phocoenidae; genus Neophocaena; species Neophocaena asiaeorientalis. The sequence goes on along the minus strand of NW_020173710.1, from coordinate 1,693,131 downwards.
ATGATAAACTGTGACCTCTGATCTGAGATGAGATGCTGCAGCTGGAGATCCATACACCCTGTCAGGATGCAGTGGGAAACCCAGCCCCACTCCCTGTGCCCCCTTTTATCCTGTCCCTGAGATCCCTGGTAGTGACAGGATTGGCGGGTTACCTGGATCGTAAAGAACTCCTCAGACCTCAGTCATGTCTCCTTCCAGCCACGCGCTGGGGAGCCTGTGTGACCCTCTGGGATCAGCTCCCCTGACCCCTAGCTCCCATCTGCTGCTCAGGGGAGTTGTTTGAGTGGGGGAAGACTTGGCTGGTCTTGACCTGTCTGAAAGGATAGGAGTGCCTCTGACATGTGGGGGAAGGAGACCTCCTCTGGGGACACCAAAAGTAGGAGAAATCCACCTCGGCATTCAGTAAGTGTTCCCTTATCACCCCATCATCAATCATCATCATCATTACCACCATCATCACCATCACTAAAACACTCAGGCATTTCTGAATCCACTCTTGTACCTGTCAGGGGCCAGGTTCGGCGTAGCTCCTGGAGCCCAACTGTCATGGTGTCAGATTAACACTGAATCAGCACTGCCTGCGTAGCATGGACTGCATTTAATTTTCCCCGTCCTTCCTTCTGTAGCAGAATAATGCATTCTAGCCGAGTAATAATAGCTACCATTTCTTGAGAGCCTACAATGGACCAGCCCTATGCCAATCACTCATACACTGGGCACCTGGGGAAGACAGGTCTTATTATCCTGAATTTACAAACCTCAGTTTCCTCATACTTCATATGCAGATAATAACACCTACATCGTAGGGTGCTGTGAACACAGGAGAGCTAAGACGTGTAAGAAGCATAGCCTTCTCACCTGGGAGAGTGACCTCTGGCTCCACCACTAACTAGCTGCATGCCCCTAGGCAAGTTTCTTAACTTTGCAGAGTGTTTCCTCATCTGAAACATGTGCTAATAGTAATACCTATTTTATGGAGTTGATATGAGGCTTAAAGGAGCTAATGTGTCTAAAGGACTTGGTACAGGGTGCCTGGTACTCAATAGGCTCTTAACAAATCACAGTTGTAATGATTTTGATTACTATTATGGAAGGATCAGGAAGAAGAAGAAGATTCAGCAAAGGAGACTCAGAACTGGGCACCAAGGAGGTCAGGGAGGGGGGAACCGTGAGAGAGGGGTCTCATGGAAACCAAGGGAAAAGAGTGCCAGGAAGGAGAGAGACATAATGCAGAAGGGTACTCGGAGGCCAGTTCCTTCTGACAAGACAAAAGGGTGATTTTCATCTCCTAGCGACCAATGAGAAATGAAGGCAGAAAGGAAGAAAAGAAGCCTATAGTTTGAAGTGAAGTCTTTTTAAGGCTAACCCCATTAGTCTGATCTGAATGCCCAGGTCTTGGTTCCATGTCTCCTAATTAGTGAGAATACATATTTCTTGAGTAAAGGAAAAGCCAGTGTCACACAAAGTGGAAAAAGAAATGTCAGATTACATCAGGTTGGCGAAATAAAAATTTAGACAATCTCAAGTTCATACAATAGAGAGGAGGATGGAGGAGGGAAGAAAAGGGGGGTGAATCACAGAACAAATTTTCAAGGCAGTGGTCTATACTGAACTCGCAAGCTAACTCCAGTGAAAAGGAGGGTAGTGATACGGGCAGAATTTATTTATCTATCACTTCAGGTTTCTCTTCTACCTGGTGCCAGAAAGAAATTATGGCAACATAAAGTGGGTCTTTGGGCAAATATTCAACACGTATTTATAAAGTAAAATTAAGACGAGCAGAAAGGGAGAGGTATGAGGAATTAAGGGTTAAAAATCTATGTGAGCTGGGAAATGGTGGTGGTCGCTGCGGCTTTGGGGGCCTGAGTGGAGCTGCCTCTTGCCTGAAGGTGATTGGGGGGGGTCCTCTTTGGCTCTGGAGAGATGGAGGTGGCTACCAAGGTCCCAGAGGTGCCATGGATGGATGCGAGGAGAGGGCCTCTAGAGTCTGCACTCCTGGCCGGTTCTCAGCTAAAGGGTCTGAGACAGAGAGGCCCTTCCAGTCTCCCTCTGGCCAGGAGGGTTAAGGAGGCTGAGGCTTAAGGCAAACCTGGGATGCTAGGGGTGGGGGAGGAGTAATGGCAGAGCTAGGGAGGGGGAGCCCCCAAA
>NW_020173710.1:1687100-1690801 GCF_003031525.2 Neophocaena asiaeorientalis asiaeorientalis | reverse complement strand
CGCCTGGCATCTCCCCCTCCCTCCCCCCTCAACTGCTAACATAATTAGAAGCCCACTGTCTCTCCCTGGGCGCCTCAAGCTGTGCCATTCCTGGTACACACAGCCCAGAGTTCTGTATGAAACCCTGGAGTCTGTGATTCCCACTGGGCTTCCTGTCCCTGTCAGGTTCCATGTGAGTGTCCCTGGTCATCGGGCCCTCAGCCGCTCTCCTCTTGCTCTGTGCTTAGCCCCTGACGCACCGTCTCCCGCTGCTGCGAGCGCTGTCCTCTCGGCTCTGTGGAGCACCGATTTCCTGCAGGACAGCTGCTTCAGGTCCCCAGGTGTGCGCGTTCGTTTCGCTCCACCCCCTGGCTTAAATGCAGTCATCCCCCTCCACCACCCACCCCCAGCCCTGTCCTGCTCACAGAGGTAGGAACTTATACACCTACAAGAAACATAGGGATCCTCAGGGTCTGAGGTCAGATACGTCCTCTTTTACCACCCTCCGATATGAGATCAGGAGAGGGGACAGGGCAGGTTCCTGGGAAGGTTCTCCGCCCCCCCCAACCCCATCCCGCCTCTCCAGGCCATGAATGCCCACCACTCCACTAAAATAACGTGGAGGGCTTCCAGGCTTTCTGATCCCCATGTTCCTTCATGCGTCCTGGCAACTATATTGCTTTTCGCTCCTCCCCAGCTATTCTCAGTTCCTGGGGTGAGTGGGGTTGGGCTTGGAGTCTTCGGGCTGCACGTGTCCTCTAACATGTAGCTTCAGGGCTTCCAGGCTGAGGCTCAGGGCGCTGTGAGGAGCTGAGCCTCCTGGTGCTGGGCTCCCTTTCCTTAACTGGAGAGTGGGAAGAGGGCCATGTCAGCCCCCAGGAGAGATTCCCGGTTGTGACCAGGATGCGGTGAAGCAGCGGCAGCAGCGATCTCAGAAGTCCACCCAGAGGAGGGAGGGATGCCCCTCCCCAAAGTGGTCAGGAACGGAGCCGCTGGGATCCTCATTTTGGGCTATTCAGCACCAGACTCCCCCACTGTCAGAATCCTCTGGATACATTAGAGAAGAAAGCATTAGCGTGTCGTCAGCTAGTGGGTGCCATAGTTTGGCTCTGTGACCTAAGGGACAGGTCAGTTGTGATAAAGGAGCTCTGTCCATTTACCTCTGGGGAATATGTCAGCCCATTTCGTCTTCCTTTTTCCCCATCTGCAAAGGGAAGTTAATAAAAACCCCACCTCAGGGTATAACCCCACCGTTTATAGCTTTTTACTATATTTTTCTTATTCCTGTTTCCTTTACTTCTTCCTAAAATAATATCAGAGACATTAAGATAGATGCTGATATATATTTATTGACATAGAAAGACGCCCACAACATATATTATTTGGTGAAAAAATACACTTTAGAACGGCACTTATATTTGATCACTTTTTTCTATACATATATCTGTCTGGGTACATAGGTATAGGGAACTATCTAGAAGGACATTCATCACAGGGTTGACAATGGTTATATGAGGGTTGGAGGGTTTGGGGTTACTTGTACTTTTTGTACTTTCCTTTATTGTTTTAATATTTAACAATGAATTATACCAGTTTCACAAAGAGAATAAAGCCATCAAGGAAAGGGGCACACACAGAAGGTAGACCCTTGGGCAGCAGGGGATTGGAAGCAAGGACGGAGGTCAGGCCATCTCGCTCCACTGTGCTAATATTCAAGACCCTTTGTCTTCCACCCCAAAAGAAAGCCACCTTGTGGATTAATTCATGCAATCAGAACCACCACCCGCCATTTTTCCCATTGCTGGACTCTGTATGTAGGTTAGGGTTCATTTAAAGCTGGGGGCTAGCACCTCACTGTGGCTCAGAAGGGTCACTGGGTTGGCCAGGGGCCTCTCTTGACCCCTCCTCCTCGGTATGTGTCAGCTCCTGCAGGGTGATAATCAGGTTCTCAAACATCTGGGCCTTGTTGCTCTCATTGTCACAGGTTTCCTTTGAGTGGCCCTCCTGTCCACAGTACGAACAGTGGATTGTGTTTTTTCGCTTCCTGGTCCTACGCATATCCCCAGGACCATCATTCTTATACCCAGAACCCCCGCTGGTACAAGGAGATTGAGCCCTGGAATTGCTGGGGGAATCAATGACTAGCACTTGATTCCGAGGTCTGGCCCTGCGTCTGGGGAGAGGAGAACTCGAGAATGAAAGTGGAGGGTCCTGAGACTCCACCAGGATCACATCCTCATCTGAGTCATCATCGGGGGTATCATCTATCTCTATCACGTTGCAGTCGGCATTACCGATCACTATGGGTCGGGAGCCCCCAAATGCCACTGGGCTAGTTGCCCTCTCCACCATTGACTCAGATCTCTTGGCCCGCTTCCGTTTAATAAAAGTGTCATCCCAATCCTCTTCCTCCCTTATCATTCTGATTAACTCCAGGAAACTGGGGAGACGTTCCTGCTCATTTGCATACATCCTGAGAAGATTCTTCAGCCTGAAGCGCAGGTCCCCATTCAGCTCAGCCCCTAAAAGGAGCTGGTGCAGGCGACTCTGGTTTGCATCTTTCTGAGCTATGATCCCTGCCTGAATAGCATTCTGGAGCTGCACCTCTAAACGGATCACGTAAAGGGAGGCTTTCTCCCCTTGTGCCTGCAGGGTGTTAAAAAATCTACCATGAGCGGTCACACTGCTTTCAGACTCCCCAAACACCAATTTCATGGCGTGCAAGAAATCTGCCACACTTAGATTGGGGTTGGCCGCCTGCAGCAAACGCATGACCTCCCGCGCGGGGCCCCTCAGGGTTTTCATCAAGCGCTTCAGTTTTTCCTCCTCAGACATATTCCAATCTGGTAGGACCCCATTGACTTGGGTCAGCCAGTTTTCAAAGGTTTCTTCCCCCTGGGCTGGCACCACCCTCCCCGAGAACAACTTCATGTTTCTCTCTGCCATGTTGGCCATTAAAGGACCAAGACTTCTCTCCAGGGACCTTAGCATAGAATGGGCCCAAGGCGGCAAGGGTGCGTTCTGCCGCCGGCTGTTACCCACGCGCGCAATGATGCTAGCCATGACGGACGATGACCGGGTTTCTGAATGTAACAAGATGCTCAGGCTTTTTAGAAGAGCCTAATCTGCAGGCGTGCTGGGGGGCTCTGCCTTCCTCTTATCTCGGTAGGAACTGTAAAAAAAAGAAAACAAAACAAAAAGCGGGAGGAGGAGTTAATAAGGGACGGGCTGCAGCTGTATTATCTCCCTTCCTGAATATCCTGCAGTACATTTTATATCTGCCCACTGCCCTAAAAATATCCTCCAGAAGACTGGCAATTACAACCTCACGGAGCCAGCCGGTGTCTCCGTGTTAGCAGGGTGCTTTTTACAGCCTCATCCATCCCCTCCCGCCAGTCCTTCAAGAGGGACGGCAACTGTTGCTTCTAATTCTAAGTGTAACAGTGTATGGAGCTGATATTGGGCTCTCAAAATAGAGCACAGCGGTCACAGATTTGTGGGAATAAATAAGATCTCATTAACCTCTTGGTCTCCGGTCTCAACCACACCCCTTTCTTAAAGTCCCCTCTCCCCCGCCCCATTATTTTTCAGATTCTTACAGGAGCTCAGGAGCAAGCGCGCGCCTTTATTTCACTTCCAGCTTCTGCAACCGGTGGCCTCCGTGAGAAAGCTCGCCTCTGGGGTACGGTCGATCGCTGTCCCCCGGGGGTCGCCGATCCGGG
>NW_020173710.1:1641661-1686934 GCF_003031525.2 Neophocaena asiaeorientalis asiaeorientalis | reverse complement strand
ATCAGCCGCACAGAATTCAAGTTCGGATTCGGCTTTGCTCTCCTGCCAAGGAGAAAGGGAATAGGAGTTGGACGCTCCTCCCCCAGGAAGGGATGAGGAGATGCAAAGGGGTGCAAGGCAGACACTTGGCGATTCTCCCCCAATACCAACGCGCCCCTTGCCACCTCCCCCCGAAAACGCCCGCCCTCTCAATCCAGGCAAATCCTACCCGTTCGGCAGCAGCCAGTGGAACCCCACCTCCTCCCTCAGTGGATGCAAACGTGCGCCGGCGGCCGAGGGGCTGGGGCGGTGACCCGCAGGTCCCCGGGACGTCAAGTGCAGCTTGGCTGCGGGGACCGGAGGAGTTTTCGAGTCTTCCCCTCTCCCTCTCTTCCTCGCCTCAACCCTGGGCCTTGAAGCCAGGTGCATTAAACATGAGGCGGAATGGATTTCAAATAAGCAATAAAAGTTCTTCACCTTCGTAGAGGCGGAGTGGAGAAAAGAGCTTTTTTTTACTGTGGAGGAGGTGGCAGTACCACGTCCATTTAACAGTGAGGGGACTTGGGCACTCAGGCTCTTAACCAGTACTCACTAAAGTATGCGTGCAAGGCTGGCTGCCTCAATCATTTGGGGGAGCTTGTTGGAAATGCAGATTCCTGGGCCCGGCCTCTGGGAGATTCTGACTGACGAGGGCTAGAGCTGCGGGTGGGATTTTGTACTTTTAACCAGCACTGTGGTTGATTCTGAGGTGTCAGGAGGATGGTGGATAATAGACCTGCCTCCAGCGTATCTGTTCACAGCGTACCTATGGTGAAATGCAACGCCAGGGCAGATGTTCCTCTTGGAGTCCATGATCTTCCTGAAATTGTATGCAAAGATTTTGGACTCTGTAGGAGGCTGAATAATGTCCACCCCAACATATCAAGTCCTAATCCCTGGAACCTGTAAATGTTACCTTATCAAGTAAAAGAGTTTTTGCAGGTGCGGTTAAAGTAAGAATCTTGATGTGGTGGAGATCATCTGGGATCATCTGAGCGGGCCCCACAACTGACCACAAGCTTTCTTATAAGAGAGAGAGGAAGAGAGAGGGCTGATGCACACAGAGTAGGAGAATGTGACGTGAAGACTGCGGCGGACATTGGGGTGGCGTGGTCACAGCAAAGGAATGCTGGTAGCCACCAGAAACTGGAAGAGGCAACAAGGAAGAGAGTACAGCTCTGCCCAGAGACACTGATGTAGAACTTCTGGCCTCCAGAACTAGGAAAGAATAAACTCTTTTTTTAAACCACCAAGTTTGTGGTGATTAACTACAGCAGCCATAGGCAACTAATACAGACTCCTGTATTTTGCCGAGTCCATAGCTTTGTAGATGTTTTTGAAAATATCTATTTATTTATTTTGGTTGTGCCAGGTCTCAGTTGCAGCAGGGGGACTCTTAGTTGCGGCATGCGGGCTCCAGTTCCCCGACCAGGGATCGAACCCAGGTCCCCTGCACTGGGAGCACAGAGTCTTACCCACTGGACCACCAGGGAAGTCCTGGAGCTATTTAACTAGTGGTTAAAAACCATTCCCCTACAGTCTTTCTTCATTCATATCTTCCTCCTTCCATTTGTACTTGAGGATGAAGTGCAAGAAACGAAACAATTTGCTTACACACAGCTCTCTGCTACTGATACAACTCTTCCATTTCTCAACTTGAAGACAGGTTGCTAGGCTGCTCTTCTGTGAGCTAAGGACAGGTTGAGGGGACCTGTCCTTCGCTGGATTTGGCATCACTGGCCTCAGAGGAGTAACTCCATGGAAATGGCATCCAGGGCAGCCTGGAGTGAATCAGCGGTGAAGCCAGTGGCTCCATGTATTAGGGTGCTAGGCCTGCCATAACAAAGTATCACAGACTTGGTGGCTTAAACATAAGAAATTTATTTATTTTCTCACAGTTCTGGAGGCTGGAAGACCAAGATCAAGGTGCCCACAGGGATTGGTTTCTCCTGCCGCCTCTCTCCTTGGCTTGCAGATGGCCGCTTTCTTGTTGCCTCTTCACAGGGTCATCCCTCTGTGTGCTCTAGTCCCTGATGTTCAAATTTCCTCTTCTTATAAGGATCCCAGTCAGTTTGGATTAAGACCCACCCTATCAGCCTCATTTTAACTTAATCACCTTTTTAAAGTCCCTATCTCCAAATACAGGAGAAGTATTGGGGGCTAGGGCTTCCACATATGAATTTTGGGGGGATGCATTTCAGCTCACAGCACTCTATTTTCCCTTACTTCTGGTTCTGGGAAACATGTCTCCTTTCCTTCATGTAGAGTGTGACTAGGAGGTCCCTGTGGGGCTTTTGGGGGTCAGGGTGGTGGCAGCATATGCACTGCACAAGTGCAAAGTTGTTGCTGCTGCTTGCTTTTGACTGCTGACATTTGGTGCTTTTTTCTTTATTATTATTTTATTTTTGGCTGCGTAGGGTCTTAGTTGCCGCATGTGGGATCTTTCACCGTGGCCCGCGGGCTTCTCTCTAGTTGTGGCATGTGGGCTCCAGGGCACGTGGGCTCTGTAGTTGTGCGTGGGCTTTGCTGCCCCGCGGCATGTGGGATCTTAGTTCCCCGACCAGGGATCGAACCCAAGACCCCTGCATTGGAAGGCGGATTCTTTACCACTGGACCACCGGGGAAGTCCCTCGACTGCTGACATTTGGAAGCAAGTGAACAATCTGATGTCCTTCGGCTGCTGTTGGGTTCCTCTTTAGCCTGCTAACGTACGTCACCTGCTCCTTTCTGCTTTCTTATTTCCAACCCCAATACTTAGAATGCCTTGGAGTAGACAATCCCAATTTGGAGATGAAGCCCCCTGCATCTCAGGAGTGTGGCCTTTCTCTCATGGACGGAACAGTGGGGGTGGTGGTGGCAGAGGGTAGAAGGTGGTGGAGGTAGAGAGAAGGCAGGTTGGTCACCCGGAAGAGTCAAGGGTGATGCTGGCGGTAGCTAGCTCATGGGTTACCCTCAGACTCCTCCTTCGGCTCACCAGTGCTGTGAAATCTGACCCTAGCCTCTCAGCACACTCTTGTTCTGAATTTAAATAGCTTCATCACCAAATCAGGTGATCTGCAGTTGGACATGGTGGCATCATAAAAGACAAAGACTAGATCTCAGAGCTCTGACAAAATGTTGGAAGGAAATGGATTGTGTATCAGGTGCCTGGGTGGGGTCATTAGAACAAAGACAGGGTCGCTCCATGTAGGGCTAGAGGAAGAATGTTGGATAGTGAGCATCCCTTATCTCTGGTCTCATGTTGCCAGGTGTCGGGGGACACTTCCAATTGCAAAGATTCAGCTCTGGTCGCTCTAAGGAGGTCACATTTTATTTTCCAATTGCAAAAACATAAAGCTTAAAAACCTGTAGGTTAGGAGCTAAGGCTTTCAGTTGAAACAGTATTAGCTACCTTCGGCTGCCTCCTCTGTGCCAGGAATTTTCCCTCTGTTATCTCATTTAAGCATCTCCGGCAACTTTGTTGAGATAAGACATCGTTCTTTCATCGGAGGAGCTGAGGGCATGCAGGCACTTCACACTAGGGCTTTGGCTAATCAGAAGTCAAAGCTGGGATGGGGATGCTTACAGGAGACCCTGACCATAATAAACTGGGACCCTGAGGGCAGCATCTTTCATGAAAATCTTCAACAGGAGGGTGAAATAAGGATATCTTTAAACAAACAAAAAGTAGGAGAGTTTGTCGCCAGCAGATTGCACTAACGGAAATTCTAAAGGATGTACTTCAGGAAGAAAATGATTTTAGAAGAGCTAAATGCAGGAAAGAATGAAAAGCCAGAAAAGTGATAGTATGTGGACAATGTTAAGTGAACATTGACGACAGAAGGAATCATAAAAACGTCTATTCTGCTTTTAAAAAATAAAGTACCGTACAATAAGAAAAGACGGGGCTTCCCTAGTGGCGCAGTGGTTGAGAGTCTGCCTGCCAATGCAGGGGACACGGGTTCGTGCCCCGGTCCGGGAAAATCCCACATGCCGTGGAGCGGCTGGGCCTGTGAGCCATGGCCACTGAGCCTGCGCGTCTGGAGCCTGTGCTCCACAACAGGAGAGGCCACAACAGTGAGAGGCCCGCGTACGGTTAAAAGAAAAAGAAAAGACATCAGAGGGGCATAAATGGAGTTCAACTTTCCTAAGGGCCTTGTATCATATCGAAAGTGATTTAGGTATTTATTAAATTTATACTTTGATAAGGTAATTACATGTGTAGGAATTAACAGGATGTAACTATTAAAATAATAGCAACAGAATATAAAATTCCAAACTAGTAGAGAGGGAAAATAATTGAATGAAATATTCCGAGTCAATTTTTTAAGTCAAGAAAGAAGAGGTTAAAAACACATAGGTGGAGGTTAGAGGGGAAGATGGCGGAAGAGTAAGATGCGGAGATCACCTTCCTCCCCACAGATACACCAGAAATACATCTACATGTGGAACAACACCTACAGAACACCTACTGAACGCTGGCAGAAGATCTCAGACCTTCCAAAAGGCAAGAAACTCCCCACGTACCTGGCAGAGGGGATTAAGAGCGCTGTGAGATGGGCATGAGACGCTAAGGCTCCTGCTGCCACCACCAACGGCCCTCTGTGCGAGCACAGGTCACTATCCACAGCCCCCTTCCGGGGAGCCTGTGCAGCCCGCCACTGCCAGGGTCCCGGGATCCAGGGACAACTTCCCCGGGAGAACGCACGGCGCACCTCAGGCTGGTGCAACATCCCGGCGGCCTCTGGCGCTGCAGGCTTGGTGGGAGGGAGGGAGACGCAAGAGGGAAGAGATATGGGAACATATGTATATGTATAACCGATTCGCTTTGTTATAAAGCAGAAACTAACACACCATTGTAAAGCAATTATACTCCAATAAAGATGTAAAAAAAAAACATAGATGGAAAAAAAAAACATAGGTGGAAACAATACAAGCCCAAAATAAAACGATAGCTTGAAACGTAAATATACTAATAATTTTATTAAATGTTTGTGGGCTAAATGCTCACGTTAAAAAATAGTGTCAAATGGGATTAATTAATACACCCATATGCTGTTTAAGAGAGACTCATCCAAAATATAAGGATACTGATAGGTTGACAATAAAAAAATTGAGAGAGATAAATCATGCAAATAACATTTAAGTGATAGAAAACTTGTATACCTGTGTTTGTATCAGACCAAATACACTTAAAAGCAAAAAGCATTATTAGAGATATAGAGGGTTATTTTATAATGATAAAAAGTTCAATTCACCAGGGATGATTATGCACTTATAACAAAACCTCAAACTACATAAAGGCAAAGTTAACTTACTAAAAAGACAAATAGACAAATATACAGAATGGGAGGTCTCACACCTCTCTCAGTAGTTGGTCAAGGAGAGAAAAAAATGTCTCTGAGAATATAGAATATTTGAACAATACAATTAATAATTTGAGCTAATAGCCAATGTATAGAACACTGCCCACCAACAACTATAGAATACACACACAGAACATTTATAAAATTTGACCATGTACTAGGCCAGAAAGCAAGTCTCAATAATTTCAAAAAATTGAAATCTGATGATAATGCAAATAAGTTATAAATCGATAAATATAAAAGATAACTGGAAAATCTCTGTGTGTTTGGAAATTAAGGTACACACTCTGAAATAACTGATGGGTCAAAGAAGAATGATAGTAGAAATTAAAACATTTGTAGTTGAACAATAATGAAAATATATCAAAACTTGTGGGATGTAGCTAAAGCGGTGCTTAGAAGGAAAACTATCTTTCAGCAATGATGAAAGGCCAAGAAAGTTCATGAGTTAAGTATCCATTTCAATATTTAAGAAAGCAAAAATGATATGCCCAGCAAAATTAGGAAAACATGAAATGATAAAGATAAGAATATAAATTAATGACATAGCAATAAAGACAAGTCAAGAATGTCCTCTCTTGACGCTTCTATTCAGCATTGTATTGGAGTTCTAGCCAGGGAAATTAGGCAAGAAAAAAGAAATAAACAGCATTGGATTGGGAAAAAAAGAAGTAAAACAATCTCTATTTGTAGAGGACATGATTTTGCATATAGAAAATCCTACAGAAACCACGAAAAAACTTCTAGGATGAATAAATTAGTTCAGCATGATTGTAAGATACAAGATCAAGATATAAAAATCAACTGTATTTCTATACACTAGCAACGAACAATCCAAAAATGAAATTAAGAATGCAATTTAATTTACGATAGCATCAAAAAATAAAATATTTATGAATAAATTTTAGAAGTGCAAGACTCCTACAAGGAAAACCACAAAACATTGTTGAAAGAAATTAAAGATCGCAAGAAATGGAAAGCTATTTCATCTTCATGAACTGGAAGACATAATATTGCTAAAGTGGCGATATACAGATTGATCCTTGAATTCAGTGTAATTCCTATCATAGTCCCAGTTGGCGTCTTGGTAGAAGTTGACAAACTGATCGTAAAATTCACGTGGAAATGCAGGGGACCCAGAGTAGCCAAAACAATCCTGAAAAAGAAGAATAAAGTTTGAAGATTCACACTTCCCAATTTCAAAAGTTATAAAAAGCTACAGAGTCAAGACTGCCTGGTATTGGCATGAGAATGGATATGCAGATCAGAATAGAACAAAATTGAGAGTCCAGAAGTAAACCCATACATTTGTGGTCAATTGATTTTTGACAAGGATAGCAAGACCATTCAGTGGGGGAGAAGAATAGTTTATGCAACAAATGACACTCAGACAACTGTATATCCACATACAAAATAATGAAGGTGGACCTCCTATCTCATACCATGCACAAGAATTAACACAAAATAGACCATAGACCTAAATATAAGAGCTAAAATGATAAAACTCTTAGAAGAAGTCACAGAAGCAAAAATTTGTGACCTCGAGTTAGGCAAAGACTTCTGTGACACCAAAGCACAAGCAACACAGGTAAATTAGAAAACATAGATAAGTTAGACTTCATCGAAGTTTAAATATTTTGTGCATCAAAGGACACCGTCAGGAAAGGGAAAAGACAATCCATAGGATGAGAGAAAATATGTGCAAATCATATATCTGTATCTAGAATATATAAAGTACTTTTATAACTCAATAATAAAAAGACAAATAACCCTATTAAAAATTGGGCAAAAGATCCAAATAGACCTTTCTCCAGGGAAGATATAGAAATGGCCAATAAACACATGAAAAGATGCCCAACATCATTAACCATCAGGAAAATGCAAATCAAAACCACAATGAGATACCACTTTATACCTACTAAGACGCCTGTAATAAAAAAGACGGGCAATAGCCAGTGTTGGGAAGGATATGGAGAAATTCGAATTCTCAAATATTGCTGGTGGGAATATAAAATAATACAGCCACTTTGGAAAACAGGCTGGAATTTCCTCAAAACGTTAAATGCAGAATTACCATACCATGCAAAAATTCCGCTCCTAGGTGAATACCCGAGAGAAATGAAACCATATATCAACATACAAACTTGTACACGAATGTTCATAACAGCATTATTAGTAATAGCCAAAAAATGGAAACAACCCAAATGTCCATCAACTGATGGATAGTTAAAAGGAATGAAGTTCTGATACACGCTATAACATGGATGAAACTTGGGAACATTATGCCACATGAAAGAAGCCAGTCACAAAAGGCCACATATTGTATGATTTCATTTATAGGAAATGTTCAGAATAGGCAAATCCAGAGAGACCGAAAGTAGAGTAATGGTTGCTGGGAGTTGGGGAAGGAGGAAAAAGAGGGTGACTGCTAATGGGTACAGGGTTTCTTTCGTTTTTTTTTTTTTTTGGCTGCACGACGCGGCATGCAGGATCTTAATTCCCAGACCAGGAATCGAACCCGTGCCCCCTGCAGTGGAAGCACGGAATTTTAACCACTGGACCGCCAGAGAAGTCCCCAGGGTTTCTTTTTGAGGAGATGAAAATGTTCTAAAATGATTGTGATGATGATTGTACAACTCTGAATGTACTTTTTTTACATCTTTATTGGAGTATCATTGCTTTACAATGGTGTGTTAGTTTCTGCTGTATAACAAAGTGAATCAGTTACACGTATACATATGTTCCCATATCCTGAATGTATTTTTTTAAAAAACACGGAATTGTACACCTTAAAAGGATGAATTTATGGATGCGCACAGTATCTCAAACACAGGTGAGACTATATTGTTCAGACATGCATTCAGAGATGATAAAACTAAAAGAAAGCAAGGAACTAGTAAATATATAAATATTAAATAAAGTCAAGATAGTGGTTACCCTGCGGGTGAGGGAGAAGTATTGATTAAAAAGAGACCTCCAGAGGGCTTCCGCAACGTTCTACTCCTGACCTTGATTTGTGGTTACATGGGTGGGTTTTTTTTCTATTTTTAAAAATGTATATACGTGCTTTGTGCACATTTCTGTATAAATGCCCTATTTTGAATAACACGGTAAAATTAAACTCATTTGTACGAGTTTATGTGGACTACACTAAATTGTTAAAATGTTGGACTGAGCCAGGTTATTTATTCCAGATATTTAAAGAAAAGAGTTGCTGTGTTAAGTGTCCGTGAGATTAAGAGAGGGTGTAGAGGTGGAGCGGGAGTAGGGCAGAGGAAGCAAGAAGAGGATTTGACTTTCCTAAGAAGTACTACCCCTTGGGATCCTGAGTAAAGCACTAAAGATGGGGTAATAGTGGTGAAGTATCCAGGCTCTGCAGCCAAAGCAACTAGGTTCAAATTCTGCATCTGCCACTTAGTTCTTAGTTTCTGACTCCTGTGCCTCAGTTTCCACATCTGTAAAGGCAGTTTATAATCGCATCTAGCTTAAATGTTATTGTGAGGGTTAAAGAGCTAACCCTTGTAAGGTCTTGAGAATGGTTTTTGACACACAAGTGCTCAGCAACTATCATTTGTTATTATTTCTTCCTAAAGCTCTTAATAAGGTGAAGAAATTAATTCTGAATCCCTGTTGTACGTCTGCTATTGTCCTACTTTCCATTTTTCGTAGATACATGAAAGTATTAAAATTTCATTAAAAAAATCTACATTTCTGACGTTTCACTCTTTCAGACGGGTTCTGCTTCCTCAGCCCAAAGGAGCAGTCAGGTGTTAGACATATGCCAACTCCCTTAATCCTCAAACCTATCCTGTGAATTGCTACATTCAATAGAAACTGACACTCAGAGAGGTTAAGTAAGAAGCCTAAAGTTGTACAGCTTGGAAGAGATAAGGTCACGTTTTGAAAATGGGTCCTCTAAGTCCAAAGTCCTTGCATTTCCCACTGCATCATGTTGCCATGGGGTTGAACATAACCATTAATCCATAGGATTAATATACTGGGCTTGATTGTTTTTTTTCCCTTACCATTGCTAGTGTCAGAGTTGGCCCTTTGTGTAGCTGGAGTAGCCAGCCTCTTCCATGGCCTGGTGTTGAAGCAGCTTCAGTGTTCCGTTAGCCTGAAACTATTTCCCCTGACACGCTCTATAAACAGGTCAGCGCTGAAATAATAATACTAACATGTATTATGTGTTTACTGGGCCAGGTACTGGTTTAAGTGCTTTGCATGTATTAACTCATTATGTCTCCAATCTCCCCCCACCCCCGCAGCATGCTGCTCTTATTATTCTTATTTTAACAATGAGGCATCTGAAGTTCAGACAGATTTTGATATCTTAATTTGGTTCAGGTCCAATATGTTAGAACATTTAAGACATTATGTTCTAGTTCAACTGAGTGCATATGGAGATTTTAAAAATTGGTTTAATTCTTAAAAAACTAAAAATGAAAGAAATCAAAATCTAGTATTTCAAGAGTTCAGGAAAATTAATATTTCTTTATCTACTTATATCTATTCTTTTCCGAAAGGGACAGTCTAATTTGGAGTTATTTTTTAAAATTAATTAATTTATTTATTTAGTTTATTTTTGGCTGCATTGTGTCTTCATTGCTGTGCGCGGGCTTTCTCTCTAGTTGCGGCGAGTGGGGGCTACTCTTCATTGCGGTGCGCGGGCTTCTCATTGCAGTGGCTTCTCTTGTTGCGGACCACGGGCTCTAGGCGCGTGGGCTTCAGTAGTTGTGGCAGGAGGGCTCAGTAGTTGTGGCTCGCGGGCTCTAGAGCGCAGTCTCGGTAGTTGTGGCGCAGGGGCTTAGCTCTCCACGGCATGTGGGATCTTCCCGGACCAGGGCTCGAACCTGTGTCCCCTGCATTGGCAGGTGGATCCTTAGCCACTGCACCACCAGGGAAGTCCTTGTAGTTATTTTTTTTATCTCTATTTCTGTGTTTCCTGATTTTCTGATTTTTGTTGTTGTAATTATTATTTTGATTTTAGACACACACTTTTCACTTTAACTGACATGCCAATTCAGGATTAAAGATTCTCCTAGGGATTGTCTGTGTAAAGCTTGGAGTCTCCCTACTGCACTATCAATCATTCTAGAAGACAGAGGAACCAAGAGGATTGCTCCTTCTTTGCCCAGCCTTGTGGGTTTCATATTTTTTAGAACAGTTAACTCCTAGCTAATTCTGACTAATCCTTCAAATTTCAGCTTAAATGTCACATCCTTAGAAAAGTTTTTACTCCCCTTCAAGACTAGGTCGGGTTCCCTTGTTACCTGCTCTCACTGCATCATGAACCTTTCCTTCATAGCAATGATCACATTTAGTATGATTATTTTTCTGTCTTTACAGTTAGACTGTAATACAACTTTTTGAGGGGTCCCATCTGCTTTTGTTCCTCAATGTATCCTCAGTACCTAGCACACTATAGCCACTCAATAAATGTTTGTTGAACGAATGAATGAAAAGATGAAGGTCCAGTTCCATTACAGAAAAGGAGGTTAGCAAACGAAAACATCAACGAGAAGTGGTGCCCCTGCAGGCAAAAAGTAAGATGTTCTACAGCAGTATCAGAAGTCAGAGCCAGCCAGTGACTCAATCAAAGCCAGGGATTTGGTGGGTCCAGCAAGGAGTTGCGGTCCAGGCCGGAACTTTGGTCAGTAGCTACAGGATAGCAGGAGCAGCAGGAAAGATCTCAATTCAGTGCTGGGATGCCAGACTGGAAGCAGTCTGTGGTCAAGGTCAAACCCTTCTGGAAAGAAAGGATGCTACAGAACACGTGCCCCCATGGTTTCTTCATTGGGGACCGAGAAATCAAGCTAGCTAAAAAGAATTCGAGGGTGAATTCCCTGGTAGTCCAGTGGTTAGGACTCGGTGCTTTCACTGCCATGGCCCCGGGTTAAATCCCTGGTCGGGGAGCTAAGATCCTGCAAGTCTCAGGGCGTGGCCAAAAAAAAAAAAATTCCAGGAAGAACTGTAAAAGACTTTTTTAAAAAACATCTTTATTGGGGTATAATTGCTTTACAATGGTGTGTTAGTTTCTGCTTTATAACAAAGTGAATCAGTTATACATATACATA
Source organism: Neophocaena asiaeorientalis asiaeorientalis (assembly GCF_003031525.2). Lineage (NCBI taxonomy): Eukaryota > Metazoa > Chordata > Mammalia > Artiodactyla > Phocoenidae > Neophocaena > Neophocaena asiaeorientalis. Next base: position 1,675,494 of record NW_020173710.1, on the reverse strand, counting down.
TGTTCCCATATCTCTTCCCTCCTGCATCTCCCTCCCTCCCACCCTCCCTGTCCCACCCCTCCAGGCGTTCACAAAGCACCGAGCTGATATCCCTGTGCTATGTAAAAGACTTCTGAGAGGCGAGGTCTTTCTTGCTGGCTCCGAAATATGTCCCCTGTCACCAAGCGGCTTTCGCAAAGCTGCCATTATAGATTCTACATGCTGCCCCCAGATGGCAGCAGTGCGTTAGTCTTGAGCTGGAAGGTACTGGTGAGCGCTCTGTCTCGCTGACAGTCCCGTGACTGCCCCATAGTAAGCTTAGATTTCGGGTTTCCTCACCCTGTGCCGTGAAGGCTTGCAATGCGTCTCCTTCTGCGAGTGCTCGCCCCTCCTCCATTGGTCTTTCCCCGGCGCCTGGCTCCCGCGACCCCAACTCTTGAAGTCGTTCTCCTCTCACTGCCATCCCTGAGTGCCCTCCACCCTGATGGAAATCATGACCCGATGGTTCCCTCCAACAATCCAAGTCAACATGTCCAGAACAGAATTCTTCTCATCCCCCCATCCCCGACCCCCCACCCAAGTCTCCACTTCTCTCTGTCATCTTAAACATCTTCCATCCATTCCTGGTGAGCCCACCTCTAAAATACTTCGGATCTGCACTCTCCTCTCCAATTTGCCTGGCACAGGAGATCCTCAGCACCTCTCAACTGAGCTCCTAACACATCTGCTTGTCTCCATTATCTTCCCCCACAACCCAGCCTGGCACCATGATCCGTGCCTTCGCTCAAACTCCTCCAAGGATAAGAATGTCCCCTTTTGTTAATCTCATCAGATTCTACTCACACTTCAAGACGCAGATCAATTAGCACCTTCTTTAAGAAATTCTTCTATCACTATTTCCCCTGCCTGTCTACAGCACTTTATTTGGACCTCTTTTTATAGCTCTAATTTTTAGCATTCTGCCTTGCAGATTATTCATTATTTATATAGATGAAGATCTCCCTCCATCCCTTAGCCCAGGGTGGCAACTGTGTGGCACAAATGCTTCAACTCACCTCCCACTGGCACACAGTAAGAGACATCACTATTTGATCCTAGCTGTCTTGCTACTGGGCCCAAATTCAATCTCAAAATCCTTCTCGAAACAGTACTCTAGGCAGAACTGGCCCACAAGATTAAACAAATTTTCCATCCCTGCCCCAGACTACAAGAAACATTAAGACAGAAAGCATGTGCTATTCTTTGAATCCACCACGGCATCTTGCACATAATCTATACTCATTTCAAGGTTTCTTGAACGAATGAATTTTAAAAGTGGAATGGAGGGCTTCCCTGGTGGCGCAGTGGTTGAAAGTCCGTCTGCCGATGCTAAGCCACAGTTCAATTTAATCAGCTTTTTTTTCACTCCAATATATCTACTGTATCCTGCTGGTGATAGACATGGTGTATATCAATATTTCCCAATGGTATTCAAAGCAGCAACTTGCTGAAAGCTGAATGACTAAGTGTACACTCAGCAGGTTTAAGAAGCACATACTTAACCATGCATAACTTTTCTCGGCCTAATATTCAGACCCATAAGCCTGTTCTTCTACCCTGCTTTCAGATTTTCAGTGCACTTAAAAATATCATGAGGGGGTTGCACCATTTTGGTCTTAATCCATGCTGAAATGCTCTTTCAATATCACATTTCCAATGTGCTTAAATTGGTCCTTATCCTGAGGGAAAAAATGATACAACACACATATGCTTTGTACTGCCATATGCAAAACCATTCCCTAGACATGTTACAAGTTGGCATTTGGTTGCGTGTGTGTGTGTGTGTGTGTGTGTGTGTGCGTGCGTGCGCTCATGCAAGCGTGCAGGGTTTTATTTTCCAAGGAAACCTAAGTGCTGGTTGTGTAAGAGCTTTCTAATTTCAAGGCCAAACTTGAGTTTTCACTTCTTTCACAGATGTCATACTGTTCTTATAAAGAATTTCCAGAGTCCAATTGGACACTAAACTTATGTTTAGTCACAGCAATCTGGAAAGGAAAAAAAAGCTACTTTGTGGTGACAGGGCCATATTCATTACCAGATGCCAACATGGTATGGTTTTGAGGGCCAACAATTGTTTGTTGCCAAATCCTTGCCCCTACATATCACGAAGCATCAATATTCAAAAATCCACCGTGAGCCTGGTTGGATCCTGATTTGAACAAATTATAGAAAAAAAATGATGAGACAATTGGGAAAATGTGAACACTGACTGGATATTTGGTAATATTAAGCAATTATTGTTAACTTTTAAGTGTAATTATGGTATTGCAGTTATTTTTTAAATAAAAAGCATCCTTAGTTTTTAGAGATGTATACTGATATGCTTACAGATGAAATGATATAATGTTTGGGTTTTACTTTAAAATAATTCATTTTGTCGGGGATAGAGAATGGGTGGAGGTATAGATGAAACAAGATTTTCCATGTTGATAATTGTTGAAGCCGGGTGATGGGTACGTGGTAGGTCATTTATTGTAACAATCTCTCTACTTTTATGTTTGAACTTTTCTATAATAAAAGATTTTCAAAAATCTACCACGGAAGTGGTAGGATGGTTTTGGGGAGGCTCCTTGTAATATGAATCTTATCCAGGAATAATTATCCACAAACATCCTGGACTTCCTTGACCACATTAGCAAAGATGAACTGATCAAATGTCTTAATGTCTTAAAATAAGGCAGAGACCAAAAGGAAGAGGAAATGAGGCAGGGCGAGTCTGGAAAGAGGAAGTTGGGAAAGGCCTGCAACATGGACCCTTGCCAGAGTGGACAAGCCACTGCCAGCCACAAAGAGAGCATTTGGGGGCGGTAGTAGCTGGAATAAAATAGTAGACTCAAAAGAGGGAAGGTGTCTTGCATAGGCATGCTGGTGAGGGCTAGTGGGATGCAGCTGGAATGTCAAAGCTGTAAAACAAACTCACCTTTTGGGTAGCGCTAGCTTTGTCTCCCCTCTAGTGCCTTTGGAAGCATCATGGCGATAAGACAATTAGAATTCATTCTTAGTCCAATTCTCAAGACAAACAATAACTCATAGAATCATTTTCTGTTTTTGTCTACATTTTCAAATCTACAAGTCTTGGGTCAGCTGCTGTTTTTCTATATCTGCTTCCACTGTTGTTCTAAAAACAATCAAACGTTATCACTTTATTGATTGTGGAGGTTAGACCTGAAGGGGCTCCTGTAGATCACTTACTCCTTTTCACAGGAGAGAAAAACCGAAACTAAGAGAAAGGAACTGACCTGCCCAACATCGTGCAGTGCGGGGGCGTGGTAGGTTCTCAAAAAATATCTGTTGAAGGTGGAATTGTTAAACTTGAGTCTTGGAGAGTAAGCTGACTGTTCACTGGGTGGAGGGGGGAGGGGGCAGGGAAGGAAGTGCAGAGAGAAGGGTTCTGTGCCCATGAGTCTTTAGACAAGTTCAGATTGTCTAACCATCGTTCTATTTGTCCATTTTAGTTAATGTTGCTGTGTATTAAAGAATAAGCAAGTCCTAATGCCCAAAGTATATTAAAAGTAGAGGTAGTAAAATAATCCCTTAATAAATGCCCTTTTGTTGGTTTTTAGGAGTGTCTTCTGGGAGTGTCTATGTTAATCCACCTCTTGGAGCTAGATGTAGTCCTGTACTTAGCTGAAATGCTGGAGGAGGAGTAAGAGGAAGGGTGAAGGGGAGGGCTCTTGGCTAGTATCTCCATATCTAAAAGACAGTTTTAGGTTATAACCACAGGTCTATATGTGCATTTTTTGTAAAGTACCTATGTTCATTATGGACAAGGTTCATTCATTATTTTGCAACATCTAGGCTTTTTCGATGTCCTGAGGTGACAATGTATGATAAAAAGTAGAGCTAGTGAATTAACCAATTTGTAAATATCTTTGTTATAGTTGATAAAAAAGCAGCACCTTGGACATGGAATTGTTAAACCATCTCTGAGAAATGTACGTCAGGACTTGTTCATTAGGTTGGCAGCAGAGGGGCAGAAGGAAGTATAAATGGAGGAATGTATGTGGATGTGTTCATATTTATATTTTGATGATAACCATTAATGTGTATGCATCTCTTGGCTGTACTATAGGAATACATTGTTAAGTAATTCAATGGAAACATGCTTCCTTGCTAATACTTTAATAGTTTAGATCGGATAATGAATCCTCTTAGAAGCATTATACTTTGCGTACTCTGTTGTTTCATGTCTCACTTTTAATGGAATATTAAGGGAATGTAGTATCTTAATCATAACTGACAATAATTTTATCTAGAAGCCTGTTGCCATTTTTGTCTTCTGTGAAATCTTTGTCACCAAGAAAGACAGGATTACATTTTTTTCTTCCAGATTGAGTTGGTGTAGTGTATTCTTGGTTATCAAAATACTCATAGCTTTGGGACTTTGAAATGGTAAATATTCATGATGTGCGAAAAAGCATGATACATAACTGGATGATCTTAATTACATAAAAATGGATGCTTAGTTGTATAAATACACAAACGAGACCTAGAAGCACACATCAAATGGCAAACTGCTTGTGACGATGGATGACTTTGTTTTTTGCTTCTCGTGTTTTTTGGTTTCCTATTATGCACATGTTAACTTTTAAGAAATAAATGTTATTTTTAAAACCTTAAAAAAAATCTGTTGAATCCAGGATTGGTACATACTAGTATGACCCTACCAAGAAATTACAGCTAGCATCAGGTCTGATTGGTTGGTGCCCATGTCACATAGTTTTAATATCCCTCCTGGTTGAAAAAAATGAATAAATAAATAGAGAAAGCAAAGTTAGATTGTTCCTGACTTACGGGCTTTCTTCCTCTGTAATTCTAGTTCTGGTCTCCTCGGGGTCCCTACGTGCAGGCAGACCAGCTCTTGGCTGTGAAGGTCACAGCTAATCCAAATCTCCTCTTGGGGCTGGGTTTTGTCGATATCTGTTAGCCTCCTTAGTGCACTGCACTCCCATCCTGAGAAAATGGTTAGTTGGCCTCCAGACTACCTATTTTACTGTCAAGGAGCAGCTATCCAGCGTTATTTTTCCAGTTTTTAATCTAACCCAGAGGTGAGGGGAGAAAGTGGATCTGTGCAGTCTTTTTCTGACAACTTGAAAAGTAAAAAAAAAAAAAAACAGAAAAGGAAAGAAAGAAAAAAACTACTTTTGATTTTAAACATTTTTAGAAACAAATAAAAGAGTTAAGATTTGAATTCTAACATTCTAAGATTCTAATATTGCTAACTAGATTTATACCATATTTTTTTTCTAAAACAGTGCAATTAGAAAATGTCATACCATTACAAACTCAGTACAATGAAGGTTAATAGTATAATAAGATACTGTAAAAGCAAGATATATTGCTGCCACTAGGATTGTCATTTTCACGTAAGAAGGAGAAAGGAACTGGTGCCAGAATAACATTACATACAATCACAGCCATCATTTCCTGAAGTTCACTTCAAATGGTTTATTTCATCAACGTCTCAAAATAATCCTATGAGGTAGGTCCTTTTATCACCATTTTACAGATGAGAACTGAGGCTCAGACAGATCAAGTTAAGGAAACCTCCAAAAAAGTAGAACCAAAAGACAATTAATTGGGCTTCCCTGGTGGCGCAGTGGTTGAGAGTCCGCCTGCCGATGCAGGGGACACGGGTTCGTGCCCCGGTCCGGGAAGATCCCACATGCCGCGGAGCGGCTGGGCCCGTGAGCCATGGCCACTGAGCCTGCGCATCCGGAGCCTGTGCTCCGCAACGGGAGAGGCCACAATAGTGAGGGCCCGTGTACCGCAAAAAAAAAAAAAAAAAAAAAAAAAAAAAAAAAGACAATTAATTGAAACATGAGAGAAAGACATGAAAGTTAAAGAATCAGTCCAGGACATCCAATATACAACTAATAGGAGTTCTAGAAATAGAGAAAACAAAAAAGAGATAGTATGTGAGAAATGTCTCAAAAATGAAAGATGAGTTTTTTGATTGAAAGGGCTCACAAAAGCCCAGCCCAGTAAATGGAAGAAGATGCAGAAGAAGGCATATCACTGTTAAATTTTAAAACACTAGAGATCAAAAGAGAACTTTTAAAGCTTGCAGAAATAAAAGTTACATACAAAAAATAAGAAATCAATACAGGATTAGACTTTTCAAAAGCAACACTAGCAGCAAGAACATATTGGAATAATGTTTTCAAAATTCTAAAAGGAAATTGTTTCTAATTAGGAATTCTTCACCTGGTGAAAATGTTAATGACGTATGAAGATATATTCAGACACAGAAGGGTTTTATTAAAATTACCTCCCATGCAATCTTTCTAAGGAAGTTAGTGCAGGATGTGGTCCAGCAAAACAAGGGCGTAAAGCAAGAAAGTGGACGAGCTGAGAGCTAGGAAACAGAATCTAACACAGAAGAGAAGCAAAGGGAATTCCCAGGATGACAGCTGGGTAGCGGGCCTAGAGGGCAACCATTCCAGAATGGATCAGGGGGGCAGCAAACTCCACTAGGGCTGTCTCCAAGAAAGAGAAATGGAACTCGTAGAATTGAGTATGACTAGATTACCTAATATGCTTGACCATACTGAGTGGAGTTTAATGGTTCTGATAGAAAGTTTGAGACTGAAGTCATGGCAGGTGCATAGCAAAACAAATCGAACCAAATGTACAGTGTGGGGAATATAGTCACTAGCTATGTGATATCCTTGTATGGTCACATATTGTAACTAGACTTATCGTGGTGATCAGTTTGAAATGTATAGAAATACCGAAGCACTATGTTGTGTAACAGGAACTAACATAGGTCAATTACACTTCAAAGACAAATAAACTCATGGAAAAAGAGATCAGATTTGTGGTTACCAGAGGCAGGGGGTGTGGGGAGTGGGAATTGGATGAAGGCAGTCAAAAAGTACAAACTGGCAGTTATAAGATAAAACAAGTAATAGGGATGTAATGTACAACATGATAAATATAATTAACATGGCTGTATGTTATATGTGAAAATTGTTAAGAGAGTAGATCCTAAGAGTTCTTACCCCAAGAAAAAAATCGTGTTTTTTTCGTATTTCTTTAATTTTGTATCCATGTGAGATGATGGATGTTCGCTAAACTTATTGTGGTAATCATTTCATGATGTATGGACATCATATTCACATTCATTATGTATGGACATCAAATCATTACGTTGTACACCTTAAACTTATACGTGCTGTCTGTCAATTAATGTCAATAAAACTGGAAGAAAAAATCCAAATCAAACCAAAATAGACTATTTGGGAAAAACAAAATAAAGGAAGTACAGTTAATGGCACTCTACATGGATCAACTGTGAGCAATAATTATATGGTCTAATGCAAATATTGAATATTTAAACCAAAATTTGTTGTATTTGTGGAAGAGAATTATGAGTGCACGTGGTGTTTGTGTATGTGTTGGGACGCATATATGAAAGCTAGTTTCTCATCTTCCATAGCAGAAATTTAGAAATAGATAATTTCTAAACCTAAATAAAAATAAGAAATAGCATTAAGTATTAGGGTATAATTCCAAAGTAAAGAGTTATATGTCAAAAGAAACAGCTAAAAATGTTAAAAGCAGTTTTAAACAACACAAATTTATTAGCTCATACTTCTGCAGGTCAGAAGTGCAGCCCAGCGTGACTGAATTCTCTGCTCAGGGTCCCACAAGGCTGGAGTCACGACAGGTCAGCCAGCCTGGGTTCCTATCTGGAGGCGCTGGGAGAAAGTCTGTTTTCAGGCTCATTCAGGTTGCAGGCAGGACGTGGTTCCCTCTGACACTTTCTACATGGCCTCCTCCATCCTCAAGCCGGCAGCAGCACTTTGGGTCCTTTCTGTGTTTTGAATCTCTCTTCCTCTTCTGTTTCCAGCCAGAGAAATTTCTCTGCTTTTAGGGGCTCAAATGATTAGATCTGACCCACCCACATAATCCAGGATAATCTCCCCATTTTAAATTCTGTCATCTTAACCACATTTGCAAAGTCCTTTCTGCCATGTAAAGTAACATTTTCACAGGTTCCAGGGATTAGGGTGTGAGGATCTCTTCCGGCAGGAGGAATCCGGGTTAAGGAGGGGCGGGGCAGGGGATTGTTTTTTATAAGCCCTGTGGTACTCTTTGACTTTTAAAATTATGTACATGTCTAATTTTGATCAAATGAAACCCAAAAAGTTAAATTCAATGACCAAATTTGCAAGTATTGAATTCAAATGGATTTTAGAGAATGCATCAGATGTAGTCATTATACAAGCAATCTGTATTATACAAAGTCCATTTTTGCATTTCTAGGCAAAATGACCTAAGATCTGCAAAGCACGTTAAGAAACATTTGTTAGGCACAGCCATGTCTGGGCCCTTGTGAAAATTCTGATTTGGGCGAACCACAAGGCTCTTCCAATGTATCAATTCCTTTGTTCTTACTGTCGTATTAAAGGGGCGACTCTGGTTATTTTTGGCAGCTACTGCTAATAGCTAACTACCTCCTATAGCAAGAATAAGAAGTGACCATAAACATATTTTCTTGATATGTAAAACAAAAGTCATCATCTTAATTTTTGCAGGATGTCGGAATAGAGCTAATCTAGTCCAGTCTCAATTTACAGATGAGAACCCTGATGCCCAGAGAGAGGAGGGGACCTGCCCATGGCATTGCTAGTGCACGTAGCAAAGATCCTCACTTCTAAATGAGCTCTACGACTTATGGCCACTGTTATGAGCCTTGGGTGGGATGACATATCACTGTCTAACATCTTCATTTTATAGAAGGGGAAGCAGATGCAGATAGGAAGAGATACCTGCCCAAGGTCATTTGGAACTCCTACATTCTAATCCAGGTTTCTTTTCCTGTACAAAGTAGCCTCTCCCTAACTAAACACCTGATACCATGACAAATCTTATTCACTTCTAAATTCCTAGTGCCTAGCACATCATTGCCTGGCTCAGAGAGGAATGGACACATGAACGAATCTTAAGACACTGCATAAAGCTCACTTTGCAATTAAATATTTTAAATTCTCAGTCTGTCGGCTGATAAGAAATTTGGCAATAATTTGAAATAAGATGTTTCTTCTTTTGCCTCCTTAGGACAAATAAGTACATCACTGGCTATATTATACAGGCTCTAAAGCCAGGCTGACTTGTTTTCCGGTTCTCTCAGTCACGATCTGTGTGACCTTGCACACATACACTCAATCATTTTATGTCTTGGTTTCCTTATCTGTAACATGAAGATAATAATCAACCTATCTCATGGGACTCACATGGGGATTTAGTGAAATAACACATGTAACTTGGCACACAGTAGCTACTCAATAACTATTAATTTTCTCTTTTTTATAGAATGGTCTACCTAATAAATGTTGAAAACTAGCAGTGAAGTATTTTCCTGTTGCTAATGGTAAACTAAAAGTGTGACCATTAGAAAAGATGGCTAAAGGCCAAAGAACCTTCAGGAAGAAATCTTGGGAATTGATGTCAAAAATACCTAGCACATCCAAATGTCAGTAAAACTGCTTCTTCTCTTAAAGTAAAAGCATGCCAAGATTTCGCTACGGTATTTACAAAGAACTTTATTGCTTGATCTAATCATTAGGGTTTAAAAGAAAAGAGAGTCTCTGAAATAAGTGTTCTTGCCCCCTTACTTTCTTCTAAAACTACTAATATTCTAGTAGCATGATATGCTACTCACATGAGCACAGAGCTGTGCTTGGAAAAGAGCAGGACTTCTTGGAAATGACAAAATGGTAAATTACCCTGGAAAGCAAATGGTCTCAGGTCATTCTGGCTCCTCTGCCCTGAGATAAGGTGAACATGTTTGTGGCTACCGGAATTTGTTTTCCGTAGATCTCGTACAGATATACAGTCTCAAGGGTCCTCAGTTAAATGTTTTCTGTCATAATACTCAGCGTGTTGATGTGTTGAGGACCAGAAGGTGATTTCTTATTCAAAACAAAACAAAAGTATACTTACCTGGAGATGGATTTCCAGAATCTTCTTGGATCATTTTAGATAGTTACAGAAGTAACCTGAGCAAGATCAGCAGCCCCTACCCATACCCTAGGGCTTGGATCCTGGAAAGATGCACGGTAATTAATAAATGTTGGGCTAAAGATGCACTCCCAGAACTTAATACAAATGAGAAAAACCCTCCGTGACACTCAAACCGTTTTGCTATAGTTACAGAAAACATGAAACTACATTACCATCTCTTAAGAGGGAAGCTATTGAACACTGATTTTCTTAGTCTCAAATCTAACCTGTTTATGTGATTAATTCATAACTAGAGGTCCCTCATCGTGTATATACCATGACAGTCTCCTTAAGTACATTGCACTCTTTTTGAAGCTTGAAATTAGAAAGGACCAGTTCTCCATTTCCCTTAATTGTCAGAACCACGATTTAGCAAATACCTACGTCCCTTTAGGTACTGTTTGCAAAGGCTGTACTAAACCAAGTGCAGGCCTTTATCAGAAAACACAGGCATGCCGAAAAGAGCCGGGAAGCTTATGATACAGGCTTGTAAGATAAAAGAGCTGTCTTGGAATTTTTTCCCAACTTTGCCATTTCCCAATTCTTTTAACTCCAATTTCTTCTGCCACCCACTCCTCACGACATTCTCCCCAAAATAAGACAAAGGAAAACATTTGGGTGACATACAAAAAGACAATTAATATTTATTTTACTCAAGCTTTTCTGTTAAGAAGTTAAACAAAATGATCCCCATTTGAAGGCATTACCAAAAATGTTAACATTGTTTCACATATCCCTTCAGTGCGGGATGAAGAAAACACTTATCTGAATGAAAGAATAAGAAGGACCATCCTTACAGTGGCTTTACTTTGATATGTGGAGAAAACAAATCCATAAAGTTAGACATAAAATAGCACATGAACCTACTAGTTTCCTACAGGCAGTGGGAATTCCACTGATGTGTTAAAGTCTCCAAGAGCTCTCAAGACCTGGGGATCAGTTTTCAGCAGTTATAAAACAGCCATAGGTACTCCCATAATTCACTGCCCACTTTTCCCTCAACTATTTTACCACTAAAAGAGCAAGATGGAAACACCCCCGCTCCCAGCCCACTCCCAGGCCACAGGACCGTCATCAGTAGTTCTTTGGGTAATCAGAATATCAAAGCATCCCCTCCCCGTGCTGCCATCTAAATAGGATGACAGGAAAAATGACTTTGGGTGAGGCATTTAGGTGTTTTGTTTTGCAGAAGTATAAGACCTGGCTAGGAAATAATCTCATCCCTACACAGGAAAACCGAATATTCTTTCTAGAGAAGAGTAGGACAGAATAGAACATCCATGCCCGTCTCCCAGCCTCAATCTGACCTCAAATATAAAAGCAGGGGGAGGAAACACCTTGACATCTGCCATTGCCATGAACCCCAATTTCCTCAGGAAAGCCAGGGCACAGTGGTCCTCCACTGTACCCAAACCTGAAAAGAGCAGGGATGTCTGATCTCCCTTCCCCTAAGAGCAGGAATTGGAAGTAGCATTATCTTATTAATACAAATGGATGAATGTTTGGAGAACCTGTGATATAGAGTTCTCAAGTTCCTACCAGTAATCTGAGTCTATGTGTGTGAGCAGAGAAACATTAGAGGGGACTTCTCATTTCCACACTTTAAATATGGAGGAAGTAGAAGTAGAGGGAATATATATATATGGATAGGTTGTGGGGAATGGGTGAGAATGGAGCCTTAACATATGCAAAAAAAATACAAACGTTGGAGCCCTGGATGGCTGGTTATCAATATAAGAAACAAAACCTACTAATAACCATTTGTGGGAGTAAGGGAAAAGAGAAAGACACAACTATTCTTTTTTTCTCAAGCAAATAGCAAAGTTCTAGGTGAAGATAATACCTGTTTTCTGTTTATAAAATGCATACAGAAACAGTAAATGCCGAAAAGCTTCAAATAAATGCAGAGTCACACAGAAGTTACAAAATATGCGAGAATTAGTCATTGTTTCTCAGTCTACTCACACTTTTCCTGAGATGCAAATTACTCCCTGCTCCTCTAGGTGCTGTGAGCAGATTTATATTCTAATTGCTCATGAGAGGTGAAAGACTACACCGAAGGGAATGAGGGAGATGCAAAAGGGGAAATCGAGGTGGGAAGAGGGGTGTTGAAAGGTCTGGAAAATGACTGGTGGAGAAAGAACTGAGGAGCCCCAACTAGACTGTGAATTCTTTGAGGGAGTTGGTGCCTCACACCTGGGGGCCTAACACAATCTGGACCCAGAGTAGATACTTGATTTGAGTAGTGGAGGTGAAGAATAAACAATGCATCATTAGAGACTGTGTCGCTCAAACTCTAATACCCAATAAGTCATTCTGCCTCTACTGCCCTTAAAAGCCTGAAATGGCTTTGAAAGATCTCAGTAAAGAAGCTGCTTCTGCTTTTTCTGTGGTCACGGCCAACAAGGATGCCTGGGCCTTTCAAAGCAGAGGAAAATGCTGCTGAAGGGGATGAAGACTCCGGACTATTAAAGGGTTTTAATAGCCACAGACATTACTCAGTGGGATCCCAAACAACAGATAACAGATTTTATCGATTTTGTTTGCTAGATGTTCTCTATGACTCAAGTCTGACTTTTAGCATTTGCACCCAAAATGAATTCTCCTACAAATAAAATTTGTTGGTATTATTTGAGACAAAGAATACAAAGCAGGCATAGGTCCCTCAGGAAGTTGTCACAACTCCTGGTAAGATTAACTCGACTGCCATCATCGCTTTTTGCTTTTGTCCTCTAGTTTGAAGCCTTAGCAAAAGATGTCTGCTTTTTATAATTCAACAGAAATGACTCCACTCTTTTCTCCAAAGGGTCCATTATTATTTTTAGTTTTTCGGTGCACGACTCAACATAAAGACCTGTGGCTCTTATGAGCTGCCTGTTTTTAAACGGTCCAGTAGTTTCGGTTTCCATTTAACAAGTTCCCAGATAACAAATGGAAAACGGAATGAATCTTCACAAGGTCACATTGAAGGTTAAAATAAATTATCCCCATCACTGAGAGGCTCTCTTCAGGCTTTCTATCAGCACTACAGAGTCAGTTTCTTCTTTGGTTTGCTTCTCATAGATGTCGTACTTCTTCCAGTGCTGGAAGGGAAGAAAAAACACATACACGATGACTTTTCTAAACAGTGTTCTTTCCCTGAGTACTCGCAGCCAATGCTTATTTTTAGGTTTCTGTGCATGGAACCCCGAGTATATGTTTTCCTGTTTTGTTTGGGGTCTTTTTTCTTTGACCTAAGAATCTTCATCCATTTGAACCATCAATTAAACAAAACAATCAGGAATTAACGTTAAAGGTGAAAAACACCGTGGGACTGTTATATGATATTTAATAGCCATCTCAAAAGATAAATGTGGACACCTCCAAAATTGGAAACGAAGTCTTTTGAAGAAGAATAAAAGAGCAGCATGCTTTCCTTACTTCAACTGTTTCTATCTTTATTTTTTTACCACTCAGATTTGACCATTGCTCCAGAGATGCAATAGGCTCAAAAAGGCATCAAGGTGAACGGCAATATAGAAAATGCCCCAAAAGTCTCAGTGCAGTTAAAAGTTTTGAAAGACCTTGCATTAACAGCTTCATGTAACATCATTTGCGAGACAGGGAATTATGCATACAAGGTAAACTCATCTTGAATTCAATTTAAGTGTGTATCTTACGGTGAAAGCCAATATCCTGGTCCTTGCCTTCCTTCCTTACAAGTCAAAGGAAAGGGTGAAATGCGAGTTCAGTCCCCTCATCTGTAAAATAAAGTTGTTAGACTAAACCAGGGGACTGCAAACTATGGTCTAAGGGCCAAATCCAGCAGGCTGCCTGTTTTTTTAAATAAAGTTTTATTGGAACAGAGCCACCCCCATTTGTTTCTGTACTGTCTACGGCTGTTTTCGTGCTACAACAGCACAGTTGAGTTGCTGTAACAGACCAAAAGGCTTGTGAAACCAAAAATATTTACTGTCTGACTCTTTATAGAAAAAGTTTGCCAATCCCTGCACTAGATTATTTCTAAGCTCCATTTCTGCTCTGTTGTTTTCTGGTTCTATAAGCCTAGAAAAGGAAATGGAAAGAAGGAAAAATAGAAACAAGCAACAATGATGATTCAGCTGCCTCAGGTTGTGCAACTGGAGATGGACTCAGCAGGTCAGGAGCATCTGGTCTTAGAGAACGTATGGAGAGATAAGTTGGAAGACACTGCTTAAAATATCCAAATTCTACTCAGCCTGTGATCTATAGAGCCCACGAGCCACAACCACTGAAGCCTGCACACCTAGAGCCCGTGCTCTGCAACAAGAGAAGCCACCGCAGTGAGAAGCCTGTGCACCGCAACGAAGAGTAGCCCCTGCTCGCCGCAACTAGAGAAAGCCTGTGCGCAGCAACGAAGACCCAACGCAGCCAAAAATAAATAAATAAATTTATTTTTTAAAAAAGAAAAAGTATGTTATAGGACCAGGGTTGGCAAACTTTTTCTGTAGATAATAAACATTTTCAGCTTTGAGGGCCATATAGTCTCTGCTGTTGTAACATGAAAGCAGCCATAGACAATATATAAATGAATAGGCATGGCTGTGTTGCAACAAAACTTTATTTATAGACGCTGAAATTTGAATTTCATATTATTTTCTTCTTTATATTTTTTCAACTACTTAAAAGTGTAAACACCATTCGCAGCTTGCAACCTGTACACAAACGACTGGCAGGCAGGAGTTGGCCCATGGTCTGTAGTTTACAGAGAAATCCTATGAGGAAGGTAGTGGATGGCAGCATAGCCACTATGAAAACCACAAGTAGGAAAGGTAAGTAGGGTAAGTAGGAAAGCAAAGCCAAAATCCACGGACACAATCTGCAACAAGACCAGATGAAAGTGATGCCCCCCATGAACCCTGAAATATGAGTGGGTAGGGACAAATTAGAGATGCTACAAGAGCAAAATGGTATTAGCTATGGGAGAGTATGGAGAGGGAATCAGCAGGGCATCTGATAGATCGGAGAATTCTAAAACAACTCACTCAAACTTCAGCAAGCTAATTTATGAACAATAAGTGAGTCTGGCAGGGGGTTGCACCGCCCAAAGAGTGACCAAATGCAAGGAGTCCACAGAACAGCCTGAGAGCCACCTGAGCCCTATGAACTCTCAGAACCATCCGAAGCTCCCTTCCTGGGCAAAGTCCCACTCTGAAGAGAAACTGATAGGAACAGACTCCACACTGGCTAGGACACAGGCAAGAGACACAAACTATAAAGTCCAGATAAAAGTAGACGAGGTGAACAGGCAGAGCCAGATTTCAGAAAGGAATTCACTATAGTTTTGAGACATTGTCAAAAATAATAGAAGATGGAACTCTATAGCCATGAAATTAGAAAAAAAAAAAACTATCCTAAATCAAGTCGTCTCCTAAAACTTTAGGGAAACTAATTTCATGTAAAAATAAGCAACAGAATAATATTCTTATGGAATTAAAAGATGCCAGAAAGATGTCCACAAAATATACACAGATGAAAATTATAATCTAATATTTCAAAACTAGCAAAAGTATATTAAGAAAAAGTTATGTGATATGAAAAACTGTGCATGATATCGAAGAATATAAAAATTCAGAATAAGAACAATTCAGAAATGACATGGTAAAACCCAAGAAACAATTAGAAGTAAAAGAGAATAATCATTTCAGAAATGAAGACTAGCTAGAGGAAACACAGGGGCAAATAAACACAACAGATAAAACTTAAGAGAAACAAAAGATGAAAAGGAGGATTTTTTTAATCAAAAAGAAATAAAGATAGATGAAAATTATTCGAAAGGATGTGACAAATATAGAAGACAGGCAAGGAAAATAAGGGAACAGAATAACGAAGTCTATAAGTGAAGACATTTTCACTGAAAGTTTTTAAAAAGATTTGAAACTACATACTGAAAAGGCACACTATATACCTTGGAAAATCAACCCAGAATGACTAATACCAAGACATATTCTAGTAAAATTATAGGACTTCGAAGGAAAAAATCTTTTGACAACCAGGCCAAAAAGACCAAGTGTTTTAACACAGAAAGAGTATTATATTGTCAGCAGACCTTGACAACACTTTATGCCAGAAGAAAATGCATGACATATTTAAGATACCCAAAGCAAGAACATGTAAGCCATGGATTTTATATCTAGCTAAAATGAATTTCAATGATTAATGCAGGAAACTCCATCAATATGTAAATAATCTAGGAAATGTTGGTCCCATGAATCCTTCCTGAGAAAAGTTTTGGAGTTTCAAAAAACCAAAATGACTGGAGAGACATCAACATAAAGATCGGGGGTTAGCATCAAATACATACCATATAGAATTAAGACTAAAGAGGGCTATAGGGAGACAATATAGTATATAATGGCCTTATGCACTGGAAATGTAGATCCTGGACAACTTTAAGAATGGGGAGAGAATGGGAAGAACATATGGAAAAATTGCTGTCTTTAATAATCGTTGAAAATTATTTTATAGTTTGTCAAGAGTTCAGAAATTCCTTCAGTTCCACCTGTTTCCTTTTCAGCTGTTAAACTCAAATAAAGATAAATATGAGCGTTTTATGAAAACATATTATGTAATTTGTTAAAAGTGTGGACTGGAGGATCAGGAAGCCTGGGCTCAGATCCCAGCTCTAACTCTTGTTAGTTAGACGTAGATACTAGCTCTGCTAGGCAGCAGCAGTGTAACCTCAAACAAGTTACATATAATCCCTCTGGTGCTTCACTGTCTTATCTGTATAGTGGAGATAATCCCTGTTGCAGGATGGGGACAAATTAATGAAGGAAGTGCCTAGAAAAGTGTCTAACACATAGCAAAAGTTCAATAAGTATGAACTGCTATTATTATTGCTGTTACTATTATTCCATTTACCAGTAAAAGTGCAGTCAGCCCTCCGGAGGAGGTGCATAGGTTATGTGCAAATACTACACCATTTAAGGGACTTGAACATCTGTGAATTTGGGTATCCGAGGGAGTCCTGAAGCCAATCCCCCACAGATACCAAGGGACGACTGTATTTCCATTCCTCTATGTTGTTCTCATAACCTTAAAGATGATTATAGCTGGATAACAAGATTAATTTTTCTCTTTTGGTTATCTGTATTTCTCATTTCTCTATAATAAACATATTTCTTTTAAAAGAAATATTATTTTAATTTAAAAGATGCACCCTGAATGTTACATTTTCATTGGTATCTGCTCATTAGACCCAACGCTTAACTGTGTTGGACAGGAAAAAAGCAATCAGAACACTGCAGCAGAAATGGCTTCTAAGAAAACATTAATGGATCCTTCCGGACCGGGGCACAAACCCGTGTCCCCTGCATCGGCAGGCGGACTCTCAACCACTGCGCCACCAGGGAAGCCCAAACATTAATTTTTTAATTGCCTTTTTTCATTCCTGAAACTCTGATTACTCTCATTTTCACCCATTGTCAGCATCAGGGCCTTTGCCTGAGCACTGCTTCTATGCATACGTCTATGTAAGGTAAAAGGGACAAAAGCAAAGGCTCTGACCTGTTGTTCAATTTTGTGAATTATATGTCAGTCTAACTTTAAAATGACTTGTAGAAAAAAAAACTCCACAGAATTACCGTCCATAGTTCAATTCTTACCCTGCCGACTTTTTAAACAAGGTAATTGACAATAGAATAATGGCCAAAGATGAAAAACATCCTAGATGAAAACAAATCAGTGTTTGGGTGGTGAACACAACTGGCTTTTAGTTGTTAGTCATCCTAGAAAAATACACGTATGTATATAGAATTTTTTTAAAGAAAGAAACAAACGTCATAGAATAATGGAACATCAAGTTTCAGTTTAAGAGTACCTTCAAGATTTGGTCATTTCACACAGTGAACTGCCAACAGAGGTGAAGTGGGTTTCATGCACCTAAGCACCACGCAAAACACTGGCCTTGTGTGTACAAATCAGCTGATGATGTGCCCCCGTCTTCTTCAGAGCAACAGACACAATAGAAAGTTGTACAATATGAATTGTAGATCCCCACGCCTTAAAAATCACTGCAGCTTAAAAAGAACCTGCTGAATGTGGTGTGGAGGGGACTAATTTGGTACCATTTGAGGTGGCTATCAATTCAAACACTCACTTTGAAAATTGATAATTAAAGGGAAAGAATTAAACATGTTTCCTACCTTTCTAGCAGAAACCGAATTTCAGAACAACTAAGAAGCCTAGTTGAGGACTGAAAGCAGTGCTTTGTAGGAAAATGCCAGCTTATAAATGTAGATTAAATGATAGATGAGAAAAATCATCATCGTTTCACAACCCCTAATGAGATTATTGATTCAAGCAAGGATACTAATTGGCCAATAAAAAGCATCAGCTGAAGAGTTGACAGGGTGCTAACATTACCACCACACAGATTATCTTCAGGTGGCAAGGGGAGGAAACGTGTAGATGGCAGGAGGGGACATGCTATTATCGCCTTAAATACAGTGGTCCATCTCACTAATGGTGGGACAGCTGGATATTATCTGTCTCCTGACAATTGGGACAGCTGGAAATATTTAAATATGGACTGAGTATTAGATGATATTAAGGAATTAATAATTTTTAAAGTGCAGCCATGCTATTTTGGCTATGTAGGAAAGTGATCTTAGCTTTTAAAGATACACACTGAAGTTAAAAAAAAAAATTCAGCAGTATTTGGAAATCAACTCCAAGTTAAAAAGCTGCTCTCCAATCAGGAATTCAAAACTGGCACAGTACTGAAAATGTAAGTGGTTTCCGAGAAGCAGAGGAAGAATGGATAATATTTTATGGATGAAAAAGAAATGCAGATGCAGAAGAGAAGCAATTCCCTCCGCAAAGCCCCCCTACCCCCCAAATATGGCCAGCAGCCCAAGTAGTCACACAGAAAAGGCAAACAGCAAAGCAACAGGAAAAAATGCTGCTGGCCAAAATGTTACTACAGTGATGAGCAAAACATTGTCAAAACAGTAGAAACCTTAAGGAAAATGATACAGAAGATTTAATTTACCGGTGGCTAAACCTAAATAAGTTTTTTTTTTTTAAAACAACCACTACTGATGGTGCAGCGTGGAAGAAGAAATTGTTTAGAAAGGGCATGGATTATTTCTTGGGATTAGAAGTTGGTAAATTTGGGCTACAATGGCTTCTACTTCAGGTTCTGCAATTCTCTCTCTATGTGATAGTCCTTGAGAAATTTCTCCATGGTCCCCAATGTCCCCATCTTTAAAGTGAGGAGCTGGACTAGAATTTTGAAAATTTATAGTTAAAGACAACTAAACATGTAAACATACACCTCATTAGATGACCTCTAGGGCAATGTTCACTCCATAATTATTCATTCCCTAATTCGATGATTCTAGAAGTAAAAGGACAGTCTTTCTGCTGTACATGCAGTTCAGTTTTCGAGAACTGCTGCCATGTAGAGAAAGTAGATTATTCATTTGGTTATAAAGCAAACATGGAAATTTGTTCTATTACCCTTTCCCCTGTCTGCCACTTTTATTATACTTTTAGTTTTAAACACTGATTTTATTTAATGGTCTGCAACCACCGCAAACAAAAACATCTTATGCTTTTAGTGGTCCATCTTGTCAGTGCATCCACCTCACTAAATTATAGAATTATCTGACTCATCAGGACAACATATTATCCTCTAGACAGCAAATTGAAAAAAAGCAATTCTCCCATCTCTGAGAAAGATAATTGATCTGATTTTGCTGTCAATGTTACCATCATTCACTCTATCACCCAGGCTTGAAACCCTGAAATTATTTTTTACTCTCGCCACCTTTCATCACCCACACAGAGTCACCAAGTCGTAATGAGTTTCCTTTAATAATGTCTCTTGCATCAATCTCCTCTGCTACCACCTAAATTCAAATCCCTATTATCTCACAGACCTGGATGACCACAATATTCTCTTTTCCCTTAATGACTTGTACAGTGTTTCTTTTTATTATAAAAGTAATACATGCTCATTACAGGCAATTTGGAAATTTCAGAAAGGTAGAGAGAGAATAATATCAATTACCCACAGGCTTCCTGCCCAGAGATGATTATTTTGATGCATTTCCTTCCACTCATTGTTCTATGTATATATTGATGCATTTTTAATAAAAATTAGGATTGTAATACACTACACATTTATGATATGTTTCTTACACTTACACCGTGAGTATTTTGCTAGGACATTAAATGCTTTGAAAACCTAACTTTTCAAAAAACTTATTCTTGATTGTTGATGTTTCCTTAGTTTCTAATTTTTCGTTTTGGAAACAAATGCTGCATTGACCATCCTTGTACCATTGTTGGATTATTTCCCTAAAATAGATTCCTAAAGAAATAATGACAAGATCAAAGATTCTTGTTACATTTTACCAAGTCGCCCCCCAGAAAGAACACATACCATTTTACAGGCCCACCAGCGTTGCACAAAAAGTGCCAGTTCCCCACCCACTTGTTAACACTGAATATTATCACTTTTTAGAAATGTATTAAGCTGGAAATGTATATCTCATCAATGCTTTGGCTGTATGTCTTGTATATATCAGTGAGTCCAAACATGTTTTCACAGATGTTGGACATCTGTGTCATGGCACTTTGACTGTCTTCATTCTGCTAAAAGGTGTAGCAAACTCAAATGCTTTTCAGGGGTCTGGCATGTTAGGTCAACATGTGAAACCACAGTGGGAATTAGGAATTCTCAGGAATTCCTAATCTCAGGAATAGGGCCTGAGATGAACTGGTAGAATGCATGCCCTGCTTAAGATCCCAAATTGAAAAAATTTAAATACACCACGCTGGCCAAACAAAACATCTGTGGGGCAAATTCAGGACTAGGTTCCCAGTTTGCTACCGTGCTAGCACCTCCCCTCTCTAATCCATTCCCTCCAGGTTGTTGTCGGAATGATAGGTGTGGAGAGAAGGGAACCCTCCTACACTGCTGGTGGGAATGTCAATTGGTACAGCCACTACGGAGAACAGTGTGGAGGTTCCTTAAAAAACTACAAATAGAACTACCATATGACCCAGCAATCCCGCTACTGGGCATATACCCTGAGAAAACCATAATTCAAAAAGAGTCATGTACCAAAATGTTCACTGCAGCTCTGTTTACAATAGCCAGGACATGGAAGCAACCTAAATGTCCACCGACAGAAGAATGGATAAAGAAGATGTGGTACATATATACAATGGAATATTACTCAGCCATTAAAAAGAAGGAAAGAATGCCATTTGCAGCAACGTGGATGGACCTAGAGATCATCATACTGAGTGAAGTAAGTCAGACAAAGACAAATATCATATGATATCGCTTATATGCGGAATCTAAAAAAATTGATACAAATGAACTTATTTACAAAACAGAAACAGACTCACAGACTTAGAGAAGAAACTTATGGTTACCAGGGGGAAGGGTGTGGGGGGAGGGATAGTTAGGGAGTTTGGGATTGACATGTACTCACTGCTGTATTTAAAATGGATAACCAACAAGGACCTACTGTAGAGCACAGGGAACTCTGCTCAGTATTATTTAACAACATAAATGGGAAAAGAATTTGAAAAAGAATAGATACATGTATGTGTATAACTGAATCACTTTGCTGTACGCCTGAAACTAACACAACACTGTTAATCAACTACACGCCAGTATAGAATAAAAAGTTATAAAAACAAAGAATGATATTCCTAATACCTTCTCATTATAAGGCCAGCCATAACATGACTCCAAATCTGTTTCTCGGAACTCCCCTATCCCAACCCGGTACTTCTATCATACAGAACTCTAAGGAGGTAGTGAGGTTCTTGAGGACAAACATTCTATCTTACAAAAAGCAATGCAGCAGAGTGGAAAGAAAGGGAAAAGTCTAGAATCAGACAGTCCTGGGTCAAATCTCACCTTATTATCTACTAGCTGTGTGGCTGCAGTAGCGTTATTTAACCTCACTGAGGCTCCATTTCCTCATCTGTGAAATGGCACCAACAGCACCTACACCACAGGGTGGTTATGAAGACGGAGCATTTAATACACTGTATACACACGGTAGACTTCCAATCACTGGTTAGAGGAGCTGTTAGAATACTTGCACAATTCTCAACCTCCAGCATCTGTCTCAGTAGCTGGCAGAATGAAGACACACGGGTGATCCTAAGGAAAGTATCTATAACAGTGATTTTCAAAGTGCGCCCCGTGAATGATCATGCCAGGATAGGAATCACCTTTGGGCTCCTTTGAAATATGCAGATTCCTGGGACCCATCCCAGAGCCGGTGAATCCGAACTTCTGAAGGTAGGGCCCAGGATTCTATACTCCTACAAGCACTGCAGTCGACTGTGACTCAAAGCTGAAGAAACACCGTCACCTCAGTGGCAGTATACCAGCCCTTCATCAGGTACCTGACTTCTAGACCTCCCTGGCTAGTGGTGCCCTATCTGGCACAGTTACCCACTGCCCATGCCCATGACTTGGTGAAAAAATGATCCAGATGGCTCTTCCTCTGACAGCATGGGAGCCTCCCTGCCTTCCTTCCCTAGCCACTGTGTATCACCCGTCATTACAAGAATCGTTTGGGCGTTAAAGATAAATGGAAAGTATTATCAATAGTAATACTAAGCACTAAAACTTACTAAGCACCTATAATGTGCCAGACACACTAAGTGGTTTCTACGTATTAAATTAATTTAATCCACATAACAACACCATGAGGCAGGTGCTATCGTTACCTCCACTTTTTACAAGTGGGAAAACTGAGGCACAGGAAGGTTAAGGAAGTTACCTAAGGTCAAACAGACGGTAGATGACACAGCAGAGATTTGAATCCAGACAATCTGACTCCAGAGCGCAGGCTGTTATCTACTGTGCTGTACTATTTCCCTGAATTAACTGCCCCATGCCTGAAATTACTAACTTAAGACATATACAATAATATCGATATTTATTTCATTTAGTGCCTTTATTATTTCATTTGGGTGAATGTATTTATCAGAGAAGCCTCAAACTCTCTTGTTCCCATAAGGTCTTAGCTTTTCCAGCCACAAATTCTAGCGTGAGAGTCTGCAGCCAGCTAACTCTAACAGTTCGGGTGGGTTTGCTCTAGTTCCATGTCTTCGGAGGCCAGCTTTCCAGGCAATAGCATGAACACAATCTATTTCAATTGTTTACCTTATCTTTCTATTTCCCTAAATCAAGTTTGAAAAATTACTCCAGTCAGAAGACCTGCCTATTGGCTTAGTTTCATAAAGGAGGCTCCTCCCCCTGCAGGTTTAGATCAAATATGTTCCCTACCCCAGAGAGAGAATGAAGCCCCATGAAACAAGACAGACGAAGTATTCTGGGAACTTCTTAAACGCTATGCTTGGTCTGAGATACAACATTTTAAATCAGCTCTTCTTTAGTCTTTTAGATAAAATGTAGCTTAAAATAACCAATTTTGAAATGAAATTCTGACACATGCTACAACATGGATGAACCTTGAAAATGTTATGCTAAGTGAAAGAAGCCAGACTCAAAAGGACAAATATTATAGGATTCCATTTATATGAGGTACCCAGGTTAGGCAAATTCAGAGAGACAGAAAGCAGAATAGAGGTTACCAGGGCTTGAGGGGAATGGAGTTATTGCTTAATGGGTACAGTTTCTGTTTGGAATGATGAAAAAGTTCTGGAAATAGTGAAGATGGTTGCACAACACTGTAAATGTACTTAATGCCATTGAACTGGATACTTAAAACTGGTTAAAATGGTAAATTTTATGTTTTACCAAATTTTTTAAAAATCCCATAGCCTCCTCCCCCCACAAAAACCAATTTCAAACTTCACAGAGTCAGTGCTTACCAGGGTATCATCATTCTGGTCTCCAAACATTTCTTTAAAAATCTTGCCAGGATCAGGAATTGGAGGGAATATAATAATCTTGAGCCTTTAAGAAAACAGAGACATTTTTGATCAAACCTTCCATTCCACAGAAATGTCCCACTTAAATACAGCCATATTAAAAGAAGGCTTGGACAAAAGACATGGTACACAAGTCATCTTTAGTGATAACGTACTTGTGAAAAAATTTCTAAAACAAGCTGAGAAATCGATCTCCTAAAAGTATCAAGTGTGGATAAAGCAGAGGGCCCATCAGTAGCAGACTACTTATATCCTTTCAATGAAAAAAAATTTTTCCAGCTTTATTGAGATATACTTGACAAACAAAAATTGTATAAATTCGAGGTGTACAAAGTGACATTTTAATATATGTGTACATTGTGAAATGATGATCACAATTAAGCTAATTAACACATCCATCACCTCACATAGTTATAATTGTGTGTGTGGCACTGTGTGTGTTATCCTCTATCATTTAAATAAAAATGGTGCTTTACTTATCACAGATCAGATGGGAGCTTGCTGTTTATAATTTTGAAAAAAATAATCTTCCGAGAACGGGGGCATTCTCTTTAATTTTTCTTCCTTATTTTCCTTGTCTCCTCTCTGTTTTTTTTAATTAAAAAATTTTTTTAATTGAAGTATAGTTGATTTACATTGTTGTGTTAATTAGTTCTGTACAGTCCTGCGCGTCCGGAGCCTGTGCTCCGCAACGGGAGAGGTCACAACAGTGAGAGGCCCATGTATCACACACACACACACAAAAAAAGTTTGCATCTTATAATCCTAAACTCCCACTCCATCCCTCCCCCACCTCCCTCCCCCTTGGCCCCCACCCCAGTCTATTCTCTATGTCCATGATTCTGTTTCTGTTTCATAGATATGTTCATTTGGGTCACGTTTTAGATTCCACTTATAAGTGATATCATATGGTATTTGTCTTTCTCTCTCTGACTTACTTCACTTAGTATGATAATCTCTAGTTGCTGCAAATGGCATTATTTCATTCTTTTTTATGGTTGAGTAGTATTCCATTGTATATATGTACCACATCTTCTTTATCCATTCATCTGTCAATGGACATTTAGGTCGTTTCCATGTCTTGGCTATTGTGAATAGTGCTGCTATGAACGTAGGGGTGCACGTATATTTTAGAATTAAAGTTTTGTCTGGACTCTCTATTTTTGCATCTGATAGTAGTACCCTTTGGTGGACCTACCTCATCTCCTAGGTCTCTAAATGTTGATGTGTCCCAGCATTCTCTTTTGTCCTCTTTATCTCCCTCACTTTATTAGTGCTCTCTTCCAGTCTTAGGGCTTTAAATCCATTTACATGCCAAGGACTCCCAAAATTCCATCTCCAGCCCAAACCTCTCCCTTAAACTCCAGATTCATGTATACAAGTACCTATTTAGCATCTCTACTTAGATATCTAATAGGTATCTCAAATTTCTCATGTTCAAAACTGAAGTCCTCACCTTTTCCCTAAAGCCAGCTCTCCTCCCAATCTTCTCCATCTTAGTAAATGGCTCTAGCATTCACTCAGTTGCTGAAGCCAAAAATCTAAGAGTTATCCTTGAATCCTCAATTTCCTTCACACCTTCGAAGACAAGCAGCCATCAGCAAGCACTATTAATTCCATCTTCAAAATATATTCCACATCAGACTACCTCTTACTACCTCCTAACTAGTCTACCGGCCTCCACTCTTGTCCAAGTCAAGTCTTCACTCAGCAATACAATGATCTTTTATGACAGTAAATCCAATCACATCCCTCCCCTGATTAAAACTCTCTCATGTTTCCCCATCATGCTTAGGATAACATTTCAATTCCTTGCCATAGCCTACATGATCTGGGCCTGCCAGCCTCTCCAGCCTCATTTCCTGTTGTTCTCCCCCTTGCATGCTCTCCTCTAACAAGACACACGGAGTTCATTCCAGCCTCAGGACCTTTGCACTTGCTGTTCCTTTGGCCTAGAATACTCTTTCTTTGAATATCTGACTGGTTTGCTCCTTTAATTCTGTCCTCAAATGTCACTTTCTCAGAGAGGACTTCCCTGGCATCCTATGTAAGATGAGCCTCATATCACTTCCTAGCCTTTCTCCCCAGCCCAACTCCACAACTTTACTACTCACTAAGTGAAACCATAGACAGGGACTTTGTTCTGTTCATTGCCACAACCCCAGCAATAACAACAGTGCCTGGCACATAAATAGGCACTCAACAAACGTATGTTTCAAGAATACTGAAATAATGATAAAATGTTGATTCTAGAACCAGCTTAATAACCTTATTCCAACTTTAGGTATTTACTGAAAGAGCAAATAATAGCACCAGACTAGTCCCTATGATGAAATTGAGAAAGTAAAACATTCTCAAGGAATGAGTGCTGTAACTTAGAGACAACTTGAAGTTCTCTTTCCTATAGCATTAAGTAGCAACCTGTTTTGCATTCACACTAGACAAGTCATTTAATTGGTAATGGTCTCCATTTCTAAAACTTATGATCTACCAACCAACTGTTGACAAATTAGGCATTTGAAAGAGTAGAGTGAACATAGGTCTTATCAACAATTCTAAAAATATACAAAGAGAGCACTGCCTGAGCAGAGCCCTGGGATCTAACACTTTTCTCACCAGAAAATGGGTACAATAATATTTCTTTGCCATGCCATACTACCAAAAAGCCAGGTATAGCCAAAATGCTTCCAACACACTGGGGAAACATCAAACACACCCACAAAGAAGAATAACCATAGCAACCAGGGCAGCAGAAACTGTCAAGCCTGCCTGGGCAGCTGCCTTACCTTTTCAGGTACAGTAGAAGGACTATGATTGCAGCTGCAACGATGATCGGAATGATGAGTAACGTGGTTATGTAAAATGTTGGATTGGCCTTCTGACCTGGAAAATGAAGAACAAAGAGAAAGACATGAGAAATAAAACCCTTTTAGAAATAAACCAAGCAACAGTTGTATTAGACTAATGAGATTACAGATATTTCTGCCCTCTACACCAACATATTTCCCAAAACTCTTCAATCCTCTTATCTTTTGTTATCTTAATAGTGAAAAAAAAAGTCCTGCTCTGGTGCCTAAAATTCCATGGATGAAAAAGCACCTTAAGGATTATCTGAAACCAGGATATCTTAACTGGTTTCAGACACTATTAACAAAGATGTTATATTTGTTAAATATGTCATCTCATTAACAGTGACTATCTTTTCTTATTGGTTACTTAGCACTATTAGAACACCTAAAATAATCCTAACGACAACTACCACTACTATTCTTAATTGAGCAACTACTGTATGTCTGATATCATACTAGGTAATTTTGCATGCTTATATCTATGCTAAAGAGATAGATAATATTACTTCCCACTTATACAGATGAGAAGTGTAAGGCTCAGAGAGGTTCAGTGGCTTGTCCAGAGGGTTTAGTAAGTGATGGAGTCAAGCCTCAAACCCAGCACTGTCCAATTCCAAAGACTTTCATTAACTGCCTTGCTACACCTAACACTTAGAATGGCATGTCTATTTATTGGGTTGGCCAAAAAGTTTGTTCAGGTTTTTCCATAACATCTTACAGAAAACCCAAACAAACTTTTTGGCCAACCCAATATATGCTCATCTTTTCCACCAGGGCATGAAAATCTGGAAAGCATCTCAGGGCCTAACATTGTGTTAGGCAGCCTCTAAGATGACTCTAAATGATCCCTGCCTCCTGATATTCACACCCCTGTATAATTTTCTCCCCTTAAGGGTGGGCTGGACTACATGTGTGAATAGCAACAGTGATGGGGTGTCACTTCTGAGATAAGGTTATAAAGGGCTGCAGTTCTCATACTGGGTGTTTCCTCATATGCTCCTTCTTGTTTGGACTACGCACTGGGGGAAGCCAACTGCCATGTCATGAGGTAGCCCTGTGCAGAGATCCAAATGGTAGGGAACTGAGAGAGGCCTCTGTATTAGTTTCCTAGAGCTGCTGTAACAAATCACCACACGCTGGTTGGCTTAAAACAGGAGAAATATATTCTCTCACAGCTCTAGAGGCTAGAAATCCCAAATCGAGGTATCAGCAGGGACATGCTCCCTCTGAAGGCTCTAGAGTAGACTCTCTCCTTGCATCTTCCTAGCTTCTGGTGGCTCCCAGGAATCCTTGGTGTTCCTTGGATTTGTAGCTGCATCACTCCAATCCCTGCCTTCATCTTCACATGGCCCTCTTCTCTGTGTTTCTGTGTACCCTCTCTTCTTCTGATAAGGATACTAGTCATTGGATTTAGGGCCTGCTCTAAGCTGGTATGACCTCGTCTTAACTTGCTTACATCTGCAAAAACTCTATTTCCAAATAAGGTCACATTCACAGGTACCAGGAGTTGGAACTTGAACATATCTTTTTGGGGCACATGATGCAACCTGCTACAGCCTCCATCCAGCATCCAGAGTGGAAATGAGGCTTTCCAATGACCATATGAGTGATTTTGCAAGTGGATTCTCCAGCCCCAGTCAAGCCTTCAGATGAGACTGAAGTCCCAGTCAACAGCTTGACTGGAACCTTATGAGAGAAGTTGAGCCAGACATACCTAGCTAAGCTATGCCCAGATTTTTGAGCCATGGAAACTGTGAGCTAGTAAATATGTGTTTTTTATTTTTTAATTATTTTTAAAAATTTTTTGGCTGCACTGCACAGCACGTGGGATCTTAGTTCCCCAACCAGGGATCGAACCCACGCTCCCTGCATTGGAAGCATGGAGTCTTAACCACTGGACCGCCAGGGAAGTCCCATATATGTGTTTTTTGTTTGTTTTAATTAATTTTTATTGGAGTATGGTTGCTTTACAATGCTGTGTTTTCTTGGCTTTTGTTTGTTTTTTTAAATTAATTTTTATTGGAGTATAGTTGCTTTACAATGTTGTGTCCAAATATGTGTTTCGTAAGCCACTAATTTTGGAGCTAATGTGTTATGCAATAATAGATAACTAATACAACCTTGCCTGGCACATAGCTTGTTCAGTCTTTCGATTAATAGGGAATTGACTACTTCAATAACCTGTCTCTCTGACTGTTAGATAGCTGTTAGAAAGTTCTTAAGTTGGTCCTGTTTTGGTCCATGGAGCCACAAAGAAAGATAGCCTACTCCCTCTTCTACCTGACAATACCTCAAATATTAGAATTCAGCAATTATGACTCCCTAAGCTTACTTCGTTAACTGTTCTTCCCCAAATTTTGAGATTCTTCAACATCCTGATTACCTTTCCAAGGAAAGATTCCAGTCTGCTAATGCACCTCTTACAATGTGGTGCCCAGGATGGGATGCTGTATACTTTTGATGTGGCCAGGACACTGTGCCCCACCCTGCAGCATCCCCTTGTTCTGGATGCTGCACTATCACTGCTGCCTATGACTGCAATATGCCTTTGGGGGGTATTTAAGGGGCCGATGTTGAGTCACTTTGAGCTTACAGTCAAATAAAACGCTATCCCTCACCCCACAGCACACACATCCATAAGGGACATGTCTTTCCAATCCTGTACTTGACCCTGGCAGATAGCTTGCTCAGCCTCTCAATTAATAAATGAAACTGATTTTCTTCAAACCTAGATATATGTTTATCTCTATAAAATGCCATCAAGGTCATTGTCCTACTCTTGATTCTGTTACCAGCACATAGGATAGTACTCTAGCATTGCACAATCTGCAGATTTAATCATGCCTGCCTTCTGTATTTTTGTTCAGGTTGTTAACAAAGATACAGACAGGACAGAAGAGAGGATAACACCATTTGGACTGCAAATTTTCAAAGAGTTGCATATTGTAAATTAACCCTGAGTGATCCGACAATAATTAAACAGAAAATACATTTCAACTGTAAGTATTCTCTGGCTGACGTCGAGAATAAAGAACAGGGACTTCCCTGGTGGCGCAGTGGTTAAGAATCCGCCTGCCAATGCAGGGGACACGGGTTCGAGCCCTGGCCCCGGAAGATCCCACATGCCGCGGAGCAACTAAGCCTGTGCGCCACAACTACTGAGCCTGCGCTCTAGAGCCTGCGAGCCACAACTACTGAGCTCGCGTGCCACAACTACTGAAGCCTGCACGCCTAGAGCCCATGCTCTGCAACGAAAGAAGCCACCGCAATGAGAAGCCCGTGCGCCGCAAGGAAGAGCAGTCCCCGCTCGCCACAACTAGAGAAACCCCGCATGCAGCAATGAAGACCCAACGCAGCCAAACATAAATAAAATTTTTAAAAAAGAATGAAGAACAGCCCTTTCCCACAATCAAGTTTCTGCTTCAACTTAGTTTCCATGCATCAATGGTTTAACTTTTAATAAAATCCCATTCTCTTACCTATACTCATTGCTTGACTCCAATTACTCCAGAGTTTGTCATCCTCATAGCATAACTTATTTGTTTTGACTCTTATTCTGACTGTGTTCAAAGTATCAGGAAGAACACCAGGGACCATGAAACAAATTGTACCCTTAGATATAAAATAAAAGCACACAAGGAATATTACCAGCTTATTCTCTTTCTCTGCTTCTGAATCCTAAATATAATTATCTGCCAACTTTTGTATATGATTAAGACTTTGTACTGCAATACAAATTATCTGACTTTAACTCCTGAAAAAGAAAATTGGCAATAATCCACAGAACAAAGTAGTTTGTTTTTCTCAAAGCAGTTCAAATTTAGGATATGCTCACCCTGTCCCACCCCCAATTACTCTATGAGTTTAAGCCCAAATAGCTAAAATTGAACTTACTGACCTCTAGGTTTCCTTCAAATTCTGAATTCTGACATTTGGCCTCTTCAACCTTGAAAATATAAAAAATGAATACATTCAAAAAGTTTTAAAGACCACACTTTATATCATTTAACCGTTTTAACAAGTTTTCTTTTATGCCATTATCAGAGGACCAGGTGCAGTGAAAAGAGGTAGGTTTTTAAAAATAAGTGGTCAATTACATATCCATATGTGAAAAAAAAGAATCTTGACCCCTACCTCACACTATTTACAAAGTCAATTCCATATGGATTGCAGATCTAAATGTGAAAGTTAAAATAAATTAATAAATACATAAATACAGCAAGCTTTTAGATGAGAACATACAACATCCTCATGACCTTAAAGTAGGACGATATCTTAAATAGGATCAAAAAAATATTAACCATAAAGGAAAAATTTTTATAAAATCTGAAATGAAAAGGTAATGCATAGAGTGAGAAAAGATATTTGCAGTTTAAGAAAAAGGACTTGCATATATATATAAAATATATATTTATATATAATACACACACATACATATACCTCATAAATTAATAAGAAAAAGACAGACAACCCAATAGAAAAGTGGCAAAAGACTTGAACAGACATTTCACAAGAGGATATTCAAATTGCCAATAAACATAGGGAAAAGTGCTCAACTTCATTAGTTATCAGGAAAATGCATATTAAATCCACAAGATAACGATACACACACCTACTGGACAATACCAAGCGTTGGTGACGATGTAAAGCATCTAGCACTCTCAATTTCTGCTTTTAGTAGTGTAAATCGGCACAACCATTTGGGAAAGCTTATTATCTACTAGAGACAGTCATATGTAACCCTATGGCCCATATATGCGCAACAGAAATGTACACACATGTGCACCAAGAAATAAGTGTGCAAATGTTCATAAAAACTCTATTCATAAAATTCCAAACTGGAAACTATTCAAACGTCTATCAGTGGGAGAATGGAGAAATCAAATGTGGTATATTGACATGATGGAATGAATGCAATGAGATGCACCTTCAACCACAGGCAACAATATCCGTGAATATCATAAACGTAACATTGAACAAGAGAAGACAGACACACAAAAAAGTTCTGTATAATTCGTTTACATAAAGTTTAAAAAGAGGCAACAAAATTAATCTATGGGATTAGAAGTCAGGATAATAATTGTTCTTTGGGAAAGTAGTGACCAAAAGGAGTCATGATTGAGCTTCTAGGGTACTGGTTATGTAAGTGAAAAATCATTTGTGAAAAATCATTGAGCTGTACATAATGACTTCTGCAATTTTTCTATAGTATACTATATATAATAAAAAGTTAAAAAAAGAAAACTATTATGCTCCGTTGTTGAGAGTATAATATACCAAAAATGACTGGGTTAGAGAAAAGAAAGTAAAATGCAATTTTCTCCTCTACACAACTTAAGTCATGCGCTGTCTGAAGTAAAGAGAATAACCAGTTCCTAAAATGTAAATATTTCCAAATCAACACATGAAAATCTGTTGCTTAGTTAAATAGTCTACTTTTGGCCAACAGGTCCATGAAAAGATGTTCAACATCACTAATCATTATCGAAATGCAAATCAAAACCACAATGCCATATTATCTCATACTTGTTAAGTGGCTATCATCAAAAAGATAAGTGATAACAAGTGCTGGAGAGGGTGTAGATAAAAGGAAACCCTCGTGCACTGTTGGTGGGAATGTAAACTGGTGCAGTGACTATGGAAAACAGTATGGAGGTTCCTCAAAAAATTAAAAATAGAACTATCATACGATCTAGCAGCCCCAAGGAAATCCTGCCATTTGTGACAACATGGATGGAACTTGAGGGCATTATGCTAAGTGAAATAAGTCAGAGAGAGAAAGACAAATACTGTATGATCTCACTTGTATGTAGAATCCAAAAAAGTCGAATTCACTGAAGCGGAGAGTAGAATGGTAATTGCCAGAGGCTGGGGAGTGAGGAAAATGGGAAGATGTTGGTCAAGGGTGCAAATTTTCAGTTATATATTCTGGGGATCTAATGTACAGCAATGATGACTACAGTTACTAATACTGTATTGTACAGAAACTAACACAACATTGTAAATCTACTATCTCATCACACACACAAAGAAGGTAAGTTTGTGAGGTGATGAATGTGTTAACTTGTTTGTGATAATCATCTCACAATGTATATGTATATTAAATCATGTTGTACACCTTAAAATAATCACATTGTACAACCTAAATATATACAATTTTTACTTGTAAATCATACCTCAATAAACATGGAAAGAATAGTCAACTTCTATCAAAGAGATGTTTAAACATGGGACAAAGACCAGAACACACGCTATGATCTTTGGCATTCAATGTCATTCACTAAATGGTTCCTACCAGCATTTGTGAAGAGTGAAAGGCCAACTGAATGATGAAGAGCCATCCTATCAATATTTTATATAGGGGCAGAGCAAAGGCCACTCGGGGGCTACTGTACACCAGTGCTGGCCATTCGGAATCAGAGGCCTGCTGGGGAATCACAAGTGCCAACTACCACTTGAGGGACCAGTTTGCAGGCTGATGTCCCCCCTCCCCTGGACCATCTCCCAGATATATATATTCCAAAGTCAGCAAATCATTGTGTAAATTGATAGTTCTGGGCTCTTGTTCAAATGTAAATCTCCTTGTGTAGTTTACCAACTGCTCAGATATTTCCGTGAGAAAAGGAAAACAAGGATACAGATCACCAAGTAGATAGCTGGCGGGGATGGAGGTAGTCAAAGACAAGTCACTTCTTACTTTATGATTCTGTCATGAGCTACCTCTGACCCAGCACCATGTGATGGCACCAGTTCATGTTCCAGCCTACTTCCCCCTCTTAACTAGAACACCAGGCAAAAGACTTACTCAAAAAAGTCTTGCAGAAAGAAACAAAAAGGGTCTAACCAGCAGAGCTCAAAATCGGCAAGCACACAAAAAGCTGATGACATTCTAGGGGAAGAAACAGCTGGTGAACATCCGCTAAGAGAGAGAACATTAAACTCAAGTGTATAAACAGAGTTAACTCCAAATCAACTATAGTTCTGGTTTTGGTGGATAAGTTCCACAGTATAGTGTGCTCCCTTCAGTTCAGATTTTTGCCAAAAAAAAAAAAAAAA
>NW_020173710.1:1631568-1641544 GCF_003031525.2 Neophocaena asiaeorientalis asiaeorientalis | reverse complement strand
TTAAAAGTTTGCCAAAAAAAAAAAAAAAAGGTAACAATTCAACAAGAATTTATCAAGTGGTGACTATGCACATGGTCTTATACCAAGTGTTCTTGGTCAAAGCTTAATACATGGAGACCAACCTCTGAAGTCATACTTGTAAGCTATGTGGCCTGTAGCAAGTTACTTAACCTCTCTGAGCCTTAGCTGCTCAGTAAAATGTAGGTTAAAAGAGAACCTATTCCATCGATTGTTATGAGCTACTGTATAAGAAGTACATAGAAGAGTATATTTGTAACACATCATAAACAATAAGTGATGGCTGCTACTATTAACAGGAAGTATTGAGGTGGTCCCGGGGGTCAGACTTTTACAGAAATCTTGACTATCACTTATTAGAAATATGACCTTACAAGTAACTTCTGGGACCGAGTTTTCTCATCTGTAAAATGGGGACAAAACAACAGGACCTTGGGATTTCCCTGGTGGTGCAGTGGTTAAGAATCCGCCTGCCAATGCAGGGGACACGGGTTCGAGCCCTGGTCTGGGAAGATCCCACATGCCGCAGAGCAACTAAGCCCGTGTGCCACAACTACTGAGCCTGCACTCTAGAACCTGCGAGCCACAACTACTGAGCCCGCGTGCCACAACTACTGAAACCCGCGCGCCTAGAGCCTGTGCTCTGCAACAAGAGAAGCCGCCACAATGAGAAGCCCATGCACTGCAACAAAGAGTAGCCCCCGCTCACCACAACTAGGGAAAGCCTGTGCACAGCAACAAAGACCCAATGCAGCCAAAAATAAATAAGTAAATAAATAAATTTATTTTAAAAAAAACAAAACAGGACCTAGATCCTTGGAGTTATTGTGAGGACCAAATGAGACAATTCAAATAAAGTGCTTATTAAAATAGCTAATACATAGTAATTGCTTAACATATGTTAGCTGGTATTAGTAGCAGGAATGGCACAAAGTAACCACCACCTAACTCCTCCCTACAGGAGCTTATATTTTTTGGTAGAGATCATGGGTAACTACCAGTACCAAGTGGGTAATGCAAGCAGCACGTGTCTCAGTATTTCAGACAGAAGAGAACAGTAAAGGCTGGAATAGTCAAGCATATTCGGCTTTTGGATAACTCACTTGGTTGTAAATTCAAGCCTCACCCCCTCCCCACTTGGAAGCCCTTTGCCTTTTCCTTTGTGGCATTATTTGGGGATTCAGGTTTCTGGTACGAATAATGATTATTCTATTTCAGCAAACGCCTTCATTTGCAAATATCCAGAAGAGGTCTGCTCAGCTGTGGACCTGGTCACTTCCTCTTGGAGTTACAGCCTGTTAATACCAGCTTATTTTAGTAAATAAAATAATTTAGTTTTTGAAACTCCCATGATGAGCTAAAGCAAGTGGACCAAGGAATCTGCCCACATGTGAGATTCAGGACTCCTTTAAAAATCAATATAATATACTTGGTGTCTAACCTCTAAAACTCAAATGCACACAGGGCCCAGGCAGGTGGCACACAAATGAGTGGGGCAGTCCACGTGGCCCTAAGGTGCCACCTTATGGCAACTACACTGTCAGGTATCACAGTTTTAAATCTGGGTAAAAAATTCAAATTTAATATACAAGCAAACAAAACCCCACTTTGTTTGTGGTCCCAACAGAAATGTTTGAGGCCCAAGTTCACGGCCTCTGCTGTAAAGCGTAACAATGCGACTGAGGCCCGGAGGTTATGCCACATCCTGTTATGCCCAGTGCCCCACAGTGACCCCTAATTAGCATGTTTTGTATTAGGTTACAAATAGCGTAAATGTACATAATCCAAAAAATACTGACTACTCAGTACTGACTACTTTAGTTGCCACAAACTCCAAGAAAACTGAATGGCTGTACTGGAGCCTCCAAGTATCTACATAATCTGACCCCAGCCTCATGCTCAGACACCTCTTCCTACTATATTTTGGTCACACCAGTCTCCTTTTTCTCACACACGCCAAGTTCATTCCTGCCTCAGAGCCTTTGTACATGCTGTCCCCTCCGCCCCCAGATCGTCAAATGGCTAGCTCCTGTGCATCTCAAGCGTCAATCACTTCGGATGACTACCCTACCTAATATTCCCTCAGGACTTCCCATCGCCCCCATTTAATTTTCTGCATAACGTTCATTCTCTAAAATTAGCTTGCTCGTTTACACACTTGTCTTCTAGTAGGTAAGCTTCGTGGGAAAAAAATTCTTTTCGTCAGGTGTCATGTGCACACGAAACAGTGCCTGGCACGTGGTAGGCACGTAATAAAAAATTTTTGAACAAATGAATTGATGAATGGATGGAATCTTGCAGCCGATGCTACCATAAACTGCCAAACCTCTCACCATACTCTATTTCAGAGAAGTTTCATCATCATCATCATCACCATCACCGTCAGATGACAAATCTAAGAGCTACGTTTCACTGATACTTCCATTTATTACACTGTAAGAAATTCAAGTGGAAGAAAAATATCTAAATAACGACTCTCAAAAAAAACTTACGTAGAAAATATCATGTGTCTCAGCTTGGCTGTTATTGACTTCTACTTCGTAAGATAAGCATCTGCTATAAAAATTCTGTGGATTCTTCCATTGCACGTATAAGTCACCATTTCGGAAGGAGAGGTTTTTAATATGTGGAGGATCAGGCTTCACTGATAGAAATAGAAGAATACAAATTAGCTTCCAGAGTTTATTTTGATGAGATACACATATGGGTAGAGACAATGAAGGTCACAGAGTAAATCAAAATAGGGCTGATGCTTTTAATGGCCTTACATGATCAGACGTACAGTTCTAGAATTTCTGATTAGCCACGATTAATATAGGGCGCCTAGTAAATGTATCTAAGGAACATCTTTGGGGTGTCTGCCAGGTGACATGAACTCTGATCTGCATCTGCTTAGGACATGGCTGGGGTATAATCAGGACATCTAGCTGCAACAAGGAGGGTAAAGAAAAGAAGTGCTTAGGTCCAGATATGCCTCTACATGACGGGTACCAAGGAGCATCAGGTACAAGCGGTTTCCCCAGGCGACACCCACTTATGCCAATCAAAGACCACAATTAAAACATTAGCATTGGGCTTCCCTGGTGGCGCAGTGGTTGAGAGTCCGCCTGCCGATGCAGGGGACGCGGGTCCGTGCCCCGGTCCGGTAGGATCCCACGTGCCGCGGAGCGGCTGCGCCCGTGAGCCATGGCCGCTGAGCCTGCGCGTCCCGAGCCTGTGCTCCGCAACGGGAGAGGCCACAACGGTGAGAGGCCCGCGTACCGCAAAAAACAAAACAAAACAAAACAAAAAAACATTAGCATAGTTTTCCATGGGACAACTAAGCCCGCGTGCTGCAACTACAGAGCCCACGCACTCTGGAGCCCGAGTGTCACAACAAATGAGCCCGCATGCTGCAACTAAGACCCAACGCAGCCAATAAATAAATAAATGTTAAACATTAAAAAACAGCCTAATTTTGTCACATGCTACAACATGGATGAAACTTGAGGACATTACGCTAAATGAAATAAGTCCATCACAAAAGGACCTCTAAGCTACCCTGCGTGCACTACTAGAATTAATTTCCATGGCTGTCAGAAGCGGCGGTAAACAGTGTTCTACTCAGACTTGGAAACCTCTGTCAATTCATGATTATTTGCCTATAAATTTTCTGTGTACCACTTAGCCAGAATCTGAGCTCTCTGTTGGGATATCACAACAAATAAACGTGACGCTTATACTACTCTGCTATAGAGACTTACAAAACGCTTTCATACAGCTCACATCATTTGGACCTTACAACAATCCTTTGAGGTCAAGAGGAACTGTGTACCCCCTTTTACAGATGAGGAAGCACTTAGAGTGTATATGCCTCGTCCAAAGTGAAGAAGCTAGGACCTTAAGCAGGTCTCTTAAGTTTGTAAGTTGAGGACTCTTTCTAGTGGGCTGAAACTCAGCTGCACTGGTTGTTCTAATTGAGCAGTGCCAGGGTCACCCAGAATGTTAGACAGTTTGAATATCACCCCTGATCACTCCACCTCCAGGCTAAGCTTTTTTTTAACTAAGAGGCAGATTATCCAGGAACTATATTAAGTCACATTTATTCGGCAGCGTCATCCTCCGCAGTGTAAGTAAAAGAGAACAGATCTTGAGTCACAGAGCCCAGCTTCTAATCTCGGTTCTGCAACTGACTACTTGCTCTAAGGCTCAGCGTACTCATATGTAAACAAGGATAAAGCATGTGGCATGTGTGCTCAATAAATATGAGAATTTCCAAGCTTGCTTCTTTAAAAAGGAGCGAAGAAATATATACATAAATATAGTCCCTTTTTTTTCTGGGAAGATCTTCAAACCAAAAATCATCATTTTTTATTACTTCTATTGATGTTCAAAAAAAATAACACTTTTATCCACACTGTCTCAGAGGACTTCTAAAACGTACCATGAGAAGTTAAAGGCACTATATTGAAGGATGGTCTGATTTTTCCTGCATTGTCCTTGACCATTACTTGGACACTGTGTTGTTCAAAACTGGAATCCTTCACCTTAGTCAGAGCAAAGGAACAACCAATGTGTTGACCTTCTCTATAGATGTCTTCACACTGAAGAACTTTTCCTAGGCTGCTGTGCCTGCAAGGTAAAATAAGACAACCTTCTGCATTATTTTTAACCAGATATTCAAGAAACAAAGGTAGAAGTTTATTTGTTTGGTTGTTTTTAAATGACTGAAGATGTCCATGAAAAGCCATATTTGCAAACTGGCAGGGTAGCATTTTTTAAAGCCCTATTTTATAATGTGGCTCCATTTCATACTCTAGGAAGAAGTGAATGATCCTTTTTCATGAATACTGGTACTTTCAATAGTTAGAGAAACTAGAAGAGTCCTGACTCTTTTTCCTCTTCTGTATGGGAGATGGCATGAGGTCAGGATGAGAAATGTTACGCTTCCTGAAAATGCCTCATCTGCTCAATCCCATGGTTCTCCTCTGGGCCCTCTGCCTGCTCCTTCCTTGTTTTCTTGGCTTGCTCCTCTCCTTTCTCCTATTCTCAGAGGATTCACATCCGGTCCTCAGCCCGCTGCATATCCCTCTCTATTTCTTACTCCCTCATCCATTCACCCATTTATCACTTCCACCCCTTGACTAGAATTTCTGCACTGAGGATTTTCCTAATCCTGACCTCTCGCCTTGGAGCTAGTCCCAGATTCCTAACTGCTCCACCTGAGTGTTCCACCCCCCTCAAATTCAGCAGCCAAAACGGATGCCCCCTCTTCCTTGCCAAACTGCCTTTTCTTCTAACCATCCCAGTTTCCATCAGTCAGAACTCAGTTTCTCTGGGCTTCTCGATTAGAGCCTTTGAAATCACCTCTCTTCGCTTTCCCTATATTCTATCACCAAATTTTGTTACTTCTTCCTTTGCAAAGCTTCTGGGATTCT
Organism: Neophocaena asiaeorientalis asiaeorientalis; assembly: GCF_003031525.2. Classification (NCBI taxonomy): domain Eukaryota; kingdom Metazoa; phylum Chordata; class Mammalia; order Artiodactyla; family Phocoenidae; genus Neophocaena; species Neophocaena asiaeorientalis. The sequence continues at coordinate 1,636,109 of NW_020173710.1, read as the reverse complement.
CTCCTATGATATTCCCCTCATCCTGTTTCAGGTCCTCATCACTTGAGGCTTCATGGCTTCTCCAGACTGACCTCTCTGACTTTATTAGTGTCCTCCAACCAGTGCCAGATCAATGTTCCAGAACACAATAGCTTTCTAAGTGTCTTACTCCACTGTGTGGTTCTAAATGCTGGTATCTTGTTTCCCATTTCAAAAAACCTCTACATATACCTTTCCCCGATGATCATCTAGCACAGCGCAGGCAGACAATGTGCTCATTACACTTTTTTGTCTAGACTATCAAAGGACTCTGTTTTATAGTAACTGGCAGAAGACACAGAGTCAACCCTTACATTATCAGTCACAAGGGGAGTTGTGCAAAGGTTCTGCAGAAAAGGAAGACAATTTAGAAAATGAAATGAGTAAAGAGTCCCAAACCCTTCACCTGTTTACTTCACAATCATCTGTGCTCATTTTAAAAATTCAGATTCCTTAAACCTTCTCCCAGAGAACCCTACTTAGAAGGTTTTGTCCAGGGCCAAGGGATAAGCATTTTGACAGCAATTCTCCAGGGGATTGTGCTGCAAAATCCAGTCTTATAAAACTCAGATCTTTCCCATAAATACAGTCGATTGATCTTTGACAAAGGAGCAAAGGCAAGACAATGGAGCAAAGATAGTCTCTTCAACAAATGGTGCTGGAACAACTGGACATCCACATGCAAAAAAAATGAATCTAGTCACAGACCTTACACTATTCACAAAACGAAACTTAAACTCACAATGGATCACAGACCTAAATGTAAAATGCAAAACTATAAACCTCCTAGGAGATAACACAGGAGAAGAGCTAGACAACCTTGGGTATGATGATGACTTTTTAGATATAACATCAAAGGCATGATCTTTAAAAGAAATAATTGATAAGCTGAATTCCATTAAAATTAAAAACTTCTGCAAAAGATAATACCAAGAGAATAAGAAAACAAGCCACACACCGGGAGAAGATATTTGCAAAAGACACATCTGATAAAGGACTGTTATCCAAAATATACAAAGAACTCTTAAAACTCAACAATAAAACAAACAACCCAACTAAAAAATGGGCCAAAGATCTTCACAGACACTCCACCAAAGAAGATATATGGATGGCAAATAAGCATATGAAAAGATGTTCCACATCATATGTCATCAGAGAAATGCAAATTAAAGCAACAAGATACCACTACACACCAATTAGAATGTCCATAATCCAGAACACCAACACCACCAAATGCTGACGAGGATGTGGAGCAACAGGAACTCTCATTCACTGCTGGTGGGAATACAAAATGGTGCAGCCACTTTGGAAGACAGTTTGACACTTTCTTACAAAACTAAACATATTCTTACCATATGATCAGCAATCATGCTCTTTGGTATTTACCTAAAGGAGCTGAAAACTTATGTGCACACGAAAACCTGCATACAAATGTTTAAAGCAGCTTTATTCATCATTGCCAAAGCTTGGAAGCAACCAAGATGTCCTTCAGTAGGCAAATGGATAAATAAACTGTGGTACATCCAGACAACAAAATATTATTTAGCCTTAAAAAGAAATGAGCTATCAAGCTCTGAAATACATAGAGGAACCTTAAATGCATATTACTAAGTGAAAGAAGCCAATCTGAAAATGCTACATATGGTATGATTCCAACTATATGACATTGTGGAAAAGGCAAAACTATGCAGACAGTAAAAAGATGAGTGGTTGACCATGGAGGATAAAAAAATCAGTGGTTGCCAGGGGTTGGGGTAGGGGAGAGGTGAATTGGTGGAACACAGAAGATTTTTAGGGCAATGAAAATACTCTGTGTGATATTATAATGATGGATATATGTCATACATTTGTCCAAACCCATGAATGTAGAACACCAAGAGTGAGCCCTAAGGTAAACTGTGGACTCTGGGTGATTATGATGTATCAGTGTAGCTTCATCAATTGGAACAAATGTACTATTGGTGGGGAATGTTGATAACGGGGGAGGCTATTAATTGTGGGGGCAGTGGGTATATGGAAAATCTCTGTACCTTCCTCTCACTTCTGTTGTAAACCTAGAACTGTTCTAAATAATGTCGTTTTTGAAAAAGAAAACAAAAATTCAGATCTAATGTATTTAGTTCTTCAAAAGCTGTGCAAAGAAATGCTTCAGTATAGAAAGTGACCTTGTCCCTTAAGAGATAGTACATAAGATTTTTCTTGTGGTTGTAGGCCCCTGTGGTTCATGAATGAAACAGTTTTTTAAAAGCTCAGTTACAGCCATGACTAGCTTTTAGATCAGACAGGCCTGAAATGTTTTCCACCCACAGCCAAAAATAAAAAACTAAAGAAACTTATGATATCATTTCTACATAACTAAAGAAAACTATGTAGAAAGTTAAATTTTTTTCAATAATGAATCTTTGAGATTCCTTTTTCATTTTTGTACCCTGAGTATTTCATATATGCTCATGGACCCCAGATATGAAATTAAAAAAAAATTTGTTGTTCTTTAGAAAAAAAATAGCGAAAGGAAAAATACCGGTTTTGAATAGACAACTTTCAAAATTTTGTGAAAGATTAGATGATAACCTAAGATAGGACGCATTCAAGCGCTTCCTGTTAAAAATCAAACACTGGAATCCACAGAATCATACTGTAGACATAAGGAGGAAATGGACAAATTAAAGACTATTTCCCCACTCTAAAGATGATTAATATGGTAAGAAATTCCCGAAAATTCATTGGCATGGCTAGTCTGTAGCTATTAAGGTCAGGCTCCCTTCAATGCCAGACTATCCCTGCAGGACTTCAAGTCATTGCCCCGGGGCTTCAAAACGACTCTGCGTTTTCTGACTGGTGATTAGGGAAACAGTCTCCGGCAGTTTGTTTGACAAGATTTAAACTGGTACCTAAACCAATTCTGAGTGCTTGATTATGAATGAGCCACATGTCTTTCTTTCGTGGTTTTGATTGGAAAGGACCTCTCTAGGGGAGAGCAGGAAGGAAGAGGTATGGGCTAGGCGCTAATTATGCGAGGTTGGGCAAGAGGCCAGCTATGTATACTGGCTACATCTGCAAGGGAGTGGGGATGAATAATAAAAAACAATATAGCCACCATGTATTGCATGCTTACTCTATAAATGTTAGCAGTTAGGCACAACTCTCAACACTCTTCATATAACAGCCCTCACAACATCCTTAAGAAGTAGCACTATTATTACTACCCCCATTTTACAGATTATAAAACTGAGGCTCAGAGAGAAGTGACTACCTCCAAATCACACTGCTAATAAGAAAGAGAGCCAGGATTTGAACCAAGGCAGTGTGGCTCCAGAAACAAATAAGCTGTGGGGTAGTAAGGGCAAAAGATACAGAATTTATACCAGTACTGTCCAACAACGTTTTCCGGGATTATGGAAACGTTTGAGATCTGTGCTGATTCAGCAGCCACTAGCCATATGTGAAATTGGCTACCAAGACTGAGCAACTGAAGTTTTAATTTGATTTAATTTTAATTAATTTAAATTAAAACGTAAACAGTCATGTGTGACTAGTGGCCCTTGTATTGGCCAGCACAGGTCTATGTTACAGAAAGAGTCCATCCACGCTGATGACCAACTCTGGGAACATGTATGACAAGAAGTGGTATTACTGATGCCTGCTCCCCCCACCCCGGATGCCAGCGAACCCCCACTCTCTGAGGATGGCTTCTTGCGCCACCTCCCATAGCTGTAGATTATCCCCTGCACCAAGGCATGAACTAAGGGCTGAAAGCCAGCCCGAGCACCATCTGCTGTCAGCTTTGGCAAGACACTGCATTGGCCCAGAACGTTTCAGCCCAGAGGAAGAAGAATGCCTTTCTACTTGGTCGGGCCAGTTTTTGTAATTTATTCATCAAGAGGGGATACTGGAGAGAAAGCTTCAAGAAGGCAGAGGAGTAAGCTGTGGAGATCACCTTCCTCCCCACTGAACAACTCCTACAGAACACCTACTGAACACTGGCAGAAGACCTCAGACCTCCCAAAAGGCAAGAAACCCACCATGTACCTGGGTAGGGAAAAAGAAAAAAGAATAAACAGAGACAAAAGAATAGGGATGGGACCTGCACCTCTGGGAGGGAGCTGTGAAGGAGGAAAGGTTTCCACACACTAGGAAGCCCCTTCACTGGCGGAGACCAGGGTGGCGGAGGGGGGAAGCTTTGGAGCCATGGAGGACAGCGCAGCAACAGGGGTGTGGAGGGCAAAGTGGAGAGATTCCTGCACAGAGGATTGGTGCCGACCTGCACTCACCAGCTCGAGAGGCTTGTCTGCTTACACGCAGGGGTGAGTGGGGCTGGGAGCTGAGGCTCGGGCTTTGGAGGTCAGATACCAGGGAGAGGACTGGGGTTGGCTAGGTGAACACAGCCTGAAGGGCTAGTGCACCACAGCTAGCCGGAAGGGACTCTGGGGAAAAGTCTGGAACTGCCTAAGAGACAAGAGACCATTGTTTTGGGGTGCACGAGGAGAGGGGATTCAGAGCACCGCCTAAATGAGCTCCAGAGA
>NW_020173710.1:1631158-1631474 GCF_003031525.2 Neophocaena asiaeorientalis asiaeorientalis | reverse complement strand
GCAGAGGCAGGTCCAAATCCAAACCTGAACCCCAGGAGCTGTGCGCACAAAGAAGAGAAAGGGAAATCTCTCCCAGCAGCCTCAGAAGCAGTGGATTAAAGCTCCACAATCAACTTGATGCACCCTGCATCTGTGGAATACACGAATAGACAACGAATCATCCCAAAACTGAGGTGGTGGACTCTGGGAGCAACTGTAGACTTGGGGTTTGCTATCTGCATCTAATTTGTTTCAGGTTTTATGTTTATCTTACTTTAGTATTTAGAGCTTACTATCACTGGTAGGTTTGTTTATTGATTTGGTCGCTCTCTTCCTT
>NW_020173710.1:1582431-1631086 GCF_003031525.2 Neophocaena asiaeorientalis asiaeorientalis | reverse complement strand
TTTTCCTTTTTCTCTTTTTGTCAGTGTGTGTGTGTGTATGCTTCTTTCTGTGATTTTGTCTGTATAGCTTTGCTTTTACCATTTGTCCTAGGGTTCTGTCTGTCCATTTTTTTTGTATAGTTTTTCACGCTTGTTATCATTGCTGGATTTGTTTCTTGGTTTGGATGCTCTCTTCTCTCTTTCTTTCTTCTTTTTATTACTTTTATATTTTTAATAATATATTTTAATTTTTTTATTTCAATAACTTTATTTTTCTTTCTTTCTGCCCTGTGGCAGACAGGGTCTTGGTGCTCCGGCCAGGTATCAGGCCTGTGCCTCTGAGGTGGAGAGCTGAGTTCAGGACAATGGTCCAACAGAGACCTCCAGGCTGCACATAATATCAAATGGCGAAACCGCTCCCAGAGATCTCCATCTCAACGTTAAGACCGTATGCTCCAACCAAAAGACACAGACTGGCTGAATGGATACAAAAACAACACCCGTACATATGCTGTCTACAAGAGACCCACTTCAGACCTAGGGACACATACAGACTGAAAGTGAGGGGATGGAAAATGATATTCCATGCAAATGGAAACCAAAAGAAAGCTGGAGTAGCAATTCTCATATCAGAGAAAGTAGACTTTAAAACAAATACAACAAGAAGAGACAAAGAAAGACATTACATAACTATCAAGAGATCGATCCAAGAAGAACATATAACAACTGTAAATATTTATGCACCCAACATAGGAGCACCTCAATACATAAGGCAAATACTAACAGCCATAAAAGGGGAGATCGACAGTAACACAATCATAGTAGGGGACTTTAACACCCCACTTTCACCAATGGACAGATCATCCAAAATGAAAGAAAATAAGGAAACACAAGCTTTAAATGATACATTAAACAAGATGGACTTAACTGACATTTATAGGACATTCCATCCAAAAACAACAGAATACACTCTCTTCTCAAGTGCTCATGGAACATTCTCCAGGATAGATCATATCTTCAGTCACAAGTCAAGCCTTGGTAAATTTAAGACAACTGAAATCATATCAAGTATCTTTTCTGACCACAATGCTACGAGACTGGATATCAATTTCAGGAAAAAAAATCTGTGAAAAATACAAACACATGAATGCTAAACAATACACTACTTAATAACCAAGAGATCACTGAAGAAATCAAAGAGGAAATCAAAAATTACCTAGAGACAAATGACAATGAAAACACGATGACCCAAAACCTATGGGATACAGCAAAAGCAGTTCTAAGAGGGACGTTTATAACAATACAATCCTACCTCAAGAAACAAGAAATATCTCAAATAAACAACCTAACGTTAGACCTAAAGCAATTAGAGAAAGAAGAACGAAAAACCCCCACAGTTAGCAGAAGGAAAGAAACCATAAAGATCAGATCAGAAATAAATGAAAAAGAAATGAACGGACTTGAGGATATGGGTCCTATAGTAACAGCTTTCTCCAGACTTCACCACAACATCATCAGGGCCAGGCTACTCCTTTTAAAGCTTAGTTCTCGGTCCCTTTCACTAGCAGTTCTTTCGGGTGGCAGATGTACTCAATCCTCCTCTGTTTTTATTCATCAACTATAATGCTCTTGAGTTGTTTATCCCTCCCTTCTAAGTCCTCACCCCAGTCCTGAATGTTGTCTAACTTTGGATCCTACCAAACATTCAAAACCTATTTATGGAGCACCTACCATGTATCAGGCACAGGGGGAAACAAGACACAGCCCCTGCTCTCAAGGGAGATGGCAGTCTGGGGAGGGTGACCACTAAGTAAACGGGAAATGCAACACGATGTGCTGAGTATTATGACACAGGAAGGTGCCAGATACTGTGGTACATGATGACTGGGGACATATCTAGCCTTGAGAGGTCAAGGAAGGCTTTCTGGAAGGGAAGTGATGTCTGAGCTAAGAAGGACAAATAAGGGGCATCCAGGTGAAAGGGCAAGGCTTGGGCTGTGAGGGAACGCAGGATGCTTCCGCTATTCTGGCTGAACGTTCGGTTTGGTTGCCACTCTTCTGTTTGAGTGTTTGAAGAGCGAGTTTGAGGAACTGGAAGAAGTTCGGTGTGGGCTGGGAGGTAGGTGCAAGAGGGGTGGGGGTCCATGGGGGAGACGAGACTGACGCTACAGAGATGGGCAGGAGCTGGAGCACAAAAGGCTTTGTCGGTCACGCTGGTGAATTTGGACTTTATCCTGCAGCCACCAGGGAGCCACTGAAGGGCTTTAAGTAAAGGAGAAACAACAGGTACCACAAGCGGATAAGTAAAGGAGAAACAACAGGTACCACAAGCGGACAAGTGAAACTGCAAAACCTCAAGTGAGAATGATCTGTCCTGAGGGGTGGGGGGGACTGAACTGCATGATCTCAGTCTGGCTTCGCCTGCAGTGCTTCTCAACTTGGCCGGGAGCACCTCTGGGGACAGGGGAGGAGAGTGAATGCTAACGCCCCAGCAACTTGGGAGGATTTTGTTAAAAAATTCATGTGATATTTTTATACTTTAAACATATTTTTTTGTACAGAGTGTTCATTCTTGAATAAAGTAAGTTCAGTGTTGGCTTGTAGATAATAAAAAGAAAGTATTTGATTTTGATTCAATAAATGTTTCTCAATCCTGAAAAAAAAAATCGTGGTTGTTTTGCGTTCTATTGCATGACGTAGCCGTGAGTGTTTTCATATACCAAAAATATTTTACAGCAAGTCATCAGGCAAAATGGACATTCCAGGATAAAGGCCATGTTTATACTATAGCTTAAGAAGTCCTGGATGTGGCCTTTCACACCCCACTCTCTCAGAAACAGTCTGAAGGAGCAATAGACTGGGGGACAAGGGCACATGCAGGGCAGACTGCCAACACTAGATCTCCTGCTTCCTCACCTGGAATCACACAGACTCAATGACCCCAGTCCTCAGACCACTCTTGCCCGGTGCCACCTCCAGCCTCGGAGACTCCACCCCGACCAGGCAGTGCACCCCCTTTATCAAAGCCTCTCAGCCTCGCTCCGCCACCACCCCAAGCTCCACCGTCCCACCCCAAGCTCCACCGTCACTTCCCACAGAGTCTGCCTACGCTTCTGGAAGCCTCCATCATGCACTCTTATTTTATATAGACAATTGTGCCCGGTGCTGTCTCCTCCAAATTTGAAGCTTTAGGAGTGAAGAGACATGTTTCTTATCTCTGCTGCCCATTCAGTGCTTTACCCACGATGTGTGATAAAGTTTTACTGAATTGAATTGATTATCCTGGCCCTTTCATCCTTGTTCTGCTGTTATTAATTCTAGGCTCTAGAGAGAGCAGACATCAGAAGCAAGAAGAACTACAATCCTGCAGCCTGTGGAACAAAAACCACATTCACAGAAAGATAGACAAGATGAAAAGGCAGAGGGCTATGTACCAGATGAAGGAACAAGATAAAATCCCAGAAAAACAACTAAATGAAGTGGAGATAGGCAACCATCCAGAAAAAGAATTCAGAATAACGATAGTGAAGATGATCCAGGACCTCAGAAAAAGAATGGAGGCAAAGATCGAGAAGATGCAAGAAATGTTTAACAAAGACCTAGAAGAATTAAAGAACAAACAAACAGAGATGAACAATACAATAACTGAAATGAAAACTGCACTAGAAGGAATCAATAGCAGAATAACTGAGGCAGAAGAACAGAGAAGTGACCTGGAAGACAAAATGGTGGAATTCACTGCTGCGGAACAGAATAAAGAAAAAAGAATGAAAAGAGATGAAGACAGCCTAAGAGACCTCTGGGACAACATTAAACGCAATGACATTTGCATTCTAGGGGTCCCAGAAGGAGAAGAGAGAGAGAAAGGACCCGAGAAAATATCTGAAGAGATTATAGTCAAAAACTTCCTTAACATGGGAAAGGAAAGAGCCACCCAAGTCCAGGAAGTGCAGAGAGTCCCATACAGGATAAACCCAAGGAGAAACACGCCGAGACACATAGTAATCAACTTGGCAAAAATTAAAGACAAAGAAAAATTACTGAAAGCAGCAAGGGAAAAATGACAAATAATGTACAAGGGAATCCCCATAAGGTCAACAGCTGATTTCTCAGAGGAAACTCTACAAGCCAGAAGGGAGTGGCATGATATACTTAAGGTGATGAAAGGGAAGAACCTACAACCAAGATTACTCTACCCGGCAAGGATCTCATTCAGATTCAATGGAGAAATCAAAAACTTTACAGACAAGTAAAAGCTAAGAGAATTCAGCACCAACAAACCAGCTCTACAACAAATGCTAAAGGAACTTCTCTAGGCAGGAAACACAAGACAAGAAAAGGACCTACAATAAGAAACTCAAAACAATTAAGAAAATTTTCAGACCTAGGGACACATACAGACTGAAAGTGAGGGGATGGAGAAAGATAATCCATGCAAATGGAAATCAAAAGAAAGCTGGAGTAGCAATTCTCATATCTGAGAAAATAGACTTTAAAACAAATACAACTACAAGAGACAAAGAAGGACATTACATAATGATCAATCCAAGAAGAACTTGTGGAACCTAGAAAAATGGTACAGATGAACTGGTTTGCAGGGCAGAAATAGAGACACAGATGTAGGGAGCAAACATTGGACACCAAGGGGAGAAAGTGGTGGGGGGTGGCGGTGGTGGTGGGATGAATTGGGTGATTGGGATTGACATGTATACACTAATATGTAGAAAATCGATGACTAATACAAACCTGCTGTATAAAAAAACAAATAAAAGTAAAATTAAAAAAAAATTCTAGGCTCTAAAGAAAGGAAATGATGAAAGATTAATTTATAAAAGAAAGAAAATTTTAACAAATTTTGTAGATATAGTCACAAACATGAAATGTAAGTTATTTTGTGGGGAACTAAACTACTTTTTAACCCTGGGAATGATTTAAGTTTCCTTTTGAGAGGTAGATACCAATCACTCAGACATTGTTGATGGGAATGTAAAACGGTACAGCCACTCTAGAAGATAGTTTGGCAGGTTTTTTTTTATAAAACTAGATATGCAATTACCATATGATCCAGCAATTACACCCTAAGGCATTTATTCCAGGGAACTGAAAAGTGATGTTCACATAAAAACCTGAATATGAATATTTATAGTAGTTTTATTCATACTTGCAAAAAATTGGAAACACTCGAGATATCCTTCAATGAATTAACGGTTAAACAAACCAATACATCCATAGCATGGAACGCTACTCAGCAAGAAAAGGGAATGAACTATTGATACACACAACGGCTTGGATGGATCTCCAGGGTATTATGCAGAGGCTAAAAAAGATAAAGTCAGCCTCAGACAGTTATATGCTGTATGATTCCATTCCAGTTACATTCTTGAAATGACAGAGGTTAGAGACTTGGGGGAGAGGAGTGTGGGGAGAGGGTGTGCAGGAGGGAGGTGGGTGTAGCTATAAAAGGGCAACTCAAGGGATCCTTGTGGTAATGGAGCTATTCTGTATCTACGCATATGATAAAAGTGCATAGACCTACACACACACACAAATAACTGGACGGAACACCAGTGAAATTTGAATAAGGTCAGTGGACTGTACCAATGGCAATTTTCTGGTTTTGATATTGCACTCTGGTTATACGAGATGCTACCATTGGAAGAAACTGGGTGAAGGGTAGATGAGATCTCTTTGTATATATTTTTGCAATCTAATTTTGCGGATCTATAATTCTACACACTACCACTCTCTCACTTTGTCCCAGCTTACCCTTCCTCCTCCCTGTGTCCTCAAGTCCATTCTCTAGTAGGTCTGCGTCTTTATTCCCGTCTTGCCCCTAGGTTCTTCATGACCGTTTTTTTTTTAGATTCCATATATATGTGTTGTTAGCATACAATGGAATACTACTGAGCCATAAGAAGAAACGAAACTGAGTTATTTGTAGTGAGGTGGATGGACCCAGAGTCTGTCATACAGAGTGAAGTAAGTCAGAAAGAGAAAAACAAATACCGTATGCTAACACGTATATATATATGGAATCTATAATTATTTTTTAAGAGTTTGTTTTTTTTTTAAATGAGACACCAAAGCAGATGCATTTTCCATGAAGCAATGTGTAGAAAAGAATAGGCTGGTCCATTTTGGGTTTTGTTTTAACTAAGTTAGGTGCAAAGGCTCCCAACGCAATCACGGTCAGTCCCTCTCCAGGAAGTCTCCTGTGCATATACTCACCAATAGTAGAGAGTATAGTTAGTGTCAGGATTTGTATTCCTTCCAGGGAGCCAAGAGCACTTCATGTAGCTCAGGTTATACCAAATGCATTGTAGTTCAGTAACAGCGGACTCAGGATCGCCTGGAATATGCAGCCAAGAGTTTAGGACCCTTGTCTCCTTGCCCTGCGAGCTGGCCAGTCACTCTAGGGGCTGGGGGATGGCAAGCGTGCTTCCGGCTGCTTCTCCGGAAAGCTAATCCCTAACCTCTCCCTAACCATTTGACCCAGAAGGCACCCAGGCAGAAGAAAACCCAAATCTAATTTGTTCACAACTTTCTCTCCTTACTATCACTGAGGGACCCTAACTCCTGTATTCCTACCTGGAGAGAGAGTCTGAAGGTCAAACATTTCAGTCATAGGAAACGACCATGGAATTTCCCAAATGAATGTGAAAATATAAACAACCATTATATCTACCTGCCTTTTTAAAAAACAAAGCAAGTGTTCTGAGTTATAATTTACCTTGTCTTTCGAGCAATACTGACACACCTTGTTTTAACAATTAAACAAACCTTCCTCCTGAGGCAATCTGGGGAAAGGTAAGCAAAACGTAACTCTCAGTAGTTGTCTATTGGGGGTTATGGCCTTAGGAGCCCTAAAATCTTGATGATCTGAAATCTCTACCTTTATAAAGCCTTTTGAGTTAAGACATCACGTCTCTAAATTAAATGCCTATGTTTAAAATTCAAACCTGTTATCCCTCGTGCTCCTTAAAGGAGTACCACCCACCTTTTCGTCATAATACAATTTAGTTTCTTTCAGATTATTAAAGTCCTCAAGAAACGAGTATAGGGGAGGTAACTTGCTGTAAACCATGCTCCCAGCCTCCTAGCAGTACTGAATTTTATAATTTTACAAATATTACTTCATATACTTTTGATCTGTGCATACAGGTAGAGAGAACGTTCTAGAAAACAAGTCATGTAGTGTTAAGGTTTGGAGGTAGGAGATGGGACCTTGCCCAACCAAAGGGCAACATGATGTGAATAGATAATATGTATCTAGCATTTACTGTCTGCCAGGCAGTATTCTCAGCACCTCATGTGTACTGATTGATGTAATCCTTTCAACATTCCTGGGAGGTAAGTACTATCACCATCCCTTTTTACAGGTGAGGAAACTGAAGAGAGAAGGGGCTAAGTGATCTGCCTAAGGTCACACAACTAGAAGCTGGCAGAGCTGAGATTTAAACTTGGACATCTGGGCTCTGGTAGCCCTGCTCTTCCTGAGTATATGCTACTCCCTGCATGTAACATAAGAGCTGGGAACAATGATCAAGCTGACTACTTGACAGCTTTTTCTAGGGCTAGTCTTGAGTCACAGCTGGGCCAACATGCCCACTTTCCTCTTTTAACATCTTTCCCCAAATATATCCTGTATATCAATCTAATCTCTCTATATAATGAGTGAGACACTATCAATATTTTCATTTGTTTAAGGTACTGGACCTGGGACCTGAAGATCTACAGCAACTCACTCAGTTCCCTTCTTCCTCACAAAATAGATCAGGGTAATAATACATGCCTTGCTCATTTCACCGAATAAGCTTGAGAAGCTCAATTTAGGGGAGAAGCGTACGTGTGTGTGTGTGCGTGCGTGTGTGTGTGTGTGTGTGTCACTTTCCAAATTATTAAGTGGTCTATAACCATCAGGCATTGTTATTCAAGTTGTCTGTGAGCACCTCAAAGGCAGAGATGTCCTGACAGTTGTTGGTGTGTTGTCAGCATCTAGTACCAGTGCCTGACACTTATTAGACTCAACAAATGTTTGAAAATTAAATGAATTAATGAACACTGAACATAAGCATATGGATAATTTGGATTTATTCTCTAAATGCCAAGAGACAGTGCTTTTAGCTGTTACCTTCAGGGGGTGAGATGCACTTTTCCACCAAAATGCTAGGCTTCTCACTTTCGTTGGTGCTACACTGGGACCCCACTTGCAGACAAATCCTCTCATTCAGGGGCACTTCTTTCGAACGATAAGTTTCTGGAGCAATTTTCTAAGATAAGGAAATTTAAAAAGGCATTGCAGTAGCAAACACACAGAAATACAGCTGTGTAAAGAAAATGGAAAGTTATCAAATGGTATACAGTTCAGTGATTCTCAGCTTCGGGTGATTCTGTTCTCCCACTCCTGGGGGACATTTGTTAATGTCTAAGAACATTTTTAGTTGTCATAACTTGGGAGGGGGCTGCTACTGGCATCTACTGGGTAGAGGCCAAGGATGCTGCCAAACATCCTATAATGCACAAGACAGCCTTCCCTCCCCCAACAACAAAAAATTATCCCGCATCAAATGTCCGTAGTGCCACCATTGAGAAACCATGGTATAGATAAAAGACAGTTTCCTGCATTTTCAATGTATAAACATCATGACATTTACTACAAACCTACCATGCTAACACATATGTCTAAGAGCAATTTCAAAGGAAACACAATAAGCTTATCAAAATTCAATTCCAAGTAGATGCAGTATGACATCAAGATCAAGGTAAAAAGGACTGCTTTAAGAATCTGGCAATCCTGGTCACCTCTGAGGAGAGGAAGTAAAGAAGGGGAGCCTGAGGGCTGAGGAGACTTTTCAGGAAACACCTTTCTGCACTGTTTGACCATTTTGACTATCCCATATACACATATGAATTATAAGGGTTGATATTATATGCACTGAGTATAGCACGCTCTTATTCTAAAAGGTAGATAAGCTTTGTGGAACCACGGAAAGCCAACTTATACACAGCTTATGGATAACAATCACAAGCCTGGTTATTATGATTTAGAATAATGAGATTAAAGGCTCTTGAGGAAATTAACATTTTCCAGGGTGACAGAGTTGGGATAATTAAGAACAGAGTTGCTTTAAATCAGAGCTCCAAGGAGCTTCCTGTTTTGCAATAGTTTCTGACTCAAGTTGGAGACAGCATTTCCTTTTATATACGAGCTGATAGCCATGAAGGGAAATTCTGTCAGAGTTACCTTTATCTACCACCCTAAGGGGTACTCTGCCATTTCACATGCCTGCTGCCAACTGAGCATGAGGGCAACTGTGAGAGACTCTCAAAACCAGGCACAAGGATGTCCTCTGAGAGGTAGCCAGCAAATCATCAATTAACGAACCACAGCAAAGACATGGGGAAGAAAACAACACTTTGTACAGACCGAACAGCTCTTAGGCCCAGGCAAGAAAGCACTCTAAAAAAGGAGTTAGCTGGTCAGCCCTGGAAGAAGAGAAAAAGAAATGCCTGCAAACAAAATTCTGACAGGGAGAAAAGAGAGGGTGATTCAGCTCCATGGACATTGATTATTTTTGTCTCAGCAGCAAAGTCCTGACTACCTTCAGTGGGGCCTCCAGCTATTCTGAGTCAAGTACATTTTCACAACAAATTCCTGATTCCTTGCCAAGAAACCTACTTATCATTTGGCTTTCCATATAGTTGCTGCCTACAGGAATAGAACATACTAATTGAGCCAAGAGAAGGCTCTCGAGAATGTTTCACCATTATAGCTCTCATGGCGAAGTAAGGAAACTGGCCCTTAATTGATGAATGTGTGCTGAGGAAACAAGGATTGTTGGTAATGGTGGCAGGAAAGCGCCGAATGCAAATTTCACCAACCACACAATTTTACTAAGCAGAAGTCCCATATACCCCTGAAGGAGCCACCCTGACCCAAGAATCCTTGATAACTCTTGTGTGGAAGCTGCATTTGCCCTCTGAGGACACCCGGGGGAAAATGTACGGTCAAATGCCATAAATTAGAATCATTATGGAAAAATCCCAGTTCTCTTATATTAGATATTGTTCCAGTGAGAGGGCTGAGGAGTTTTATTACACAAGTATTTTTAATAAATGGAATTTCTTAAAGTAAAAACATACTTTAGCATCTAAATCTGAACCTTTTTTTAAAAAAAAACCTTCATTTTCAAAGTTAATTGGTTATTGATTCAGACCCTTTATCAATTTATTTATTTTGGGCTGCGCTGGGTCTTCATTGCTGCGGGCGGGCTTTCTCTAGTTGCAGCGAGTGGGGGCTACTCTTCGTTGCAGTGCACAGGCTTCTCATTGCGGTAGCTTCTCTTGTCGCGGTGCACGGGCTCTAGGCATACGAGCTTCAGTAGTTGTGGCACATGGGCTCAGTAGTTGTGGTTCACGGGCTTAGTTGCTCCGCGGCATGTAGGATCTTTCTGGACCAGGGCTTGAAACTGTGGCCCCTGCATTGGCAGGCGGACTCTTAACCACTGCACCATCAGGGAAGCCCTAAACCTGAACCTTTTGTTTTGGGCATATGAATAAAAAAATAACTTAGAAAAGACATGGTAGGGGGAAAGATAAAATACTTTTAAAAAATCTCTTTCAAAGCTCAAGGCAAATAATATTAAGTTGGCATGAATAAAGTAGGAACCCCAATTGTCAATGATCGCCAAGTCAAGTGCACCTCTCTGTATCAGACAAGGAACTAAATACCTCCCAGAAGATCTTGATGAACTATGTGTGATCGCTCCCACGTGACTTTCGGCTGTGGTGACTCATTCCACTGGTAGCTGCTGTATGACATTATGTTCCATCTGTCAGAGAATCTGGGCTCCTTTGAAAATTTATCAAAAATCAAGGCCAGAGTCCTGAACCGATCCCTCCCCCTCAAGACCAAAGTTCATCTGGCTAGATCGCAGCTTTCCCAACTGCTAATCCTTTCTCAGAAGGAAAGGGGAGTGAGCTTCAGCTTCAGTCTCTTTGGATGCCTAGACAGAACAACATCCTTTTAATTTATTCACCTAGTAAGACTTGCTTATCTCTTGGTGATGAAAGAGATCTAAAATCTGATGCCAGATCCTTCTTCTAATTGCCAGATTACGCATTGCTAAAACAATGGTGAAGGGCAGCCACTTAAGCTAGTCTTGTATTGAATTTTTTTTTTTTTAATCATCTATGGGGCTTCCCTGGTGGCGCAGCGGTTGGGAGTCCGCCTGCCAATGCAGGGGACGCGGGTTCGTGCCCCGGTCCGGGAAGATTCCACATGCCGTGGAGCGGCTGGGCCCGTGAGCCATGGCCGCTGAGCCTGCGTGTCCGGAGCCTGTGCTCCGCAACAGGAGAGGCCACAGCAGTGAGAGGCCCGCGTACTGCAAAAAAAAAAAAATCATCTATGATTCCATATCTCTCATCTTAATGGTCCTCCAATCTGAAGATTGAAAATGACCTCAAGGATTTACCTCATTTAGCAATTTGGGACTGTTAGACGGTCATAAAAGCCCTGTAACATGTACAAACTATCATAATGCCACTGCTTCAACATGCTTCAAAGCATATATACACCCCGGTGTGGTCTGATGACATTAATGCTGTGTCCAAAGGACAGGAAGAGGGAAGGAAAACCACTCCTCCCATTGATTCTGAGTCTCAGGATTGTAAACTTCAAAAAGGTCCAGACAGGAAATCCCCCATCACTGACTGGAAAGAATAATCTGTGTTTATCACAACTGCCGCATTGGCAGCCTTCAAAGCTGTCAAATGGCTGGAATAAAGGAGCAGGCCTTAGGCAGCGGCCACCCTTTATGGTCTCCATCTGGTCTCTTCAGGGGCAAAATGGAGGGACCAAGATTAAACGATAATATTAGGTTGAACCATATAATATGACCTATAAAGGCAACAGTTTCATATGGTTGAATGTAACAACAGTAATAATAATAAAAGCTAACAATTATTGAACACTAACTCTGGGCCAGGTGTATCTTTAACAAACACACACCATTCATATGAAGTAGGTACTTTTACTAGCCTTTCCCCCCAGCATTCTACAAACAAGGAAATGGAGGCTCAGGCTCAGATAGGTTAAATGACTTGCCTAAGGCCACAAAACTTGAAAGGGAAAGAGACAAAATTTCAAACCCAATTCTATCTGATTCCACTGCCTCCTAAAGTTACTTTCAAGTCTAAATTTCTGTAACTATACTGAGGAATTAGCCCCATTTCTACACTAGCATATCAGCATGTCTACCTGACTGATCCTTGAGCACGGTTGACGGGCTAATGAATAAGGACATGTTAGAAAGATGGTGACCTCTCCTAGGGGTTTCAGTTAGATACTTAGGTGACGCACTAAAGGGTCTTTCCTGGAATTTCTCAAGGCTGAACTACCAAAAGTTGCCACTAAGACTCCAACTGTCTAAGGCCCCTCCTTAGGAACAAGAGGAAGCCAACAGTGTGAAAAGGGGAACTGGCCTACCAGGCTTCTGCATTTGGAGGACCTCTTTTAAAACACAAATATTTCTGACCAGCCTCAATTCCTTATCAATCACACCTAAACTATAATTAACACCTCTGCAGGAAAGCAGGAAGGCAGATTAGCAAGTTTCCCTCTAGAGGAAGAGCCCATTCCACCCTCACTTCATTAAGTTTCCCATACATTATTTTTGGTGGACCAGCAAGCCAGAGATGTGAGTAGAGCCACACTTTACACATGAGGAAATGAAGGCTCACAGAGGTTAAGGAATTTACCCCAGGCCACTGAGCTAGCTGAATGGTGCACTAACTAGTTCTCCAGACTCTTCCTGCCACCAAACTGCTCGAACATGGTGATTCCACAGTTCACTGAGCCAAAGTACTGTCATTAGTAACAACTTCTCATTGGCCTTCTCAAAATCCAGGACAAATTCAACCCCAAACATCCTCCACCTCCCCCACCCACACACTGAAAGAAGATACAGTCATCCCTCTTACACCCGAGGGGCATTGCATTGGTTCCAGGACCCACCACGGACACCAAAATGCATGGATGCTCGAGTCTTTAATTAAAATGGTGTAGTGTTTGCATATGACCTAGGCACATCCTCTCTTATACTTTACATCATCTCTAAATTACTTATAATACCTAGTGCAACGTAAATGATATGTAAATAGTTGCCAGTACGAGGCATTCAAGTTTTCCTTTTTGGAATTTCCTGGAATTTTTTTCCCCTAATATTTTCCATCTGCAGTTGGCTGAATCCACAGATGCAGAACCCAAGGACTGTATAAAGATATAAAACAGTTTTGAACAGACGATATGATGCTTTGAGGAACCTGTCAATTAGCAGGGGCTACAAACCAATAAGGCTCAAAAGGAACTTCCATTGAATAAGACTATCATAAAGAATCCGAAATTATCCAATCTTGTTAACAAACATTCACTTAAATCGGTCACACATCCGACTGGAAAGGCTGAAAGTTTCTCTCATTTTTCCTCAAGCATCAGGGAACTGTCTGGTCAACCCCACCTGCCACTGACATCTTATTTTTTCATTTTCCATATGGCCATTTACTTTTGCATCACGTAGTTCTTGCGTATCTATCTGTGCATGTGATTAGTGAGATGGTAGATTTGAAAATTCCCTGAGGAATGGAAAGTGTTATATAAATACAAGGCTTCAGGCAGCAACACAGAAACCAATGTTAACATAATTAATTATTCACTGGGTGCCTACAGGAACCAACTTTAACATAATTATTTATTGAGTGCCTAGTATTTCCTAAAAGAGTAATAATCTCAACTGTATTTGATTGGCAAATATTTTCTAATGTTCAATTTTGTCAACAGTTGTTTCCATAATTTTCCCAGTTAAAACATTTGGACACAACTCAAAAATAAAAATCCCACTTTGAAGTAAGATTAGAATTTGGCTTATTCTTAGCTCCAACTCACAGGGTTCACTTTACCTTATCAATGCAATATGTTCCAGAAAACTTACCTTATCTTGTTTGTTGCCAAAATGACTAAAATACTTTAGACTACAATTCGGGCTGGCTCCCTCAGGAGGATTCCATGTCCATGTGACTGTGCAGAGGTTTTCAACAGACACACTCAAATTCGTCACAGGTGGCTGAGCTTCTGTTCAAATCAAGCACAAGAAATACATTTATCCACAGCAGCCAGTGTTTTCAGTGGTTAATTTAATCCATTCCTCCAAGCCCTGGAGACCAAGAATCAGGAAACTGAGTTATCAAGAGCTAACATTTATTGAGCCAGGCAGCATTCTAAGTACTCTCCACAACCTTATGAGACAGGGACTCTCAGCCTCATGTAAAGATGAGGCGACTGAGGCACAGGGACATTGAATCACTGGCCCCATATCCCACGGCCAGTCAATGGCAGAGCTGAGATGCAAACCCAGAAAGTGTGGCTCCCAGGCCGCATTCTTTTTTTTTTTTTTTTGCGGTATGCGGGCCTCTCACTGTTGTGGCCTCTCCCGTTGCGGAGCACAGGCTCTGGACGCGCAGGCTCAGCGGCCATGGCTCACGGGCCCAGCCGCTCCGCGGCATGTGGGATCCTCCCGGACCGGGGCACGAACCCGTGTCCCCTGCATCGGCAGGCGGACTCTCAACCACTGCACCACCAGGGAAGCCCCCCAGGCTGCATTCTTAACCACCTGCTATGGTGTGAACACAGAGGAGAGTATATTCTTAAATGTCCAAGTTTTCCTCCGGTGGGTATTTGGGGTCCCCTACACTGCGCGCCCAGGCCCACTCAATACAGACAGTTCAATCCCAGCAGTTCTGCAAGTCAGTTTAAGTGGCTCATCTTTAATCGTGCTTGCTAACGTGACCTGGCAATTGTTCTTATAACTTTTCCAAAGAAGTACTGAGAAAGAGATCTAACAACCCTGTTGCTCCCCTGAGGTCTGACACTAAACAACTGGAACTGCAGCTTTGACAAATCTGAAGAGGGACGAAAAGAGGAGAAACTGTGAACCAGTGTCTTAAAAAATGTGTTTCATTTTGAGAAAACCCACCACTGTCTCCACCAAATATTTACTGGCTCTATTATCCTGGACCCAGCTTTAGGATCGGGGATGGGAGTTTTCATGCTTCTGCCAAATGCAGGGAAGTACATATAGAGGAGGGAAAGGAAACATCATTTCAAACTTTCCTGAGGACTTCTCCTGAGGCCAAAATCGTCCCCCGGAAACTGGATGAGGGCTCCTCTGTCCTATCTTTGCAACTTTTCTGTAAGTCGAAATTTATAAAATAAAGTTTATTAAACTAATTTTAAAAACAATCCCCCCAAATTGTCTAAAGTGGCAAACTTAATCATTATTAATTACTTAAGGACTACAGTTTTATTAATTTATCAATCAGTAGTTCTATTTTATACTCTATGCCAACACTTTGGAGTGCTCTGGGCCTCTTACATAATCTGCAGTATTTATGCCATTACCTTCCTCTTTAACTGAACAAAAAACACCATTTGTCCCAAAACATCAACCCCACAGGCACTACAGAGGTGGGATTCCCCCCTAAGTCAGGTTTATACACAGCAGCCTGCACAGACCCTGAACTCTCAATATTCATTCCGCCTTTCCTAACTCAACTACCATTAGGCTTTCTGAAAGGTAGACCAAAGGCCCAACCGTGGGGAGGAGGAGGCCACAGCAGGCCAAGTCCTTGTGGAAGCACGGGGTTCCTATTGCATTGCATTAAAACCCAGCCAGTGCCAGGAGCAACAATGGCTCAGGCGACAGTGATTTTAAGTTAGGATTTTAAGTGATTACAGGAGTGTATAGCTATTCCAGTTTGGCCTTTCGAACATCACGTCAATGATATTTTTTATTTATTTATTTATGTTTACCGTACGCGGGCCTCTCACTGTTGCGGCCTCTCCCGTTGCGGAGCACAGGCTCTGGACGCGCAGGCTCAGCGGCCATGGCTCACGGGCCCAGCTGCTCCGTGGCATGTGGGATCTTCCCGGACCGGGGCACGAACCCGTGTCCCCTGCATCGGCAGGCGGACTCTCAACCACTGCGCCACCAGGGAAGCCCACGTCAATGATATTTTTGAAGGCAAATTGTTTATCAGGTATAGAGTCTCTAATGAAAACTTTGTTCCTACTGAAGATTACAATTTACTTTAGGATTATCTCCCTTAACTGTGCAGTTTCCAGAAACACACTAGAGCAAAAGTCCAGGATAGCTGGCTTAGCACTTCCTGACACTCTGCCTTCCCACAAACCTCCCACTCCCACACAAAAATTAAAGCCCTAACAATAAAAATATTACCTATTTATGGTTTGCTTAAATCATACCCCAATTTTCAAGGTAGTATAAGACCTTTTTAAATCTATTTTTTAACCTCAGTATTTTAATAGAACAATAGCCGGCCCTATTTCCAATCTCTCAAATGGATTTCATTTTCCCCCATCTGTTCTGAAGTATCCTTTAATCAGATCTTCTAACAGGTTTGCATTTTAGGCTACTTGTGGCTATCTGCCATCCTTTTTTCCCCCCTAATGGTTCCTTCCATTTCTCTTAAGATTTTTCTACTTCCTATACTTTAAAAAGCACACACGCTCACAGAAACTCTTTTTTTAATTTTTACTTTTTTAACATCTTTATTGGAGTATAATTGCTTTACAGCGCTGTTTTAGTTTATGCTGTATAACAAAGTGAATCAGCTATACATAAACATATATCCCCATACCTCCTCCCTCTTGCGATACAATCTCCAAATGTTTAAATATATCTGAATATATGTATGTGCGTATAATACATCCAGACACATAAATAAGTGGAGACTGTGCTTCTTGTAAAAGTCTGTAACAGCTCCTCATCTGTAAGACACAGCATTTCAGTGTAGTGTAGTGATTAAGAGCACGGACTCTGGAGCCCTACTGCCTGAGCTCATATGCCAGCTCTGCTACACACTAGCTGCCAAGTTACTTAACCTCTCTCTGCCTCGGTGTTTGCATCTATAATGTGAGGATGATAACAGTAAACTAATGAAAAAGGGTTATTATGAGGATTAAATGAGTTAATACAGATAAAAAAAAACTCAGAACAGTGCCTGGCACAGAACAAGTGCTGTGTAAATGTGTGCTGTCTGCTTTCTTTCTTTTTGAAGAGACGAAACAGTTCTAAACGGTTGCTTTGGTTTTCTCTGGAATTGATATGTGTCCGTGGCCTTAGAGACACAAGCTTCTCTCCCTGATAAGCTTTCCTTAAGCATCTAATTCTAACCATTTCTTAGGGGTTGATCACTCACCAGAAAGGGGAGTGGGAAGGAGAGAGGGACTCAAGTAGCTCCCTCAACTAAACTTCAAACCTCAAGTGAGTCTGTGTGGACATCTAGCACAAGATCCCATTCGAATTATGAATTAACATGATCAATGCTGTTTCTAATAATAAGGCATGTTACTTAACTAAAAGTTTTTGCTCTCGTTCAATCACAGGAGCTGGCAGAAGCATGCATATTTCGGGAAAAGTCAAGGAAATCACAAGAGTTATACACGAGTCATTCATCTCCTTCCTTTACATCTACCCAGTCATCAACCTCTTTCAGAGCTTTTTGCAACACTTTTTTAAAAAATAAATTTATGTATTTATTTATTTTTGGCTGCACTGGCTCTTCATTGCTGCCTGTGGGCTTTCTCTACTTGCGGCGAGCGGGGGCTTCTCTTGTTGCGGAGCACAGGCTCTAGGCACACGGGCTTCAGTAGTTGTGGCACGCGGGCTCAGTAGTTGTGGCTCGTGGGCTCTAGAGCGCAGGCTCAGTAGTTGTGGCGCGTGGGCTTAGTTGCTCCACGGCATGTGGGATCTTCCCAGACCAGGGCTCGAACCCATGCCCCCTGCATTGGCAGGTGGATTCTTAACCACTGCGCCACCAGGGAAGTCCTGTTACACCTCTCTCAATCATCCCAATCACACTAATGCGCTCTGCTGGGCCCCGTGAGCCAGGCAGACATACAGCAGTAAGGCACGGGCCTGGACAGAAGGCGTGCACAGCACATCTTTCTAGTGGCCACCTCCAACCCTAGATCCCTGCGTCGCTTCGCACTCCAGTGATTCCCCACACTCAGTCAAGTCTCCCTGCTGGCTTCTCGTCCAGTGTCATTTCCCTCACGCTGCGTCCCACTCAGCTTCAAGGGCAAATGAAGCCCTTCTGCCGGGACTGATTTTGCCAATGCACCCTCCTGCCAAGCTGGGCTCCTCGCTGAGCACAAAAGGGCACCCTCACCCTTACCTCTGGGCCTCTGTAGCTGCTATTCCCCCCAACTGGGAATAACTTCTCCTCCACCTACTCAAATGTCACCCACCCTAAAAGTCTAGCTCAAACTTTAGCTCTTCCACGACACTCCCAGCCCTCAGTTTCCCCTCTTCTGAACGCCTACAGTACTTATTGTTTGGACTACACAGTCTGGCAATTATAAAGCAAGTCTCCAATACATGATCATTCACTTCATACCAATGGCCTGTACATACTTGCATGGGTGCCAATCAGTCCTGCCCTGCTACTCTGGGAGGGGCCCAGCTCCTCTCCCAGCCAAGGACTCCCTTCACTTCTGCAGAGAGAGGCACTGAATACAGTGGTTAGGGGCACGGCCTCTGGAACCAGGCTGCCAGGGTCGGAAGCCAAGCTCCTCCACTCTGTCACCTACGAGAGCTCTGGGCCTTGCTGTGCCTCAGCTTCCTCACATACAAAACAGGACTAATAACAGCACCTACAGGAGGGTTTTGTGTAAAAATTAAATGAAATAGTTCAAGTGGAAAACTTAGAACGCTGCCCGGCAGAGTAAACACTATATAAATGCTAGCTGTTATTAAGACATGCCACAATGTGGGCTACCAATCTAAACAGACTAAACAAAGCTGGTAACCTAATCTTTTATAGACACTCAAAAGATTAGCGCTGAAGAGCCCTTAAAACTTATGGAGTTCAACCTCCTGTCACAGATGAGAAAGCTGCTGTGCAAGGGAGGGGAAATGACAAGCCCTGAAGTCCCACACCTGGGAAATGTCAGACCACTAAAACTCAAGTCCCCTGACTGGTTTTTTTCTTTCTTTTTTTTTTTTTTTTACCATGCAATTCTATCAATATTTCCAATGGGAAAAAAGTTTTTCTATTTCTAAGTAACCAAGTTACTAATGAACTTCTGTGACAAAACTGATTAAGTTGGGGGTTGCCAGTATTACTAGAAGGCCAGCTGTTTGTTGTTCCAGGTGCGTGGGGGGAGGAAATCTGTGGGAGGGAGGGGGTTAGGGTAGCACTGTGAAAATCAGGAGACTAATGAGATGGGTGACCCCCTCCCTTCTTTGGACTGCAGCTGCCCCATATGTTTATGGGAATCAGATCCCCCCAAGTGAACTGGGGGCAACGATTACGCAGTATACTCTAAGGTTCTAAGCCAACCTACAGAGCCTGGCTCAGTACTAAACAAGGCAGGCACTTGAATCATTGACTGTCAAACTTCAAACCTCCCTCAAGTCTCTACTCAAATGCCACCTTTTCAGTGGAGGTCTTCCTACTCCACCCTATTTACAATGGCAAACCCCTTCCCTGTTTTGTTTTTCTCCATAGTACTTATCGCCATCCGACATACCTTATATTTTACTCCCCCCCGCCACCCCCCCGCCCCTTCCTCTGACTGCCAACAGCATATAAACTCCAAAGGGCAGGGACTTGACCTGTTTCGCTCACGGCTCCACTCTCTGCCCCTAGAACACTGCCCAGCACAGAGGAGACTGTGCATACGTTTTGTTGACTGAATCAATAGAGGCTATCGAGGTTTCCTAATCAACATTTCAACTTGAGTTTCAAAGCACAACACACTGGTTGAAAATGCAATAAACAAATTGTGGGTGTTTGTGTCAATGTGACAATAAGACCTATCGAATTTGGGGCTAGAATTTGGAGTTATACTATCGTCACCAAAAATGTCCATTAGGCTGCTCATGGCAAAAGCTGGCCGTGAGGAATTCATTAGCCCTCAACTTTTCACAGTAACTCTGGTTGATTAATTTAAATTGCCGCACCAGGGTGAGGGGTATACGAGAACTCTCTATACTATCTTTGCAACTTTTCTGTCAATCAAAAATTATTCCAAAATATAAAGGTTAATAAAGGAAAAGGCATCCACGTGGATGCTGCTCCGAGATTCCCACCGGATTTCTTGGACGCCAGAGGTGGCCGCGACGCTCACGTCCTTTTCCTACAGGGACTAGGAGCTTCAGAGGTTCCCTTCGACTCCCACCCCCTCGCTGGACCGGCCGCGCAAGAAGCCCTGGAGCCTCGGACAGGCCCCGGGCTGTGCCCTGCCGGGCACCGGGCCCGGGCGGTCTCCGGGAAGGAGCCTTGCCCTGGGAGTCTGGAGACGAGGCTTCCAATCGTTGGCCTCTGAGTCCTTGTTTCCTAAATTCTGACCCCGGGGTTAGTAAACCCAGGCCTGACCTCACAGGGAGGACTTGGAAGACCAAGGAGGGGACTTGGCGGGAGTGTGCTTTGTCAACGGGACAAAAAGTATATTTGAAAGCTGGTGAGACATAATGTTGAGTCAAAGAAAAAAAGAAAAATTCTAAATATGAGGGACAGTGCCATACTATGTACTTCGATTTTTCAAAGCTCACAAAGAACTTTCTTCATCTTTCTTTTTGATAGATATATATTGAGAGACGGAAGGTGAGCGGGAAGGATACACATTGAATATGTTGAAAGTGGGTGACTATGAAGATTAATGACGCTGAGGGTGGAGGAAAACGGGAACCCTTTAGTTTCCTGTGCCTGCTGTAACAAATTACCACAAATTTAGTGACTTAAAACAACCCAGCTGTATTATATTAGAGTTCTGGAAGTCAGAAGTCTCCCTGGGCTAAAATCTAGGTGTAGGCTGAGCTGCGTTCCTTCTGGAGGTTCTAAGGGAGAATCTATTCCTCGCCTTTTCCAGCTTCTAGAGACTGCCTACATTCCCTGGCTCGTTCCTGTACCACTCAGACCTCTGCTTCCCTCGTCACATACTCTGACCTTCCTGCCTTCCTTTTACATTTATAAAAACCCTTGTGATTTGATTGAACCTACCAGATATAGAGAAGGAACTAGTGGTTGGGGGGGCATACAGGGGTGGGGGAGTGGGAGGTACAAACTACTGGGTGTAGATAGGCTATAAGGATGTATTCTACAACACGGGGAGTATAGCCAATATTCTGTAATAGCTGTAAACGGAGTGTAACCTTTTTAAATTGTGTACAAATTTTTAAAAATTGGGGGGTGGGGGATTTCCCTGGTGGTCCGGTGGTAAAGAGTCCGCCTTCCAGTGCAGGGGACGCAAGTTCGATCCCTGGTCGGGGAACTAAGATCCCACATGCCTGCGGGGCAACTAAGGCTGCGCGCCACAACTACTGAGTTCAAGCACCTCAACTAGAGAGAAGCCCGCGTGCGTGGCGAAGATCCCTCATGCCGCAACTAAGACCTGATGCAGCCAAAAATAAATTAAAAAAAAATTTTTTTAAGGAAAAAAATAGATTTGGACCTACCAGATAATCCATGATAATCGCCCTATCTCAAAATCCTTGATTAATAACTAATAAGAACCTACTGTGTAGCACAGGGAACTCTACTCAATACTCTGTAATGACCTATATGGGAAAAGAATCTTAAAAAGAGTGGATATACGTATATGTATAACTGATTCACTTTGCTGTACACCTGGAACTAACACAACATTGTAAATCAACTATACTCCAATAAAAATGAATTTTGAAAAATCCTTGATTTAATCACACCTACAACGTCACTTGTGCCATATAAGGTAACAAACATATTCACAGTTGTCTGGGATTAGGTCATGTACACCATTGGGGGGGATTATTCTGGCACTATCCCGCCAAAAAAGTGTCATGTCTGGATGGATGATGAGACCCACTAACTAGGGTGTATTTGAGTTGAATTAAGCCAATGGACACACCTGAAATCTTTTGCAAAAAATATAGCAATAAAATTGTGGATAATACACCTAGTCTAGACCCTACTCAAAGAGCCTGGGGATGTTTAACCTATCCGACACAAAGGCCTCACTCTCGGAATTAAGGCCCTCAAGTTCAATAAATATTACTGTCCTTCTAGAAACTGCAGTAGACACTCATTAAAAGCAGGCCCTGCCAACAAAGAGCTGCAGCCAGCGTGAGGGGCGATCATAAGGTCAAGAACAGGGAACTGTGGGACACAAAGAAGGGACAACCTATGGGAGGGCAGAGGCAGGAGAGGCTTCCAGAGGGCAGGCCTGCCCGCGCTGAATTTTGAGATATTGAGTCTTGCACTCCAAAGTTCAGAATGAATCCTTGCCTGTGTATATTACCGAACAAAATAATGTTTATGAAAACACTGTGTAAACTATTGAATCCAGCAAAACTGAGAGATTACTATTATTTCTAAGTCGCCCCACAAATAGACTAGCCACTCTCTAACCTAAGACCTCCCCTTCCCCATCACCACACACATACACTTGTTGACATTTGCTATAAACATTATACAATAAGTTTATAATAATGTTTCCAAAATGATTATGTCATCTGCCTTTTAAGAAGTCTCCAGTTGGAACAGGAGCCCCTGGGGACTGGCTGAGTGCCATCGTGGGCACCGCCTGGCATAGACTGAGCAAGTCCTTAATGAAATGAACAGTAATGGCTGCAAACGATTAGAAAAATAAGGGTTACGACTTGTCATTAGCCTTCAGAAAAGGCCCTGAATGTGTGCACATTGTGAGGGAAAAAAACCAAGCGTGGTGGCATGGCCTTGACAGTCCTGGCCTGCTGTCATGGGTAAGACTCTTATAGTCAGTTCCATTTCCTCTAGACCCTAAACGTCATGCAACATTTGAAAAAAAAGAATTTTTTTTGTAGGGCTAGGCGAGGGTTAGGAATGCTGTTTCTTCAGCATCAAGCTTTTATTTGTAATCTCTGTGTACATTTACTCAAAGAACATCTTGATTCAGTTAGGCCACTGGCCCCGCGTACAAGAAGATGAAGACAGATGCAAGGCTTTCCAGGAACTGCAATAAACAAAGAGCTCTCATTTTGGCTTTGTGTAATCAAAGTCTTGATGAGTCAACATCAAGTTTAGCTTTAACCTTTAATCCATTGAGCCCTGATGACTTGGGTGTGAGATTCCCAGTTGTAGTTCTTTTCCCTTTGGCTGGTCATGGCTTGAGTTCTGGGCTGACTGGTGCATCCAGTTAGCTTTCTTGATTTTTACCCTTCTCACTAAGGCTTTCTTCTTTTCTGTAAATGGAGTTAGAAAGAGGCACAAACAAGAAAGTATCTGGGGGGAGAGAATGATGTCCCCCTTTCCAAAGTCAGATCTCCTTCCAGCCAGCGAGAGGCCCCCTGCTGAGTTCATAAAGGACACAGACCCGGGCTTCCCTCATGGTGCAGTGGTTAAGAATCCGCCTGCCAATGCAGGGGACACGGGTTCAAGCCCTGGTCTGGGAAGATCCCACATGCCGCGGAGCAACTAAGCCCGTGCGCCACAACTACTGAGCCTGCGCTCTAGAGCCCGCGAGCCACAACTACTGAGCCCACGTGCTACAACTACCGAAGCCCACACGCCTAGAGCCCGTGCTCCGCAACAAGAGAAGCCACCACAGTGAGAAGCCTGCGCACTGCAATGAAGAGTAGCCCCCACTCGCCGCAACTAGAGAAAGCCCGTGCGCAGCAATGAAGTCCCAATGCAGCCAAAAATAAATTAAATTAAAAAAAAAAAAGGACACAGACCCCAACACAGACCAAGGGCTTAGTCAAGAATTCTGGCTCCTTAGGAAAAAATCTCACAAAAGGTCTTCTACCTTTTACTAAGCGAAACCAGAACAGACCCTCAGCACCACTGCAATGCAAAGAAAAAAGGGAAGTAGCAAACAGGGAATTTCCCTCCTGACACTAGAGATGGTTCCCAAACAGGGGCGATTTTGCCTCTGCGGGGGAAGCAACGTCTGGAGATATTCTTGGCGGTCACAACTTGAGGGATCTAGTGGGTAGAGGCCAAGGATGCTGCAAAACATCCAACAATGCACAGGATGACCCCCCAGAACAGACTTCCCCGGCACAAAATGACAATAATTGAGAAATTCTGAGCTAGCGTACTTTGTTATCTTTTGTACTTTATTCCTACCCAGCC
Source organism: Neophocaena asiaeorientalis asiaeorientalis (assembly GCF_003031525.2). Classification (NCBI taxonomy): domain Eukaryota; kingdom Metazoa; phylum Chordata; class Mammalia; order Artiodactyla; family Phocoenidae; genus Neophocaena; species Neophocaena asiaeorientalis. The sequence continues at coordinate 1,606,936 of NW_020173710.1, read as the reverse complement.
ACTGTCCTCATGCCCACCAAAAATCAGTGAGAGATTAATGCTAAAACTTATCCTTGACACCTCCCTTCCCTGTATCTAGTGTACATAGTCTGCCCACCCCGCCAATTAGCCATGAGGTCGCTTAGACGGGAAAACATCTCTCAGATCTACCCTTTCCCCCTCCTCACCTCCACTTTTCTGTTCAGGTCCTTATCGTCTTGCCCTTATAGATCACAATGGTCTTCAAATCCACCCTCCAGGAGACAGACCTTCCCAATGTGAAAATCTGACCGTTTCACTCCCAGCTTAAGCTTCTTCAGTGACACCCCCTCCCCTCAAATGCCACAAAAGGCAGTCCCAACTCCTTTGCCTGCAGGCTTGTTTCTTGGTGACTGATTCCCCAAACTCTTCCCAGCTTTATGTCCAGCCAGACTCCCCAGGTCACTGGAAGCTCTAGCCCTCCTAGCTGCTGGCCACCTTCAGGCTGAATGTCCCTTGCAGGCAATTTTGTTTGGTTCACAACATGTTTGTATTTATTTAGATGTAGATGCCAGAAATGAAGAAAAAAAATAAACAGGCGATTTTGCATAACACCGCAGATCTTTAGCTTCTCTTAAGAAACCAGAAGTTCTGCTAACACTGGACCTGCGTTTCACTGTGCCAGCTGTCAGAGGGCGCTAAACAGGGCTGCCACCTCACCAAGAGGGCATGTGCCTCCTCGTCTGCACAGGCCCTAAGCTCTCTGGCCTGGCCTGGCCTACTCCCCTTACTTACTACTTGTTTGTCACCTCTGGTATTTTCTCACTACAGACCTTTCCTCTTGCTGTTCTGTTGTCCAGAAAGCTTTTCCATTCTTCAAATGTCACTTTTTTTTTTAGCTTCTTTAACCCCCAAATGCAAAATACTTTACTCCCTCCTATACGTGTGCCCATAGCACTCGACAAATTCCTCTACCATAGCAAATAATACAGAGGTTTGCGTGCAAGTCAATTTCTGTCACTGGATTTACGTTCCTGGAGGCTGGAGACTCTCTCCAGGGTGACTCCAGGATTTCCACCTAGGAGGAGCTTAGGGCCAGCAATCTGATTGGAGGTCATGCATACAGCATGCAAGCACACTGCCCTGACTTAGGTTATAAGTTTATTTGGGGTGGCTGTAGGGAAGACAGCGTCTGGCACCACAGAGAATATGAAGATGAATGTAACATGATCAGTCCGGATTTAATTGACTTAAAGGTTCTTGCTCTTCAGCAAGTGGTTTTCTTCTAGAAAAGGGTGCACTCAAGGAAGTGCTGTTTGCATAAGAGGCCTGTGACAGGACTGTGGCCGTTCCTCACACAGGCCAAGCGCACTCCTGCCTCAGGGCCTTTGCCCTGCCTGTTTCCGCTGCTACTTGCCCCACTCCCTCACCTCATTCAGATAGCTCATTGAGGCCTGCTCTGGCCGCCTCATCAAAAATTGCAAACCCCGTCAACACTCCCTATCTCCCTTCCTGGGTCACTCTGTCTCTCTAACACTTGAATGTAAGCTTCAGGAGGGCAGGGAATTTTTTCCCCCAGCTGTATCCCCAGCACTCAGAACTGTACCTGACACATAGTACATACTCAATAAATATGTTTGAATGAATGAATAAGCTACACTTTGATAGGTGCTATGAGGGATACCAACCAACCAACCAACAAAAGACAACAGTTCTCGCTGTTGCCCTCGGGAAACTTCCAGCCTAAGTATGGAAAGGTACATAAAACAATTAGAGAAAATGGAACAAACAAACATAAATGGCAAAAATGCTCTTTTGTGGTACAGGTTTCAGAGAAAGGCGAGACAGATCAGTATGGTTGGAATTGCTTTTGAAGTCTTCTTGGAGTAGTTGGGAGTTGAACTAGACCTTGAAGGATGACCAGAACTTAGGGAAAGGGGTGGGGGGAAAGGGAGGGAGGGAGAGGGAGGGGGAGGTAGGGACAGAGAGAGCATAAGCCAACAGCAGTCAGCTCAAGGCTAGATCTCAGAAGTAATAAGGAGACTTTTACCAGCAAGGTGGTGACATACATAATAAAAGTGGCGTTTAGGAGATCTGGTTGTCTAAGAGGAATTATCAAGACTTCCTTAGGTCTTGCCCAGAGGGAAGAAGGCTAGGGAAAGACTATTTGAGGCTTGGCAGTCAGGGACAGGGTCAGCCTCTAGGCAAACTGCAGGCTCCACCATCAGACCCCCGGGACTGTGAGGCCAATTCTTCCCTGGGCCAAACAACTTGGGGCGCTGTGTTGCAAAGGACGTACGCCTGGGGCCTGGCACCCCTACTCTCTCTCTCCCTCTCTCCCCTGGAGAGCATTCAAGATCCCTTTCAGGGACTCCGTGGCCTCACTCCCTTCAGACCGCAAACCCTCCCTCCACGGAGCTGGCCCCATTCTGCTTTCCGACACTTTCTGTGCCTTGTCGGGAATCCGGGGCTCCTCCTTTGGCCTCAGGTTGGGGTGCTGTCGTTGGGCCCACTACCCCAGCATCTCAGCCAGGATTCCCGCAACCTTCTCACTGTACCCTCTCCACCCTGGATGTAAGACCCTATTTAGGTACTGGCCCCTTCCCTGGCCCAGGCAGGACCAATCTTTGCACACTGCCAAGCACAACCTTCAACAGTCCTTATCTGTGCTAGCGCCTCACCACTCAGGACTCTTCAGTTTAAAGATTCAAATGCGTCACTTGCATGTTAGTTGCCTGCATCTTTTTGTCCTGAAAAGTCTCCGTTGTTTGTCTTGAATGTGTAGGGTAGTTACTATTTACATTTGAACATAGAACCCTCCAGTCCCTCTTGCCTCAATCTACTGTGCCTCCCAGAGGACTGGCTAAGGAATCAGTGCTCCAGTTTGCACATCCCCAGAGGTCACTTCGCCTATCTGGCTGTTGCACAGTGCCCTCTGAGGGATTGAGGCCTCAATTTTCACTTGGAAAACACCAGGCTTGGGGGAGGGCGGGGGAGCAGCAAAATCCGTTTCGATTTAGTTCCTGAATTATGCCATATCGCCCACAGCCCTTTACCTGGATTGCCCTTTCTGACTGGGCTGTTTACAGCAGGATGGCTGCAGCACGACCACGTAGTGGGTAGCATTCCTGGAGCTGGGCCATGGCTGTGTGCATTCTGCGCCACGCTCCCCACTTCTCAGCCACGGAGGCAAAGGCCGGAACTTAACTTCTCTGCATCCTCCCTTCCCAGGATGGCACCAAGCCTTGCGGATTTGATGAGGTTTGCTTTATGACACAATGTATACTTCATTTTTGTAAGTGTTTCATGAGCGTTTAGAGGAACAATTCTCCAATTATTGGGCCAAATGTTCTACATGTGTCCATTATATCAAGTTTGTGGATTGTGTTGGTCAAATCCATGTACTTGCTGAGTTTTTTATTTTTTCCTGTTGGACCTATCAGTTACTGAGACATGTTAAAATCTCCCACCATCATACTATGATGGTGTATCTGTCAAGTTCTCCTTATAATTCTGTTGATTTTTGCTTTATATATATGTGTTTTTGAGGCTATTTCATCAGATGCATGCAAGTCTAGAACTGTTATAGCTTCATAGTAAAGCAAGTCATTAATCATTATGAAGTAACTTTCATTAATCTATGGATGCTTTTGGCCTCAGGGTTTATTCTAATATTAGTATAACTTCATAAGCTTTCTTGTGGTCAGTAGTATGTGCCTCGTACGTTTTCCCCGCATCCTTACTTTCCTGTCCCTGCTATTATGTTTTAGATGTGCTCTTGGAAACAACATATAGTGCAAATTTGTTTCTTTTCTATCTGAGAGTCAATCATTGTCTTTTTTTAAAAAGAAGTAGATCTTTATTGGAGTATAACTGCTTCACGATACTGTGTTAGTTTCTGTTGCACAACAAAGTGAATCAGCCATATGCGTACATATATCCCCATATACCCTCCCTCTGGAGCCTCCCTCCCACCCTCCATATCCCACCCCTCTAGGTGGTCACAAAGCAGCGAGCTGATCTCCCTGTGCTATGCTGCTGCTTCCCACCAGCCAACTATTTTATATTCAGTAGTGTATATATGTCGATGCTACTCTCACTTCGCCCCAGCTTCGCCCTCCCACCCCATGTCCTCAAGTCCATTCTCTATGTCTACCTCTTTATTCCTGCCCTGCAACTAGGTTCATCAGTACCATTTTTTTTTTTAGATTCCATATATATGCATTAGCATACGGTATTTATTTTTCTCTTTCTGACTTACTTCACTCTGTATGACAGACTCTAGGTCCATCCACCTCACTACAAATAACTCAATTTCCTTTCTTTTTATGGCTAACTAATATTCCATTGTATATATGTACCACATCTTCTTTATCCATTCATCTGTCGACAGACACTTAGGTCACTTCCATGTCCTGGCTATTGTAAATAGTGCTTTGTCTCTCTTTTTTTAAAAAAAAAAAATTAATTAATTTATTTATTTTTGGCTGAGTTGGGTCATCATTGCTGTGCGTGGGCTTTCTCTAGTTGCGGCGAGCAGGGGCTACTCTTCGATGCGGTGCATGGGCTTCTCATTGCGGTGGCTTCTCTTGTTGAGGAGCATGTGCTCTAGAGCGCAGGCTCAGTAGTTGTGGCACACGGACTTAGTTGCTCCGCGGCATGTGAGATCTTCCTGGACCAGGGCTTGAACCCGTGTCCCCTGCATTGACAGGTGGATTCTTAACCACTGAGCCACCAGGGAAGCCCCCCCTCCCATGTCTCTTTTTGACTTGTGGTTTTCTCAGGGTATATGCCCAGTAGTGGGATTGCTGGGTCAGATGGTAGTTCTATTTTTAGTTTTTTAAGGAGCCTCCATACTGTTCTCCATAGTGGCTGTATCAATTTACATTCCCACCAACAGGGCAAGAGGGTTCCCTTTTCTCCACACCCTCTCCAGCATTTATTGTTTCTAGATTTTTAAATAATGGCCATTCTGACCAGCGTGAGGTGATACCTCATTGTAGTTTTGATTTGCATTTTTCTAGTAATTAGTGATGTCGAGCATCTTTTCATGTGCCTCTTGGCCATCTCTATGTCTTCCTTGGTGAAGTGTCTATTACGGTCTTCCACCCATTTTTTAACTGGATTGTTTGTTTTTTTTATATTGAGCTCCATGATCTGTTTGTATATTTTGAAGATTAATCCTTTGTCTATTGTTTCATTTGCAAATATTTTCTCCCATTCTGAGGGTTGTCTTTTTGTCTTGTTTATGGTTTCCTTTGCTGTGCAAAAGCTTTTAAGTTTAAGTCCCATTTTTTCATTTTTGTTTTTATTTCCGTTACTCTAGGAGGTAGGTCCAAAAAGATCTTGGTGTGGTCTATGTCAAAGAGTGTTTCTCCTATGTTTTCCTCTAAGAATTTTATAGTGTCTGGTCTTATATTTAAGCCTTTAATCCATTTGGAGTTTTTTTTTCGTATGGTGTTACCTAGTGTTCTAATTTCATTCTTTTACATGTAGCTGCCCAGTTTTCCCAGCACCACTTATTGAAGAGGCTGTTTTTTCTCCACTGTATGTTCTTGCCTCCTGTGTCATAAATTAGGTTCCCATATGTGTGTGGTTTTATCGCTGGGTTTTCTATCCTGTTCGACTGATCTATATTTCTGTTTTTGTGCCAGTACCCTACTGTCTTGATTACTGTAGCTTTGTGGTATAGTCTGAAGTCAGGGAGCCTGATTCCTCCAACTCCATTTTTCTTTCTCAAGATTGTTTTGGCTATTCGGGGTCTTTTGTGTTTCCATACGAACTGTAAAATTTTTTGTTCTAATTCTGTAAAGAATGTCATTGGTAGTTTGATAGGGATTGCATTGAACCTGTAGATTGCTTTGGGTAGTATAGTCATTTTCACAATGTTGATTCTTCCAATCCAAGAACTTGGTATATCTCTCCATCTATTTGTATCATCTTCAATTTCTTTCATCAGTATCTTATAATTTTCTGCAAACAGGTCTTTTGTCTCCTTAGGTAGGTTTATTCCTAAGTATTTTATTCTTTTTGTTGCAATGGTAAATGGGAGTGCTTCCTTAATTTCTCTTTCTGATTTTTCGTTGTTGGTGTATACGAATGCCAGAGATTTCTCTGCATTAATTTTTTATCCTGTAACCTTACCAAATTCTTTGATTAGTTCTAGTAGTTTTCTGGTGGCATCTTTAGGACTTTCTATGTATAGTATCATGTCATCTGCAAAGAGTGACAGTTTTACTTCTTCCTTTCCAATTTGTATTCCTTTTATTTCTTTTTCTTCTCTGATTGCCATGGCTAGGACTTCCAAAACTATGTTGAATAAGAGTGGTGATGGGCTTCCCTGGTGGCGCAGTGGTTAAGAATCCACCTGCCAATGCAGGGGACATGGGTTCAGGCCCTGCTCCAGGAAGATCCCACATGCTGCGGAGCAACTAAGCCCCTGCATCACAACTACTGAGCCTGCATGCTAGAGTCCACGAGCCACGACTACTGAGCCCGAGTGCCACAACTACTGAAGCCTGCACGCCTAGAGCCCATGCTCTGCAACAAGAGAAGCCACCCAATGAGAAGCCTGTGCACCGCAATGAAGAGTAGCCCCTGCCCACCGCAACTAAAGACAATCCCATATACAGCAGCAAAGACTGAAAGCAGCCAAAAATAAAAAATAAAAATAAAAAAAAATAAAAGAGTGGCGAGAGTGGACATCCTTGTCTTGTTCCTGATCTTAGTAGAAATGATTTCAGATTTTCACCATTGAGTATGATGCTTGCTTGTGTGTTTGTCATATATGGCCTTTATTATGTTGAGGTAGGTTCCCTCTATGCCCATTTTCTGGAGAGTTTTTATCATAAATGGGTGTTGAATTTTGTCAAAAGTTTTTCTGCATCTATTGAGATGATCATATAATTTTTATTCCTTAATTTGTTAATGTGGTGTATCACATTGATTGATTTGCATATATTGAAGAATCCTTGCATCCCTGGGATAAATCCCACTTGATCATTTTGTATTGTATGATCCTTTTAATGTGTTGTCGGATTCTGTTTGCTAGTATTTTGTCCAGGATTTTTGCATCTATGTTGATCAGTGGTATTGGTCTATAATTTTCTTTTTTTGTGATATCTTTTTCTGGTTTTGGTATCAGGGTGATGGTGGCTTTGTAGAATGAATTTGGGAGTGTTTCTCCCTCTGCAATTTTTTGGAAGAGTTTGAGAAGGACCAGTGTTAGCTCTTCTCTAAATATTTGATAGAATTCGCCTGTGAGGCCATGTGGTCCTGGACTTTTGTTTGTTGGAAGATTTTTAATTTCATTGCTTGTGATAGGTCTGTTTATATTTTCTAGTTCTTCCTGGTTCTGCCTTGGAAAATTGTACCTTTCCAAGAATTTGTCCATTTCTTTGTGGTTGTCCATTTTATTGGCATATAATTTTTTGCACGAGTCTCTTGTAATTCTTTGTATTTCTGCAGTGTCAGTTGTGACTTCTCCTTTTTCATTTCTAATTTTATTGATTTGCGTCCTCTCCCTTTCTTTCTTGATGAGTCTGGCTAAGGGTTTATCAGTTTTGTTTATCTTCTCAAAGAGCCAGCTTTTCATTTTATTGACCTTTGCTATTGTTTTCCTCATTTCTATTTCATTTATTTCTGCTCTGATCTTTATGATTTCTTTCCTTCTACCGACTTTGGATTTTCTTTGTTCTTCTTTCTCTAGGTGTTTTAAGTGTAGGGTTTGATTGTTTATTTGGTATTTTTCTTGTTTCTTGAGGTGAGATTGAATTGCTATAAACTTCCCTCTTAGAACTGCTTTTGCTGTATCCCATAGGTTTGGGGTCATCGTGTTTTCACTGTCATTTGTTTCTTTGTATTTTTTTATTTCTTCTTTGATTTCTTCAGCCATCTCTTGGTTATTTAGTAGTGCACTGTTTAGCCTCCATGTATTTGTGTTTTTTACAGTTTTTTTCCTGTAATTGATTTCCAATCTCATAGCGTTGTCGTCAGAACATCTTGGGTCACAAATCAAGCCTCAGAAAATTTAAGAAAATTGGAGTCATATCATCAGTCTTGTCTTTTAACTGTACAGTTTAGTTCTAGTATGTTTATACTTATTTCTACTATCTGATTTTGTGCTTTCTGTGTGTCCCTTTTTTTTCTGTTCCTTTTTATCCTCTCCACTTTTGACTTCTTTTAAATGTTGTGTGTGTATGTGGGGGGTTGTTTTTTCATTGCAAGAGCATGTTTTATTTTTCATAAAATATTCATAATAATACTGCCTGCCACAGGTTTTGTTGTAAGGATTAAATGAGATGAAGAAACTCACATAAAATATTTATCCAGTGCCTAACACATAGTAAGCACTACTAAATGGGAACCATTATTAGAAGTTGTAGTACTCTTTCACATTTAGGGTTCCCTTGTCTCTCACGGTTCTGCTTCTGTTGTTCTCCTTTCTGCTGACAATATTCCATTTGTTCTCAGTCCCTTTTCTTTCATTTCTCCTTTCCTGCCATTTGATTTCCTGTTTCTGCTCACCCTTTCATCCCCAAGCCAGCTCCATGTGCAAGCTGCAGTGGTGAAGCCCCTTGGGGAAGAGAGTCACCATGGAGGGGCTCTGTGGTGCAGCAGGGGCAGGAGGAGAGACAGCGGTGCCTTGTCCACTGATTCCCATTTCACAAGGTGACAAAGGTACTGCCCAACACGCGGCCGAATCTGTGTGTCACTCTTGGCTGACCACGGTGAAACTGGATCAGCTGCAATCATCAGTTTCTGTGAAATGGGTATAAGGCCAGAGAACTCACAGCTAGGATACAGTTTAATTCCTTTGCACCTGTGCCTAGAGAGGATGGCCGGATCCTCGCTGTCTGCTCTCAAGAAGGAGTCCTGCTGTGGGACAGTGGGTGTCACCTCACTAGGAATTTGCATATGTACTAACCAGAGCCTGGAAAGAGGAAGCATTTTTACTCAAACACATTGTGGTCAGAGGAAAATTTTGTCACCATTGTTGCGACAGAACTGCAACTAAATTTAGCAAGCTATGTACTTTGTGTGTGCGTGTGTGTGATGCTTGGAGAAAGCAACACATTATGTTTCCAAATAGCAAAAACTCCCCAGACCAAAAAGAAAGCCCTCTTCTCATCTCGTATTTGATTGCCATGATGATTCCTTACTCCACCTACTTCAGATCTTTACTTTTTCTGTGTCCATGACATTCTTCCAAGAGAGATTATGTCACCAGAGGCACATTGGAACTTGGTTGAGTTTTGGGTAGTTTTCGGTTCTCTGGTGGTTTCTGTACTTGGATTGAAATAAGCAGTGGTGTTGTTCATCCATATTTTGAATGGGCCTCACGGAAATATGAGAGTCTAATCTTTTGATGGCAATTCAGCATATACTTTTATTCTTCACAATAAACTTTAAATAGACGCTGTTGGTATTTTTTGAAATTTCTTTATTACAAAAGTGCAATTTCAACTTACAATGTAAATGAAATGCAGTACACCCCTGTCAGCATACACAATAACAAAATGCCTCTCTGTGATTCAGAAGTTCTAAAAAAACAAACTATATATAATGTATTGTATTTATCTTCATCAAAGAGGATGCTACTGCCAGCATGGAAACAGGAGCAGTTTAATTTCTTGCAATCCACAGAAAAGGTCTGGAGGAGAAGGTGAGATAAACATATGCTGGAGACAGGGATGCAGAGTGAAACACATCAAGGAAGGTGAGAGAGTTTTAGGATAAAGTGGGAAAAGGAATGAAGGTCAGAGAGAGAGAGACAGAGAGAGAGAGAGACAGACAGATTGGAAATGGGAGAGAGGGTCTTCCAATTTTAGTAGTCAGGTAAATATTTGATTGATTGATTCATTGATTTTTTGAATTTAATTTATTTTTTTAATAAGCAGGTTCTTATTACTTATCAATTTCATACATATTAGTGTATATGTGTCAATCCCAATCTCCCAATTCATCCCACCCCCTGCTTTCCTCCCCTTGGTGTCCACACGTTTGTTCTCTACATCTGTGTCTCTGTTTCTGCCCTGCAAACTGGTTCATCTGTACCATTTTTCCAGATTCCACATATATGCGTTAATATACGATATTTGTTTTTCTCTTTCTGACTTGCTTCACTCTGTACGACAGTCTCTAGGTCCATCCATGTCTCTACAAATGACCCAATTCTGTTCCTTTTTTATGGCTGATATTTGATTTAAAGTGACTCTGAGGGGGTTTTACCTCACCTAGTATGCTCTAGACTGTGGATCTCAAATTTTTTGATCTCAGGACCCCTTTAAACTCTTAAAAATTATCGAGGACCCCTCTCCCACAGCTGTTCATCCCAAGGGCACTCCTTACTTAACAGCCTGCACTCTGAACTGTCTCAGAGTTCACTTCCTGGGGGAACTTAACCTGTGACAAGTGTCCAGCACAGGACCTACCATATTTATGCTTAAAGTATGGCAGCAATCAGTTTCCTCAGCTACATGTGGGGATTATTCATTTTGTAAAGACGTTTTTAAAGTCTCTTAAGGTATTTCTTGGATAATAGGATTTACAAAAAATAAGGTATAATCATTAGGGAAATGCAAATTAAAACCACAGTGAGGTACCACATGACACCCATTAGAATGGCTATTATTAGAGAAAGAAAGAGGGCTTCCCTGGTGGCGCAGTGGTTGAGAGTCCACCTGCCGATGCAGGGGACACGGATTCGTGCCCCGGTCCGGGAGGATCCCACATGCCGCGGAGCGGCTGGGCCCGTGAGCCGTGGCCGCTGAGCCTGCGCGTCTGGAGACTGCTCCGCAGCGGGAGAGGCCACAACAGTGAGAGGCCTGCGTACCGCAAAAAAAAAAAAAAAAAAAAAAAGAAAAGAAAAAGAAAGAAAAGAAACAAGCTTTGGCAAGGATGTGGAGAAGTTGGAATGCTTGTGCATTGCTGGTAGGAATATAAAATGGTGCAGCTGCTGTGGAAGACTGTGTAGCAGTTCCTCAAAAAGTTAAACATAGGGTTATCATATGATCCAACAATTCTACTTCTAGGTATATATCCAAAAGAATTGAGAGGAGTGACGTGAACAGATTTTTGTACATCCATGTTTATAGCAGCGTTATTCACAATAGCTGAAACATGGAAGCAACCCAGATATCCACAGACAGATGAACGGAAGCAAAATATGGTGTGTTCATACAGTAGAATATTATTCAGTCTTAAAAAGGAAGGAAATTCTGAGACATGCTACAGCAGTGATGCACATTGAAGACGTTATGCTAAGTGAAATAAGCCAGTAACAAATGAACAAATACTGTATTATTCCTCTTATATGAGGTATCTAGAAGAGTCAGATTGATAGAAAGTACAGTGGTAGTTGCCAGAGGCTTGGGGGAGGGAAGAATGGGGTGCTATTGCTTAATGCATACAGCATTTCAGTTTGGGATGATGAAAAATTTCTGGAGATGGATAGTAGTGATGGTGGTACGATAATGTGAATATACTTAATGTCTCTGATTTGTACACTTAAAAATGGTTAAAATGGAAATGTTTATGTTATGACTATTTCACCACAAAAAGTTTTTAAAAAATTAAGTATAAGGGGCTTCCCTGGTGGCGCAGTGGTTGAGAGCCCGCCTGTCGATGCAGGGGACACGGGTTCGTGCCCCGGTCCGGGAAGATCCCGCATGCCGCGGAGAGGCTGGGCCCATGAGCCATGGCCGCTGAGCCTGCGCGCCCGGAGCCTGTGCTCCGCAACGGGTGAGGCCACAACAGTGAGAGGCCCGCGTACCGCAAAAAATAAAAATAAAAAATTAAGTATAAGTATGTTTGAAATCTTGCAATACATTGGTTGCATAAAATAGTTAATGAGTCATTCCTTTTTATTGCCAAATAATAGTTCATTGTAGGGATATACCACCTTGAAAACATTATGCTAAGTGAGAGAAGCCAGTCACAGAAGACCACGTATTGTAGGATTCATTTCTGTGAGAGGTCTGGAAGAGGCAAGTCCATAGAGACAGAAACTGGTTTAGTGGCTGCCTCGGGCTAGGAGGAGACATGGGATGAAAAGAGGAAAGGCTGCTAATTGTGTTAATGGACACAGGGTTTTTTGAGGCGGAAAGATGATCATGTTTTAAATTGATTGTGGTGATGGTCATACAACTCAGTGGCTATACTGAAAATCACTAAATCCACTTTAAATGAGTGAGTTATATCTCAATAAAGCTTTCGTTAACAAAAAGGTTAATGAAAACCAAAATCGTAGAAAAGACTCTTGAGGAATATCTTTCCTGATTGACCTAGGAAATTAAACTCTTATGCCTCCGTGTGGAAATGTTCATGGGTTTTCTTGTATTTCCCTTCAGTCATTCAGTAAGTATTTATTGAAATTTTTCTGTGGGAAAATAACACTATTGAAGGTACATAGTGATCAACAACCAAAAATATTGTCTTAAACCATGGTGTCTGCCTTTCAGAAGCTTGCTCTCTGATTAAGGAGACAAGCCATACACACATGAAATGAGATTAATTAAGACAATGCCATGTTGGAGTTCAATTATCAACTCATGTCCACTTGCCACACACAACTAACCGAAAGCATTATTATTGTAAAATTAGTGATACTGAAAATAAGATTTCACCATGGTTAAGAGCAAGGGCTCTGGAGTCAGACTGGTCTGAATCCTGGCTCCATCGTTTACTAGCTGTGTGACCTTGTGCAAGTTACCTAACTTCTCTGTGCCTCAGCGTCCTCCTGTTGAAAATGGGGATGATTATGATAATAATGGCACCTACTTCAGAGAGCTGTTGTGAGGATTAGATGTGTTAATACATGTAAAGTGCTCAGAACAGATCCTGGCACAGAGTAAACACTCAATGAAAGTATCAGTTACTGTTATTTCCAGAAAACTGTGGGTAATCCCTTTGATGAATATTGAATATTTGTCCAGTGAAAAAACTTAAACATACATTTTAAAGACACTTCTTAACAGAGCTGTAACCCTTTTGCTGGAGATTTTGGCGGCACATATAGCAGGGATGTCACAGTCTTATTGGCCCCAGGTATCTAGAATGTCCAGTATCCTGATTGGGCACAAAGTAGGGGCTCAGTAAGTATTAGAATTCGGTGAAAAAGTTTAGATTAAAATGTTAACATTTTTGGATGATACAATCATGTAAGTTTTAAGCCAGTTTCTAATTTTTTTCTCAAAATGACTGGATTACTTTTATTTGTTTATATAATTTTATTGTTAATATTTCAAGCCTACAGAAATGTATAGAGACCAACATGGTGAACACACGTATACCCATTACTTAGCTTTATTAAGCTGTAACCCCATGTCCTATTTACCTGAGTTTCCTTTAAGAATTAAAACATTACAGAGTTGACACCCTGTGTGCACCTTTCCCTGTCTCTCCAACACCACCTCTCCCTAGAAGTGCCATTATCTTGAATATTTTTATACTACTACAATGAGGGTATTCATAAATAATATAGGGGGTTTTGCATATTTTAAAACTCTGTACAAATGGTAATCTGTACATGTATCATTCTGAGACAATCTTTTCCATTCAGTACTTTGTGAGACTCATTCATGGCGATACATGTAGCTCTAGTTCATTCATTTTCCTTGTTGTAGAGAGCTCCAGAGTGTGTGTGTTCACTTATCCGTTCTCCTGAAGGAGGACATTTATATCGTTTCCATGTTTTCGCTGTTACAAATGGGGTTGCTCTGAAAATTCTTGGGCATATATACAGATTTCTCTAAACGTCCATCTAGAAGTGATATTTGTATCTTCCACTTGACTAGATATTGCCAAATTGCCTTGTAAAGTACTTGCACTCTCACCAGCCATGCCTGGAAGTTTCCATTGCTTCACATCCTCGCCAGAAGTTGTTATTTGGTGTGCTTTTAAAACTTTTGCCAGTTTGATGGATAAGAAATGGTTTCTTATGTAAAGCCTTTAGAATGTTGCCTGGCACATAGTAGGGTCTCAGTAAGGATGAGTTATTATTTTAATTACCATTATCAATATGGGTTGGGCACCTTTTCCTTTGTTTGCTGGTCATTAAAAGTTTCCTGTTCTGAAAAACAAATACTGTATGCTAACACATATATATGGAATCTAAAAAAAAAAAAGGTTCTAAAGAATCTAGGGGCAGGACAGGAATAAAGACGCAGACGTAGAGAATGAACTTGAGGACATGGGGAGGGGGAAGGGTAAGCTGGGACGAAGTGAGAGAGTGGCATGGACATATATACACTACCAAACGTAAAATAGATAGCTAGTGGGAAGCAGCCGCATAGCACAGGGAGATCAGCTCGCTGCTTTGTGACCACCTAGAGGGGTGGGAAAGGGAGGGTGGGAGAGAGATGCAAGAGGGAGGAGATATAGGGATATATGTATACATATAGCTGACTCACTTTTTTATACAGCAGAAACTAACACACCATTGTAAAGCAATTATACTCCCATAAAGATGCTAAAAAAAAAGTTTCCTCTTCTGTGAAGTACCTCTTCATGTCCCTTCCCCGTTGTTCTTCAACTAGGTTGTCTTTTTCTTATTGATTTATAGAAGTCTTTATATTTTCTAGCACTAATCCTTTGTTGCTTATGTATTCTGTGGCCTGTCTTTAACTTCATTTATGGTGTCTTTTGTCATTCAGAATTATATATTTTTATTTTAATATATTCAGGGCTTCCCTGGTGGCACAGTGGTTGAGAGTCCGCCTGCTGATGCAGGGGACACGGGTTCGTGCCCCGGTCCGGGAAGATCCCACATGCTGCGGAGCGGCTGGGCCCGTGAGCCATGGCCGCTGAGCCTGCGCGTCCGGAGCCTGTGCTCCGCAACGGGAGAGGCCACAACAGTGAGAGGCCCGCGTACCGCAAAAATAAATAAATAAATAAAATAATAATAATAATATACTCAGATTTATCATTTCCCCCTTTGGGTTGTGCTTTTTATTGTTTAAAAAATCTTACCCTATTAGTGGTTATGAATTTTCAAAGGAACTCTATTTTTCTGCCCAGAACCCAGGCCTAGGTAGGCAATCTTTCATTTAGTCTCCTCTGCCAGTGGACAGGTTTTTTCCTAATTTGCCATTTCACTGAGGGGATAACTAATTGATGGTCCAACACTAATATAAGGTTCTTGGTTCCAAAGCCTTGGCTCTTCTCTCTGCATGTGCATTGTACTGATTAGTACTAGGTTCAGCTGAGAGCAACAGAGCTCCAAAATAATAGAGGTATAAGTGAGAGAAAAATTGTCTCATATAACAGTCCAGAGTAAGGCAGGCCACGCCAGCATGGAGTGTTTGTCCCTACCATGTTCTCAGGTACCCAGGCTCTTTCTATATTGTTCTTCCAGTCCATGTGGTCTCTGTATCTCAGGTCACCTCATGGTCCAAGATGGCTGCTCCAGCTCTAGCCTTCGCTTGTACATTCCAGCCAGCAGAAAAGAGTAGGAGGTCAAGAAGAAGGGACATGGCAGCTGTCTTTTAAGGAAGATCCTCAGTAGCTTCCAAATAACATTTTCTTTCATATCCCATTGGTCAGAACTTAGTCATGGTAGTCTTTATTCTGTGTGACTGTGTCCAACTAAAAATTAGGAGTTCTGTTATAGATACAGAGGAGAATGGATATTGGGGGATGACAGTCTTGGCCACAGTGGTCAAATCTCAAGTCATTAGATGACAAGTTACCCATATACCACTATAGTTTTTAGTTCTCTCATCCTTTCTGCCACCTTATTTTCTTGTACTCTCAACTGTGCCTTTCAGACAGTCATTCAATAAATATTTATTGAGCATCTACTATGGAACCAGGAACTGTTCTCAGGAGTTACACCAGTGAACAAGGCAAAAGCCCCGCCCTCATGAAGCTTACATTCTAATTGAAGGAGGCAGACCACAAACAAACCAGAAAATACAATACTATAATGTCAGAGGGTATGAATTGGGATGGAGAAAAGTAAAGCATGTTTACTAAGGGGATGGGGAGTGCTGGGAGTGGAGGGAGCAGTTATTATTTCAGGGAAAGCCGACATTTGGGTAGAAACCTAAATGAAATGAGGAAGAAAGCTACGACGTTATTTTGGGTGAGAGCATTTCAGGCAGAGGTAAGAGCCAGTGCAAATGCCCTGAGGTGGAAGTGGACATGGTATGTTCAAGGAACAGCAAGGAGGCCTGTGTGACTGGAGCATGGCTGGAAAGTGGAGAGAGAGAGAGCAGCAGTACACCAGAGGTTCCAAAGTGCCAGATCAGCCAGAGCTTCGAAGGATTTTGCTTTTATTGGAGTGAGAAGAGAGGCCATTGGAAGGTTGTTTTTCTTTTTTTAATATAATTTAATTTTTTAAAAAATTTTATTCATTCATTTATTTATTTATTGGCTGTGTTGGGTCTTCGTTGCTGTGTGCAGGCTTTCTCTAGATGCGGCGAGCGGGGGCTGCTCTTCGTTGCGGTGCGTGGGCTTCTCATTGCGGTGGCTTCTCTTGTTGTGCAGCATGGGCTCTAGGTGCACAGGCTTCAGTAGTTGTGGCACGCGGGCTCAGCAGTTGTGGCTCGCGGGCTCTAGAGCGCAGGCTCAATAGTTGTGGCGCACGGGCTTAGTTGCTCCGCAGCATGTGGGATCTTCCCTGACCAGGCCTCGAACCCGTGTTCCCTGCATTGGCAGGTGGATTCTTAACCACTGCGCCACCAGGGAAGCCCAGAACATTCTCTTCTTATTCCTTCTTTTTTCAGTGAAATCAGTAGAAAAATCATTTGCTAACAGTGACATGGTAGAGAGAAAACTGGAGGTTTGAGGAGAGGGGAGACAGTGTGAAATATCTTTTTTTAAAATATAGTATATTATGCAACATTATGCAAAGTAGGATTATAAGGTAGAATCAAGGAACAGACAGTGAAGATGCTGCTTTATTTTTTTTTAATAAATTTTTCATTTGTTTATTTTTGGCTGCATTGGCTCTTTGCACGCTGGCTTTCTCTAGTTGTGGTGAGCAGGGGCTGCTCTTCATTGTGGTATGTGGGCTTCTCATTGCAGTGGCTTCTCTTTGTTGCAGAGCGCGGGCTCTAGGCGTGCAGGCTCAGTAGTTGTGGTGCACGGGCTTAGTTGCTCCGTGGCATGTGGGATCTTCCCGGACCAGGGCTCAAACCCATGTCCCCTGCACTGGCAGGCAGATTCTTAACCACTGCACCACCAGGGAAGTCCTGAAATATCTACTTGTGATGTTATATTTTGTACAACATTTCTAGGTGTTCGTTGTGGGAGGGATTTTTGCATCATCCAATGAGCAGTTTGCTGTTGTAGCTCACTTTTATGATGAGGGAAAAAGGTCATTTTTAATTAAAAGACATGTAGGTACTTACAATCATCCTATCCAAAATAAGCCAAAAGATGCTTTACTTAAGAAACTGACATGTTAGACAACATAGAAAAAAGAAACAATCAAAAATCTAAAATGTTTCTTACAGACTCACAGACATAGAGAACAGACTTGTGGTTGCCAAGGGGGAGGCGGGCGGGGGACGGAAGGACTGGGAGTTTGGGATTAGCAGATGCAAACTATTATATAGAGAATGGATAAACAAGAAGGTCCTACTCTATAGCACAAGGAACTGTTTTCAGTATCCTGTGATAAACCATAGTGGAAAAGAATATGAAAAAAAATGTATGTTAAGTATAACGGAATCACTTTGCTGTACAGCAGAAATTAACCCAACATTGTAAATCAACTCTACTTCAATACAATTTTTTCAAAAATCTAAAATGTTTCTTAAATTCCAGAGAGTGGATAAAATAGAAACTAAATTGGCTTTCCCCTTTATTTACGTGGGAGGTGTGACATCAGGGAGTGAGTGTCATCATACAGGCAGGGTGAACTCCCGTGATGTTTGGCCACTGGTCTCGTTTCCAGAGAAGAACACTGCTGCTGTCCAATGCCACACTGAAAACATAGGGCAAAGGACTAGAAATTGAGGACCAATGCCACAGATGTCTTGGGTAGATTAGCTGAGTCCTAGCCACCAGCAGACGGCTTGGCCCCAAGTTAAAGCACGTCTGAATATCCAGTCTGGAGACCAGTGGAGACAAGGGCCAGACCTAGTCCAGCCGGCCCCTGAGGCTAGACGGAGCCAGCATGCATTCAAGCGCTCGCTCCCATTCTCTGCTTTTCACCGGGACTAGATTACAGAGCATCATTTACCCTCTCCTCCCAGGCCACCTCATGAAACAGTGGCATACATTAATAGATTGTTTCTCCAGTGCCAGATGAAGGAAGAGGCAAACTAATCTGTAGCTTATGCTTCACGCTATGAGGAACTTAAAAAACCTGGGAAGGGACACGTGCTTCCACCTGCCATAGTTATAGAGGATTTTTCTTTGCAGCCTTCGACTTTAACTGTCCATGTCAGAAAGCAATATGGACAAGTACCCGAATTAAAACGGTGTAGATATGGATGAAGAGGTGGGACAGATTCGAGAAGTATTTAGGAAGTGAGCTCTGTAGGACTTGCCCGATTAGATGTGGGAAGGAAGGTGAGGATTCTAGAGCAACAAAATCCAGCCCACTTACTTCTGTACGACCCATGGCCTAAGAATGGATTTCACATTTTTAAATAGCTGGCAAAAATCAAAAGAAGACTATTTTGTAACATATGAAAATTATGTGAAAATATTTCAGTGCACCTAACTGCAGATTTATTGGAACTCAGCCCCACCCATTTGCTACATGCTATCTATGGCTGCTTTCATTCTGCAATGGCAGGGTTGAGTAGTTGTGACAGAGACCATGTGGCCTGCAAAGCCTCAAATATTTCCTATTTGGCCTTTCATGGAAAAAGTACACCGACCTAGATGACTTGTGGGTTTGTGGCCTGGGTGACTGGATGGGAGGTGTCATCGCTGAGATGGGGAACACAGGAAGAGAAGCAGGTCTCTAGGGAAGAGGAGGAGGTCGGGTGGGGGCATGGTGATCTTGAGGTGCCCATGGGCCGCCAAGGTGAGAAGCCCAGCAAGCAGCTGGGTATAAGGCTCTAGAACTTGGGAGAGAGGCCAGGGCAGGACACCGAGCTGGTGAATACTGGCGCCCTTCCCCTTCTTCAGAAGTAAATGCCCCAAATCCCACAGTCTCTTCCAACTATTTTGGTAGTGGCCTTAGAATTCCCAGTTTTTCCTCAATTTCAGTGTTTGCTTTAGCCATAAAGCTGTAATTTCGTTTAGAACCCCAAAGATGTGGCATGGTGCAGGTGAAGACTAGAGGGCTTTTAAGAATTTATCTGAGAATTGGAATTATCTTCAGTTTAGTCTCCAGTCTTCCTAGGACGTAAGGCCTTTTCTTGTTTAAATTACAGCTAAATGGTGAGGTGGGAGGGGGCATAGGTAGATCTTTTTTTTTTTTTTAAACATCTTTATTGGGGTATAATTGCTTTGCAATGGTGTGTTAGTTTCTGCTTTATAACAAAGTGAATCAGTTATACGTATACATATGTTCCCATATCTCTTCCCTCTTGCATTTCCCTCCCTCCCACCCTCCCTATCCCACCCCTCTAGGTGGTCACAAAGCACCGAGCCGATATCCCTGTGCCATGCGGCTGCTTCCCACTAGCGATCTACCTTACGTTTGGTAGTGTATATATGTCCATGCCTCTCTCTCGCCCTGATTTTGCTGCTCTAGGTTGTGCTTCGGCAGAGGGGAGAAAAACAAACCCAAAAGGCAGCATTTTGGTACTCCTGAATTCACATGGATTCCTTCTGAAAACAGTTGTCTCTCACAATATAAAAATAACATTAGAATATGACTCAGCCATAAAAAAGAATGGAATAATGCCATTTGCAGCAACGTGGATGCAACTAGAGATTATCATAGTAAGTGAAGTCAGTCAGACAGAGAAAGACAAATATGATATCGCTTATATGTGGAATCTAAAAAAATGGTACAAATGAACTTATTTACAAGACAGAAATAGAGTCACAGATGTAGAAACAAACTTATGGTCACCAGGGGGGAAAAGGGAGGAGGGGGATAAATTGGGAGATTGGGATTGACATA
This sequence comes from Neophocaena asiaeorientalis asiaeorientalis, assembly GCF_003031525.2. Classification (NCBI taxonomy): domain Eukaryota; kingdom Metazoa; phylum Chordata; class Mammalia; order Artiodactyla; family Phocoenidae; genus Neophocaena; species Neophocaena asiaeorientalis. Next base: position 1,586,943 of record NW_020173710.1, on the reverse strand, counting down.
TACACACTACTATATATAAAATAGATACTAAAAAGGACCTACTGTACAGCACAGGGAACTCTACTCAGTACTCTGTAACGACCTACATGGGAAAAGCATCTAAAAAAGAATGGATATATGTATGTATCTAGCAACTGCCTTCCAACGTCAGGAAACTGAGGCTTTCCTCCTCTTTCCTTCCTTCCTCATCTTTTTATGCTCCAGCATCTCTCTTCTTTTTCCCTTGATTCATCTCAGTGTGGTGGCTCAGAGTGTGAATTTTTACACGATTCCCTGGGTTCAAACTCCAGCTCTGCCACTTATTGTGTGATCTCAAACAACTTATCTAGCGTCACCGTGCCTCAGTTTCCCCAGTCATAAGATGGTGGGTAATATTAGTAATTGCCTCACAAATTTGTAGTGAGAATGAAATGAATTCTTGTATGCAAAGCACTTATAACAGTGCCAGGCACATATTTAAGTACTGTCTGAGTTATTATTTATGTCATCATTCCCTTCCACATCCTTTTTTCTCCTTTCCTCGTTGTTTACTGTCCTGCAATGATCCCACTTGGATTACTGCCTAGGCTTGAGTTTCCTTTCGTGAGTGCTGCGGTTGTTGTGTATTTATTCAATGTGGAACCTCACAGAGGTGAATCCTCACGTGAATCAGTCAATTCCAGGTGTGGGTCACCTTGGTAAGATGCCTGTCTCTCAAACCAAAAACAAACAACCGATTTGCCCTGGGCAGGAGAACCTTCATTGGCATATCTATTGGGACACTGACTCTCCATCTTCCCCGGTAAGATGTCACAGTGTCTAGGAGGGACCTCCCGGGCTGAGAAGTAGGCTGTGGGTGGTGAGAAGCAGGGAGAAAAAGCGAGGACCCCAGGTTAAGATGTCTCTGAAGTTGTGCCAGTCTTTCTTAAGGCTAGATGTCTCAGATGTTTACTTCCTTTTTGTTCCTCCTTAGAGTTTAATAAAGATGTCCTTCCTTCCTCCTTTGACTGTCATTGTTTTAATTTACATTTCTTTAATAAGAAAGTTGAACATTTGTTCATATATTTATAAACCATTTGTGTTTTCCCTCCTGAAAATTGCCTATTCATGTTCTTTACCCATTTTCCTATTAGAAAATTCATCTTATTGATTTGTAAGAATGCTTTTTATATTAAGGATATTTATAATCTATCATAGAGCTGCAAATATTTTACTCAGTTATTTTTCTTTTGACTTTACTTATAATGTTTTTAGTTTAAAATTTTGCGGGGACTTCCCTGGCAGCCCAGCGGTTAAGACTCCGGCGCTCCACTGCAGGGAGCACGGGTTCGACCCCTGGTTGGGGAAGTGAGATCCTGCACACTGCGGCGCGGCCAAAAAAAAATAAAATTAAAGGTAAAATAAAAAATAAAAATAAATACAATTTGGGGGATCGAATTTATCAGTTGCTTGTTCTTTTTGACTTCTGAATTCTGAGTCTTCATTGGAAAGACCTTCCCAACCTCGAGACTGTACACATGGCAATGCATGTTCAATTCTAGCTCTTTAAGGGTCTTGTTTTTTTAACTTTTAAATCTATGATCAATTTGAAATTGATTTTTGTGTAAATAGTAAGGTAGGGATCCCTGAACTTTTGTGCAGATACTTAGCTATTACAATACTATCTATTGAATAATCCCAACATGATTTATTGATTTATTTTTTGAAATTAAAGCTTTGTCATATAGATTTTTACATATATTATTCTGTTACATCCTTCTGCCTGCCTATTTCCATATTAGTAAGTTCCCGGTTTGAAAAAAATTATTGACTTTTTCTTTTGGAGCAGTTTTAGGTTCACAGCAAAATTGAGAGGAAGGTGCAGAGATTTCCCACCTACCCCTTCCTCACACGTGCGCGGCCTCCCCCATTACCCACAGCCCCCACCAGAGGGGTGCATTTGTTACCAAGGATGAAGCTACACTGACACATCAGAATCACCCAAAGTCTGTAGTTTACCTTAGGTTTTTTGTGTAAATAGTAAGGTAGGGATCCCTGAACTTTTGTGCAGATACTTAGCTATTACAATACTATCTATTGAATAATCCCAACATGATTTATTGATTTATTTTTTGAAATTAAAGCTTTGTCATATAGATTTTTACATATATTATTCTGTTACATCCTTCTGCCTGCCTATTTCCATATTAGTAAGTTCCCGGTTTGAAAAAAATTATTGACTTTTTCTTTTGGAGCAGTTTTAGGTTCACAGCAAAATTGAGAGGAAGGTGCAGAGATTTCCCACCTACCCCTTCCTCACACGTGCGCGGCCTCCCCCATTACCCACAGCCCCCACCAGAGGGGTGCATTTGTTACCAAGGATGAAGCTACACTGACACATCAGAATCACCCAAAGTCTGTAGTTTACCTTAGGGCTCACTCTTGGTGGTGTACATTCTATGGGTTTGGACAAATCTATAATGATAGGTATCCATCATTATAATATCATACAGAGTATTTTCCCTGCCCTAAAAATCCTCTGTGCTCTGCCTATTCATCTCCCTCCACCCACTTTCCAAACAGCAATCACTGATGTTTTTATTGTCTCCATAGTTTTGCCTTTTTTTTTTTTTTAACAAGGATGTCCACCTTTTTTCCAGAATTTATTTATTTATTTTTGGGCTGCACTTTGCGTCATGCGGGATCCTAGTTCCTCGACCAGGGATTGAACCTGCGCCCCCTGCGTTGGAAGCACGGGGTCTTAACCACTGGACCGCCAGGGAAGTCTTTCCATAGTTTTGCCTTTTCTAGAATGTCATATAGTTGGAGTCATACAGTATGTAGCGTTTTCAGACTGGCTTCTTTCCCTTAGTAATATGCAGTTAGGGTTCCTCCACGTCTTTTTAGGGCTTGATAGCTCATTTCTTTTTAGGGCTGAATAATATTCCATTGTCTGGACGTACCTCAGTTTATTTATCCACTCAGCTACCAAGAAGGGCATCTTGGTTGCTTCCAAGCTTTGGCAATGGTGAATAAAACTGCTATAAATATTCCTGTGCAGGTTTTTGTGTGGACATGTTATCATTTCCTTTGGGTAAATAGCTGGATCATATGATAAGAGTATTTCTAGTTTGTAGAAATCTGTCTTCCAAAGTGACTGTACCATTTTGCCTCCCCATTAGCAACGAATGGAGTTCCTGCTGCTCCATATCCTTGCCAGCGTTTGGTGTTGTCAGTGTTCTAGATTTTAGCCCAGTCTAATAGATGTGTAGTGGTATCTCATTGTTGTTTTAATTTGCATTTTCTTGATGAGATATAATGTGGAACATTTTTGTAAATACTTCTTTTTCACAACTATGTTCTCCCAGTTTGTGGCTTGTCTTCTCATTCTCTTGACATTGTCTTTCACAGAGAACAAGTTTTTAATTTTAATGAAGTCCAGCTTATTAATTAGTTCTTTCATGGACCTGTCTTTGGTGTTGTATCTAAAAAGGCATCCCTATGCCCAAGGTCATCTAGGTTTTCTGCTATGTTATCTTCTGGGAGCTTTATAGTTTTGCATTTTACATTTAGATCTGTGATCCATTTTCAGTTAATTTTTGTGACGGGTGTAAGGCTCTGTCTAGATTTGTTCTTTTGCCTGTGGATGTCCATTTCTTCCAGTATCATGTGTTGAAAAGACTGTATTTGCTCCATTGCATTGCCTTTGCTCCTCTGTCAAAGATCAACTGACTATATTTATGGGGGTCTATTTCTGGAGTCTCTATTCTGTCCCATTGATCCCTTTGTCTATTCTCTTGCTAACACCACACTGCCTTGATTATTGTAGCTTCACAGTAAGTCTGGAAGTCAGGTAATTAGTCCTCCCAATTTTGTTCTTCTGTAAATGCCCAGTTTTAATTAGGTATATGCTTCATTTTAAGGTCTGCTAGGGCAAGCCTTTGTTTCTTATTCATCTATTTGGGGTATTCTCTTCGCTATTTTTTCATCTTTATTCTGATAAACTTGAGAATCACTTTTTCAAGTTAAAAATATCCTTTAGGGATTTTGATTAGGATGGCATTGAATTTAGATATTTAGCAGAGAAGTCACATCTTTATAATTGTGACAAGGTATGCAACGCCATTGATTCAGGACTTTATTTTTACGTCGCTCAGTAGATAGTCTTCTCGACCTAATGCTTCTCTCTTTCACGGCTAATATCGTAGAAGTCTTGGGTTTTGTTTTATTAGAGGAATTAAGCTGCTTTATAGGTGGCAGCAGCAATAGAATTGGAATCGTTTGGCCAAGTTAGCGAGTTGGGAGTGTCACTAGTAGTGAGAAAGACTTCACCGGAAAGTGGAAGGGACAGCTACGGAGGTGGTGAAGCAGACCTTGAGCATCCTCAGGTTCTTGAGCAGAGCCCATCTGCAGACCAAGTGCCGAGTTAGAGATGAAGGTCAGGCGGACCCCCTCCTGCTCGTGTATGCAGGCACGCAAGCAGGCAGATAGTTGCAGTTGAGGGTAAAAAAACGTCATTAGTCGGGAGCAGAGATCTCCCAGTGGACTATTGGT